>NC_048276.1:35444024-35759675 GCF_009762535.1 Notolabrus celidotus | reverse complement strand
GCAGCGACTGATGCAGTCAGTTCACGGCACTCTGAAATTAATCTGCATCTTTGATGACAAGGAGTTGATCAAAACTTACTGAATGTGTCTGATGTTTCACCAAACTGGATTAAATCAAGCTGTAGACGTCAGAGCTTTTTACGGTAACCACGGCAACAACGTCAAACATCAAATAGTAAACAGACGTCCCCCGGTTGTGTCTTTGTCACTAACGCACACCGGGGGTAAAAATCATCAATGAAGATGAGACAGATGCATGGAGGTGAGGAGAGCTGGTTCATAAAGCACACCTGCTGCAGGTAGAGACCAAGCTAACACTGAGCCCCTCAATCTATAAATAACAACGTTGTCATGGTCACTTGTCCTGTCTCTTTTCACCCGTTCTCTGTGCGTGTTTTGCTGTTGAAAAGTGCCGATCAAGTGAGGACTTACGTTTATGTTCCAAGGAAGTCAAATTGATGACGAAACCGATGACGTGCAGGGGCTGAGATTGATGTAATTGGTCAAATTTGCGGGAAAGTTGCGGTGATTGTATAAAATTGCAAGGCCGCTAAAAAATCGCGCTGATTGGTTGAATTTGCGTTGATAGTTGCGATCGCAAAATCGCAACTTCCTGGAGGGACTGGCTTTTACAAACATAGGAGGTCTAGACCACTCTATGTCAAATTATGAACAGAGACCCAACTTCAAGACAGGGTAAGACTCAGTCTGACCCCACCTTAATCCATCATGAGCATTGCACATCGCAGTATTTAGCTAGTTACAGGGGTGAGGAAGAACTTCCTTTTAACAGGCAGAAACCTCAGGCAGAACCTGTTAGACAGATGGATGGATGGATGGATGAAACCAAGGCATGAAACACAAGGAACAAACTAAACTAACCAAACCATGACATGGACTTTCATCTAGTATGTATGAATTAAAAATATAAAAAATGTAACTGATACATTTAAGTTGGGGAAACTTGAAAATAATTTAAAAAAGAAAGTAAACAATTCAGTAAACTGAAGTCATATTTTATAATTTCAGTGATACTCAATAATTGTATTTCCGCTACTTAAAAACTCTTATGTAATCAGTTACCACAAACATTTAGAGTCATTTCAACTCGTTTGGGTAGCTGTGCCTAACTGTATGCTAATGTCTACACAAATGGTATACCTACCACTGAAATGGCGAATAAACCAACTGGCAGACCTGCAACCACTCAAGGACGCACACGGCTACAAATGTGGTCCACAAATAATGATAAATATGTACCTATTCCTAAAGACACATGTACTTTTCAACCAGAGTATTCACCTAATCTTTTGACGTCTTCCTCTTCTTTTGTTGCACTGATAGGTTTCTTTCTCTTATTACACACCCAGGACACATTTTCTGTTATATCACCCTTTTTGCTCTTCAGCCGGGGCCACCGAGGTTGATCAGAAGAACTAACACTTGAACCTTCATCTGCAGGTTCTGTGTAATCAGTGCCCAGGGCTGCATGAGATCCAGGTGCAAACACAAGATAATGTGATCACATTATAATCACATGCCCTCTGAATGTCAGATTTTTTTGTCAGTGATATATTCCAAAGAAAGGATTAGAATCAGACACTTTCATATGTTTATGTCAGCACATAAGCTTGGTCATCCAGGCCCCCCCCTGCAGTGGCTCTTCGCCTGCCTCAGGGCTCCATGCTCTGAAGATTGACAACCGCTGTTTAATGGGGAACCAATATTGTTTTAATATTATTTAACATGATTGTCATTGTTAAAACAGGACAATTTAGCTGCTTTCAAGAAGGTCAAATATCTTAATAGACTATTATGTGCACTGTTTTCAGGCTGGGTTTTTTCAATTATCAGAAGGATGGATGTTTAAATGCTCTAAAAAAAAACTTTCAACAAATTTTTGTCCTTTTTTCTATTGATGCAGTATCCAGGGAAAAGAGGCTGTATCTCCATTTTCACTTCATTTTCTCCCTACAAACAGTAATTTATAAAGGCACTGGCCTATTGTAGCCCTACTGTAAATATATATCTAAAACACAATGTACTTTTGAGCTGCACAAGAAATCTCAACATTTCTCAGCAGAGACAAGTGATGCAACACTGACTAGTTTTATAATTTCAAATAAAGAGACAGATCTCCCTGCTGGAGTTCCTGCTGGAGTCTCTCTTTGCCCAGTGGTCTGGATACTGTCTCACAGTAAGTCTGGCGCTCCCGGTGCAGCAAAATGTTAAGGGTCTAATTCTAACATATCCAATAATTGGGGATCAAATCCAGGGCCCTCTGGTCACTGCCAACTCTGGTTCCTTTTCTGACCCTGTTCATTAATGGGAGCTGTGGTGTGCTTCTTCTAATTTGTTATAGCTGACACCTAAAGAGCTAAGTGAAGTGCCTGGCGACAGACATAACCTTAACTCTTTGCACTCGATTTCCATGATAGCCCAGAGAAGGGGACCCAATTTAACCAATGATGGTTTTGCCAGGGTTGAATAATTGAGCCAAGCGAGGCAAAGACACAGTTAAAGCTATGAGATCACGGGAATGCTTTAAACTCTTTGTAGATTATTTTTAACATTGGATAAGAATTACTGTATTAACCCAAATACACATTTTTTACTTGTTTTTATTTCATCTGAAAAGGTGGGATCATCTCATATTTGGGTTTAAGTAATTGTATGTCAATATTCATTACAACAGACGGTGCCACTTTTCTGTAAAGCGAGTTTACCCTTCGTGACTGAGGCCAGCTGTCACTCAGCACTACGGTGCCAGGGGGGATGAAAGATGGAGAGACAGGACGGGCAAAGTAGCTGAAAAGTAGGGCAAATTAACCAACAACGGAGGCACATTACGATGCTTTAAAGAAAACAAACAGAAAACAGTAATCAGTGCAACAAAGACACAGAACAACTGTCAAGCCACTAAGAAATATAAGGTTACAGAGTGTAACGTCCAAAGATGACGAGTCTAAAGAGATGGTCTTAAAATGATCAAAGGTGAACCCCGTCATCTGTCCAGTAGACTTTTTTAAAAGGCCTTCATAACTATGTAAACATGTTGTTATGCTCTTGATGTCTTGTCATGTGTTCTAGTACTTTGGAGTTCCATTATTAGTATTAATATTATCATCATCATCATTATTATTATTATTGTTATTATTATTATTATTATTATTATTATTATTGTTATTATTATTATTATTATTATTATTATTATTTATTTTATTATTATTATTATTATTATTATTATTATTATTGTTATTATTATTATTTATTTATTTTATTATTATTATTATTATTATTGTTATTTATTTTATTATTATTATTATTATTATTTATTTTATTATTATTATTATTATTTATTTATTTTATTATTATTATTATTATTTTATTATTATTATTATTGTTATTGTTATTATTATTATTATTATTATTATTATTATCATTATTATTATTATTATTGTTTGCTGTGAAGCACTACGTAACTTTGTTGGTACTTAAATACATTCACCATAAGTATTTTACTCACACCTGATCTGACTCTGTACCTTTTAAATGTGAAGGTTACATTTTAAAATAAATTGAAAGAGTTTGTTTCATCATTAAGGTACATTTTTTTGCTTCAAAGACAGAAAATGTTTCCTCTTCAATAAGTCTTCTAATAAAAGTTAGTCTCAGGGTCGTGTTCAATCAGGGTCATCCATCATTTGGGTCAATGCGGTGACTCATTTAAAGAGGTGATTTCAGTGAGTGGGTTTGACGTCTTTTGGTTCTTTCTTTACACCACAGACTGTATAAATAATAGACGTAGTGTCCGTGACGTCACTCATCTGTTCTTGAAGCGCTGTTTTGAAGCCAATCGTTGGCGGGAGCCATATTGAAGAAAAAATAAAATAAAAATAAAGGAGTATCTTATCTGATCTTATTTTATTGCTGCTGTCGTGTGAGTGTGACGCAAAGAGGCTTTTAGCCTCCTAGCCAACAGCTACAGTGTCCCCACCTGTCAATCAAGTCAGCTGTGCCTCTCATGATGGAAAACTCTTAATCTACATATCTTTGAAATTACCACGTTACAAAACAATCCCCCCCCCCCCCCCCCCCCATACAGTGTGTGCCGATAGAGAAATGAGCTATTCAGACTACACTTGTCTTTTTGTACCAGGCTGTAAACATGTTTATTTCTGCTGTAAAGATCGTCTCTTTTGAATTGGTGTGCATGTGGTTTCCTGTACTTCCGGTGCCAGCCTCAAGCGGACACTCGAGGAACTGCAGTTTTATATTGGACTCATGTTTTTAGACTGGAGATTGCCGCTTGGTTTACACACAGCCTTTATTTATTTATTTATTTATTTTCACAGTTTGACGCACAGTTTTTACATTACTTACCATCTACATAGTGGAAAAAAATGAAATAAAATAAACATTTATTCATAAATTAAATGTATATATAAGAAATACACAACCTTTTTAACTGTAGACATGGCTTTACTTCCTGAGAGGTTCTACGGTTACAGAGCCAGTGGACAGCCAACATGGATGGACGGATTGTTCTTGAACTCAACACGAGGGCCCAGTTCACTCCCACCAGAGCAGATGGTCTTGTACTGTACTTTGACTAATTTGCTTTTCATTCCAAGAAAATGAATAGTGTAGTCTCTTCTGAAAACATTTACAACAAAGTGAAAACTATCCCTCAATCGATGCTGCATTCATGAGTTTATTGCTCTGAGAAGTACTAGAGTGCTTGCATTTCCCCTGCTCTCATTGTGTGAAGTGCATGTGAACAGTCAGTTTTTCGTCCCCACTGGCTTCCTGTGTGCTCTCAGGAATCTACATTTCCTCACTTTATTTTACAAAAAGATAGTTGTAAATGTCATATAAAGCTATGTCATCCTTGAGGGTTGTTGTTTGCTCTTCCCTCCATGACTTTGATGCATTTTCTGGAAGTTTTACTGCGAGATCATATTTCATTCACAGCGCACCGTAGTTCCAGGGCTTTCTTCTTGATTTTAAGGTCTCATTTTAATATTTCAGTAAAGACCTTGCCTCTTTTTTTTACATTTCATTGTGGTTTATCTGAGCGTATTAAAGCTCTCAGAAGCTGTGTGAAGATTTTACTGTGGTTGTTTTTAAGCCCACACCCTTGAGACAACATTGCAGCAGACAAGAGACAATAAGTATGTTCAGAGCTCCTCTCGTGCTGTTGCTATTCTTGCACAACAGCAGGTCTTCATGTTGCACACGGAACAGAACAGAATTAATGGGGGTGTTGCTTTGGCTTTTACATGTAACCCATCAAAAGTTTGCTTGCATGTTTGTGCAATTCCAGTTGGATGCATGTTTTGCTGTTCTTTGCGGCTCTTATTGTGCTCTGTTCTTCTCCATCTGTGCTAAGATGCATTTCTGCCGGGTTTAATATCAGCCGGTTTGGTCCTGTCGTGTATGTCAGAGACCTGAGTTACATTTTCATTGAGCACCGTGAGCAAATTATGGAGTCAAAACCAAGTTGCCTTTATTGCCATCTCTGGAGATACGTGCACATGTGTGTCAAGAAATCCATGAAAATGAGAAAGCGATGCAACACAAGCCGAAGACTGAGAGATCCTTTATCTCCTAATCAGATCCCAAGCAGAGGAATCAGTTTGGGGATTCCAATTAGCATGTGGGCTCAGGCACATCGCGTACCTCTGGGTCTCTCTGAGCTCTCAGGTTTCCCCTTTTTTTTGTGGCAGTGTAGCCCGCGGTGCTGTATTCATTTGAAAGTCTAAACAGGCAATTATGAATTTCTCACATGGGGCATTATGATTTTTTAAAAATATTTTGTTCTTTTTTAAAACAATGTCGGGAAAACATTCCTCAAAACTTATTCAGCATTTTTGTGGAAGGAAAATGGAGCTTAGCAGCTGCGGCTCATCACTCAACTCCATCCAGGAATCTGGAGTTGATTCGTCGGCGTTACGAGTTGTTGCAGAGTCCCCGATGAGCTCCGACGCTCGGTGTAGCCGGCGGGAGCTCAGAGGAGATGAAATGCCATCAGAGATACAGTATGTAGGAGTCTTAATTAAGTCAGTCTTCTCTGATTGTGAGCTTTTAAAGCATGTCTATCTCAAGCTTGCCTGCTTAATTGGAAGTGTGTGTGCCTTCCCTGCGCGTGGGTGAGCCTCTTTGGAAATGTGCATGTCCGTATCGCAGTCATTATGTGTGTAAACAGGAGCTCTGCGGGGTACATGTTGCATCTCTCAAACCACCGCCATGTTCACTCAGTCTCTTTTTTTTCTTGGGTTCCTTTGGCGATCCGATTTACAACTTCAATGAACTCAGCGACTCAGATGACTTGGGTGTGTAGGTGGCGGCGTGCTTCTCAGGCTTCACACACAAACACACGCTCTTTAATCTCCCCCCTTTACCCGTCCCTTGTTAGGCAGATCAGCCACGATGTGCTGCTCTTTTCAATCAATGGGTGCCACAGGCAGTAAATCAGGGATTAAGGTGCGGCGTGGCACTCCATTCTGCATGCTCCTGGCCCTTCATCTCATCAAGGTGCAAACAGAAAAAAAAGCGAAGCAGCTGCACGGCTATGATGGGCCCCCTACACTTTAATCATCGCCGCTGACCTCGCTCATCACCGCCAGATTAAAAAACAATTGTGCCGTTGCCTCACTCGCTTGCCACAGGTCCCTGCTAGTTTTATTTATTGGCTCTCGTCTCCCTGCTGAAATTATTTTTATCAATCAAACAAGCCCATCAAGAGAAATGGCTGTCATTTAGATAAAGCCCCCGCCCCAACCCTGAACACTGATAGTGGATACTTTACCAAAGAAGGGGCTTTACAAAGGCAGATGAAGTAGTACAGTGTAATTCTCCAGGGAGCTTGTGTACATCTGATTTGGTATTAAGCTATCACAGAGTCAAACAGGATTTTAGATTCAGCTCTGCCCCCCAAGGGAAATGCAATAGATTGCTGATGGATTAAGTCTGTTTAAAAGGAGTGACTTAAAGAGACAGTTGCATCACACTGTCCTCCTGTAAGCCTGCACAAACATGCTGAAACACAATACCGCTCTTTTAAGAAACTGCCTTGTATTTCTAGGCCAAGTCAGACTTTGATGCTGTGCTGTGTTTTCTCTCATTCAGCTGATATCAAACTAAGAATAGATGACAGAAAAAAAACATTTGGATAGCAGCGGGAAACATTTCCAAGCAGAAACACTGCAGATTTCACAGACCGCAGTTGCAGGAAATGAATAATAAATTTCAGGTTTTGCTTGCGAAGCAAAAATTTGATGACGTCTTTCTCGACAAGTTCCTGCAAATGTTACAAAGACAGATTCCATTTCAGGCGCTCATTCTTCTACAGAAGGTAGCGGAATAAAAAAAAGCCTCATTAGGCCGCTGTGCGAGCCCACAAATGACATGCTTCACTTATCAGCCTCGCAGTAATGTAGTTGGCAGCATCAGATATCAGAAGCAAGTCACTACTGGTGTGTATTTATCCTGTTGGAACAGAAAGTCCTGTGCTGCATTAGTTCACCCTCCTGATTTAGATTTGATCTGATCACGTTATTTGAGGAGTCACAATGTCTTCAATCTTACTTGAAGTTCAGTTTACAGACTTGGTTTTTGGAGTACTGAGCCCATAGGACAGGGGTTCCCACACTTTTCAGCCTGCAACCCCCAAAATATAGGTGTCAACAACTTGCGACCCCCACTGTCCCTTAAAGTGATTTAATGTGTCTTCATTTAGCTGGTCTGCAGAAAATGATCCTACCTATATGAGCATGTGTCTGTGTTTCCCGTGCCGTTATGAATTAACCTGATGCTACTGATGCTTTTGATAATTCACTGTTCACTAACCCTAAACTTAGGAGTCATCCAGCAACAAAGAAAGGCAGAAAACTCATTAGATTTTCTATTTTCAAGGTTTTACTTCAAGTTTAGCTACTATTTCTGTCAATATTTTTTACTATAATGGGTAAAATGTACTGTTTTTCGGTACTTTAAAAAAAAAAAAAAAAAACACTCACATCTCACGACCCGCCATTTGTGTTTGGCGACACCCCAGGGGGTCCTGACCCACAATTTGGGAACCCGTTCCATAGGACAAAATGTATTCTTTGTTTAGAAAACATTTGGAGGTAAGGTAGCAACCCACTCTCTCTTTGGGAAGCAGTATTTTTACCATTGTGGTGGGAAAAATACAGACATGATATTATGTTGTTCTTGCTTTGATCAGAAGCTAGAAACATTCACACATACCAAACCTTCTGTGATTTGCACATTGTTATCTGTTCCCATGGCTGAGGAGCAGACCATAAGGTGAGAAGTCAGGAAGGTGACCAGGCAAGCAAGAGGTGATAAGAAACTCTCTTGTTTGTCTTACAGTTCTTTGAAGATGCTCAATGATGTGTTAATATTATTCTCTGAAGAGAATAAGTAACGTGTTGTATCTTCACTCTGGGTCAGTTGAGCAGACCTTGTCTCGGTTGTTAGATCACTCTGCCATCTGACCGCTTTGCAAAGCTCACTGAAGGCCGGAATAAAGCTCACAAAGACAAACCGTTGTTGTTTGAGTCTATCATTTCCAGATTTCCGCCACACCATAGACTGTATAAATAATGTACATAGTATCCGTGATGTCACCCATCTGTTTCTGAAGCGCTGTTTTGAGGACAATTGGCGGCAGCAGCCATATTGGAAATGTTGAACTCAACATAACTTCTGTCAAGCGATTGTGACGTAAAGAGGCGGGCTTTGAGCTTCCTAGCCATTAGCTATGCTCTCGTGATGGAAAACTCAATATCTTCAAGATTGCCGCGTTAGAAAAAAACTCAACCCCCTGTTAGTTTCTCTTTGAATCTCTTTGAATCCTTTTGCATCCAACTTGAAATGGAACTGCAATAATAACAGGGCTGTTTATTTGTACAGTAGATGCAGTTTCTGAGAATTAATAAATGAAAATGGTTACCGTTTGCTGGATCCAGCTTGTTGGGGTGAAGGACTTTGATTGCTTTTTGATATTTTGTGATTCTAAAGCCCTCTGGTTATAAAATGTGGTTATAAAAGAAGCAATTTCGGGACATCAGTGCCGTCATTGGGTTATTAAGGTCACAGATTTCTGCACCTTTCTTATTTGAAATATCAAATGGAGGATTATTACTCAATAACCAAACTTCTAATGCAATTTAATATTTTGTACATTATTTTTTTTGGGAAAATGTGTCAAATTCAGCCCTACATATATGAATATTACCAGGTTATCTGCATTGTGCTCCAGCCTGAATGCCTTTCTTGTGTTGATATCTTTCATTAATCAAAATAAAGAAATCTATTTGAAAGCTATTTTAGGATGGTATCTCTTTGAACGATCAATGATTGCTTGTAATACAAAGATGAAATACAGAAAGAGAGCGAGATGGGCCATTGTGACAAAAAAGAAGAGCTAATCTAGTTGTGGGAAAGCAGGAATCTCAGAGATACGCTGTTCCTACAAGGATTCAATGGACATTGTAACACAGCTGTGTCAAATCCAGAAGACAGACCGTGTAACTGGAATCACTGAAGATGTGGATTGCCGTGATATCTTATTTCATATTTTTCCAGTGATTCAGATACATATACACACAGCTCCTTTGCCCTTGCATACACTCTTTGCATTGTGAGGTGAACAAGGACACAGTTAATCAAATGACACAGACTCCTGTCTACATCAGTCACTGTTATTGATGTCAATTTCACTTTTCCTCCACATGTGTAGAAACCAAGTACTTCTTTAAAAGGATAGTTTGTATTTGGTGTAAAGAACGAATGGGCTTTCTGGCAGTAAAGGCAGGTTCTGAAAATGTTTAAATCGAGCACACATGTACACTGACATTTAAGGTTGGAAATTCTTAAATACCCTTTTTCGAACCGGTTCCAGAGCGGCTCCAACTCTTTGCTGGTCTAGAACCGCAAACCGCTTACGTCAGGGGTGAGGGGCGGGGTTGCCATGATCAAAAACACAAACCAAACGTGTTTCCACCATTGTCCTGCAGCCAAAAAATAAAAGAGACTAATGGATTCCAAGACAAAGCAGTGGTCGGCCGAGGAGACAAGCTGCCGTTGTCTGCCATAGGGAAAAGCGGTCACGTAAATCTGCACTTGACATTTCATGCTGCTTGATTCATCCCATTATATAAATACTAATACAGCAACAGTCAAAACCTCATGGTATGGAGAAACTCTGCTTCCCTCAGCAGCTTTGGGATACATTTGAACTCTATGAACGCAGGGAACGTTCAAGGATGACATAACATAAACTAAAAACCCAAATAGATTAGGTGCAGTCTGTCGAGGGAGCAGGAAATCGCTGAATATCACACATTCACTTTTACGAGTGTAAGTATACCAGAGGGAGGATTTTTCCTTTAAAGACCTTGTGAGGTAGCATGAAGCGTTACCCTGCTCAAACAAGCAATGTTTCAACTTAACCCCCAGAGACAATGTTTGGACCAGAGTGCCTTTAGTTTGAGCTGCAGGGTCCGAGTCAAAAATTGAAGTTGAAGTAGCTGCGGGCTAGAGGGTTTGGAATTCTTTCGCTGTTACTCGATTTGAGAAGGTTGTGGGAGATGAAGGGGAGCGAGATGCTTATAAAAGCCAATAGGATTTATTATGTGTTCTGTAGCCTATAGCAGACTGGATTTAGCCAATCCCTTGACATCTCTTTTTCCTCTCAGTACCCACAGCTGTCATGCAGAATATCTTATCACATCGGCTGAATGTGGGTGGGTTCGGTCTGTCGCCTCTCTCTCTCTGCATTTCTGCTTGTCTCTCTGTCTCTCTATCTGTGTGTGTGTGTGTGTGTGTTTTACCATGAGAAATGTGGCTTGTGGTTAAAAGGGCAGTGGAATAATCACTCTGGCACCTGCTCCGACTCCCATGCGTTGTTTAACATCCCACTACTCACAAAGTCAAATACAAGACGAGCCTAATGGCTCCCCAACGCTCGTCTTTGTAAATGATGGTGTTAACTGCAACTCTCTTAACACTTAAGCACGTTGTAGATCAAATATAAAACATATTCTTGTGGTTTGTGCCCCCATTAATGGTGTCAAGTTCAACTGCAGTGCTTTAAGTCTAAAAGTCCCTGTTGACTTTTGAGTTTACTTTTCAGATAGCAGCTTTTAAATTCCTTTCCCATTATCTCCAGGCTGCACATCTCTCTGTCTGTGTTTATATCCCAGTAAACTGTCAGGGTGAGCATCCTGGTCTTCAGTGGAAGTAGGTACAATGAGTTTATGGGGTTTGAAATCAGCATCTGAAGGCGACTATCTTAAAGAGTTTGTTAAATGGTTTTCTGTGCCCACAGTTTTCCTTGCTTCAGCATTCACTCATGATTTGTTCTTTTTAGACATCCAATAACTTTAAAGCTGGGGTTGGCAGTCTTGGAAAACTAGCATGAATTTGAATGTAGCACTCCGTCTAACCACTCCCCTCCTCCCTCAGAGCTCCTCCAAAACGACGCCCCCCCGCTCACATGCACGAGCGCCGCTGACTTGCGACCATATGATCGTGACTGATTCAAAACCGGTCCTCACCAAAACATTGTCATAGTGTGAAAGTTAAAAACACAAACAAACATGGCTGCTGTTAGTGCTCACAACTGTCAAGCTAGCATTATCCAGTTGTACCGGTGACACGATATCAGGAGAAAAGTTATAACACATATAAAACTGTAACAGCTCTACTGTTTGTTAAACGTGTTCAGTGTAGATGCTCTTAATTCCTACAGTGTTGACAGTCAGTGAAGGCATCAGGAGAGGTGTAGAGTGTGTGAGCTGGAGAGTTCATCATTCATTCAAACATTGATTGTTGTTTTGTTGGTTGGCGTGATCACGGCCGACAGTGACCGGTTATTAAAACTCAACGTGTTCACGAATCGGCTCGTCATCCCTACAGCGTCCTGGACTGGACGCTACAGTACATCTACATTTCTGTAGGACTTAGTAAATGACATTAATTCTTCTGCTTGTCAGAGCCCCCGTGGTGAGAGCTTTTTAGACTCTGATCCGGACTACAGTCCTGAGCAAAGCACCTATAGGGTCAGAGGGGACAGGCCCGAGGTCGAGCGAGAGGGGCAGGAAATAGAGGCAGGGGAAGCAGAGGCAGGAGACGGGGACTCAGAGTGCACGCCGGGGAAATGTACGCGCAGGAGGCGGGCAGAACGACAGGACGGGATTTGAATGGTTTAAAATTTTGGCACCCAAAAAACAGGGATTGGTTGGTGTTTTCCCAGGTTTACTCCGGCTGTAGACAGCAGCTTTTCTTCGCTCTTTTTTAAGAACACATTATGTATTGATTACCATCAGGACATAAAGATCATTTTAACCAGTATAACAAAAAGTGGATCTAAATCTGACTACCAACCCCAGCTTTAAGACAAATCCAGGAACCCAGACTTTAATGAATCGATGCGTTCTACTGTGGAAAGACTTCTTAAGTGTGTTGTACAGTGTAGTGATAAGCCTGTGAATTGTGTGATGATGGTTTGTTTAAATAGTTATCATGTATTACCCATAGACTGTATAAAATATGGACGTAGTATCCGTGATGTCACACGTCTGTTTCTGGCGGCGGTGAGAGCCATATTGCTGCTGCTGATCGATTGTGGTGAAAAGAGGCAGGCTTTGAGCCACCTAGCCAACAGTTACAGTGTTCCCACCTGTCACTGAGGTCAGCTGTGCCTAGAAAAAAATTCACCCCCCATACAGTGTGTGCTGATCAAGAAATGAGCTATGCAGACTACACTCGTCTTTTGAACCAGGCTGTAAACATGTTTATTTCTGCTGTAAAGATCGGCTCTTTGAATTGGTGTGTATGTGGTTTCAGGTACTTCCAGAGCCAGCCTCAAGCGGATCCTCGATGAACTGCAGTTTTTAGCACTTCTCATATTTTTAGACTGGAGGTTGCCGCTTGGATGTAGCCGCAGAAATGCATCCATCTACAAAATGCCAGTTGGTTCTCGATCCGTCTCTTCACAATCCCCAAAGAGGGGGCACAGCAATAAAGTTATCGAAAGGTCTCTTAATGAAGAGAGAATACAGTATTTCAAGTCAATTCAACCTTTTCAACTGCACATCAAAGGCTATACCAGGGAGGATCAGGTGAGAGATGGGCCGTATAATCATATTTGATAACCTGTTAGCTAACATCAGAGCAGAGCTGAGGTCAGCATTCAGCCACTTCCTGGTTAATAATTAAGGGATAATGTATGGTTAACAGGTTGTTATGGGAAAAATGATCCCTACAGGGTGACCACCCTAATGTAACCATACATTATCCTGCTTATTACCCGGCTACTAACTTAAGATACAAACACATTGTTAAAAACATTGATTAAAGATGATTTTATTGATTTAAATGATTTATGTTTACAGTTTTTAAAAATAGTCCCAGTGATTCCTCGTCAGTGATTGTTCCATGGTGATGGATTCTTCTCTGCCTGTTGCGGTGGATTGAACATGAAACTGTCCTCATTCAGCTCTCCTTCTCTGAGCTCTGTGGTTCACACACCTTTAAAAAGAAACTAATGTCACAACTTTGAACCCTGCTGCTATCATCACCACCGCTCATGGTTTAACTTTCTTTGGAGAGATCACTAACCTAAAGCTTCTCTCACCTGCTCCGCTCCTTCATCATACTGATGGACAGGATCCAAGATGAAAACAATGTAGCCTGCTGATTAAGCATGCAAACCGAAGCTAACGGTTTAGCCACATTGTTTACTAACATGATGCTAACAGAAGCTAACGGTTTCACTTCACCTTTCACCTATGGTGTCAACAAGCAGAAGTTAAATGTGTCTGAACTCTTTTCTGTGGATTGATTTGACAGGATGTGTGATCAGTTTGTCTCTGGTGTTGCTCATGTTAGTGAAAGTTAATAACCGCTGTCAAGGAGTTTTGACCAATCAGAATCAAGCTTCTTACACAACCAGAAGATCAGTTAGAAAGCTGGGTAATACTTAAGTTGAAAGGAGTTGAATTTAAGTCCCTGCAACTTTTTTTTCAGCTTTGTTCTCTGTGATGAAAACTCTCAGAGCTAGCTCCACTCGTCCCCCGGGAGGGCTCGTTGTGAAAATGCAGGTCATGTTACCTCACATAGTAGCCTAATTCTCCTCAGAGTCCTTAGAACAGCACTCATTCTTTACTGTCTATATAGAAGACTCAGCATGGGACACTGATGCATTCTTTTTGTGGGTTTATATATGAGCACCCAGGCACCCTGACAGCAGGACTGCGATATCAGAGCTGATAGTGCCACTCCGCATGAGCCAAGATGGATGAGCTCAGGCGTCATTATGATTTCAGTGAATGCTGAGAGAAAAAAAAAAAGAAAAGATTACAGAGATTGGTTCCATAGCAGAACATAATTGATTTATAATGCATCAGCTCGGAACGCGGTGCGGAGCCGCTCACATGGATGAACAACAGCGGAGGGCGTTTGGAGGTTAACAAAGGCGGGCTCACAGGCTTACATTGGATCGGACAAGCTTGGAGGCAGAGTGTGTCCACATTGGTCAGTGTCTCTCCTCCCTGCGGCAGGTGAGCAGAGAAGCACGGACACATGAAAGTGAAAGCTGCACGTGAAAAAAAAAAAAAAAAACAAGGCTGATGTATCTTCTAGACTGGAGTGATGGCCTCAGGAGCATGCAGGGCTGCGATCCCAGCCAAGGAGCACAGCAGCTGATTGGCACAGATTTACATACTCTCAGATCTGCACACTTTGACCCTCAAAAAAGCTTTAAAGAATAACTCTTTAAATCTAGTTTGGATCTGGATCCTGATGTCTTATTCATTTTTTCTCAATAGTCAAACCAGTATCAGGAATGCTGTTAATGTAGCCACAAAATGCACACATCTGCTAAATACCAGTTGGTGCTTGATCTGTCTCTTCACAATCCCCAAAAAGGGGGCGCAGCAATCATGTTGCATCTATGGAAAGGCCTTTTAATGTAGAAAGAAAAAACTATTTGAACTTTTTCAACCACACATATCAAAGGCTATGTATTTATTAATATTTCAGTGTAAAATAATGAAGAAACTTAAATGTCAAAATCAGTTCATGTGTATATATTTTTTCTCCTATGGGAGGGGGGATCATTATCAGCCAATGCTCAGGGAAAGATCTAGGAATAATCATCTTAAAGAAAAACTGAATCTGTGCAGTGCTTCTGTTTTGATCTGTAGGTTGGTATCAGGCTGATTGATTTATTCATTAGGTTTGTATTAGTTATTTAAGCCTTCTCTGTGGTTGAACAGTGATACGGTAACGGTGAGTCACTAAGATACAAAGGGGAGCTCTGCAGGCCTTTAGAAAGATGATCATTGCACCTTATATTTATCAAGGTTGTTCATAAATAACACATTTTTAGTCGCTGAAGTTCAGCAGTTAATCATGGTTAACTGCATTTTTGTCTAAAATAACATTATTTTACATTTTATACAGTTTTTTTAAAGTCCATATTTACTATATAATAAATAAATATGTTTATATGATGCACTGTATCATATAACATGACTTATGAAGATAAAGAGAATAGTAAGTACTATGATCAGTTGCAGTAAACAATAATAATGTAGTATGATATAATATAACATAATATTAATGATTATATAATATAATGTAACACAATATAAAGTCTACTTTTGATGGTGATTTTTAGATTTATTGTTCACTTAAATGCTGCACTGCTTCACATGTGGGGTCTGAACCCATGACTTAGAGGAAAGAGACCGCTTCAAAGTGCTGATCCTGGGACACACAGGGTTTATTGAAGACACTTACCACCTGTTTAAGAACCACTGTCGTTAACTTGATTGATTTAGTTTGAAGTCGGTGGCGATTCACACAATCCAAAATAGTGCTCTGCCAGCTTTTGTGATGCGTTCACTGGCTGCTTTCAGTTTGAGTAGCTGCACCTGTATGCTTAGCTCGTAGATGTCAGCTCAAACTTGGGAGTAATCAGATTGATGTTACTTCTGACTTGTGGAGTGAACCATCTGGTGTCATTATCCTGCTTTGTAACGGTGTTTAGCTAGGTTTACCTGTCGATATTAATTGTATCATTTTAATCAACAGTCCCTTCCTATTTTAGTGCATTTTATAGTCAATCCCCTATACCCCCTTTGATTTGTATTATTTTATTTGATCTTTTAACTGTTTTTATCTCCAAATCACAAATTATACTATTTGATGACTTCCGTGCTCTTGATTCCTTGTTGTTTGTTTGTTTTTCATTTTTTAACCCTCCTGTTACCCTCAAATTTACTAACCTCTTTCATCCTTGGGGTCAATTTGACCCCAGCAATTTAAACCTCCAGAAACTGATTGTTACCCAGGTTTATGTTTCAGGTACTTTATGTTTCGTTTAGGTGATATAAATATATGTTATAGTGACCTCAATATCAACAGCTAAAACAAATGTATGTAAAATGTTTTATACAGATAAAATAGTGTGGGGTCAAATTGACCCAAGGAACACTAGTGCATAATTTTTTTTCACAGGAAATTTGAACATATCATAATTTTAATTTTATGTTTTCCCACTTATCCCCATTAACTGAGGAAAATTTATTTTTTTATTTATTACATTTATTTGTAAAGGGACCATGTACAATATTTAACATAAATGTCACCATCTGATACATTGTACCAGAGTTAGCTTAAAGCTAATTTACATCTGCAGTCCCTTGGCAGGTCACAATTAAAACATCACATTGTAAAAAACACTTGCTTGCACACACACAAGCGCACACGCACACGCACACACACACACACACACACACACACACACACACACACACACACACAATCAAACAAACAAACAAACAAACAAACAAACAAACAAACAGTATGTATATCAAGTTAAAAGTATCAAATCAGTGGTTGCAGTGTTGAGTGTCCTTTAGCAGACTTTTCAGTTTGATTTTGAAGCTGCTGAGAGAATCACAGTTCTTAATATCCTCTGGTAAGGTGTTCCACTGAGTTGTGGCTTTCATGAAATATGAAGCCAAAAAAATAGTGTCAATCATTAATTTAGAGACGTTAAACATTGAATGGGGTCCAATTGACCCCAAGGCTTATTGGAGGGTTTAATGTCATTGGAACTGACTGGATATCATTGTAAATGAGGGTTGACTCTCAATGATCTCTTGAGTATAAATTAAAGTTGATTGATCGATTATTCCCCATCAGAGCTGTAGCAGGAGGACAAAGTGACGGCTTAATGAATAACACATGTATTATACATCTGTGATGGGATGCAGACTGTGCTACAAACATGCAGTAGGCTGGACTTGTTACACACCTTTTCACTGTTCTGACCTCCACACTTTTACTTTGCAGCTCACTTAACAATATGCCCACTACTTCCTGCAGAGCCAGTGAACATTGGCATGGAGCACAAATTGTGGGCGGCAGAATCATCAAACGTGAACATAATACCTTGGATCCTTATTAGTGAGATTGGCCACAGATGAGATGAGTCATGGCATGTACAGCATGGTTATATTATGTTTGGTTATGTTACCCATTAAGTCTTTCTTGGCACCACACTGCAACATTTACAACTGCAGTCCAACACCTAATTTAGTTCTAAGCGTGTTTGGTAGTATTTTACTCATTAGGTGGATGTAAGACGCCCACACTCTCTACATGGTAATGTCTAAACAGCTTTACTGGAGCAAAGCTCGGCTTTGAATTCTAAAATTATCAGACTCCCTCCTTTTTTGTGCATATGCAAAGATTTGATGTATAGCTGCAGAGGAAAGAGATGAGAAACGCTGGTATGAAGTGGAACAGTGTTAAGATGTTCTGAGTTACAGAGGTTCTTTCTTCTTCTGACAAAGACTGAGTTGATGTGCGGTGGTTGAAGGAAAGAATATGAATTGTGATCTGCGTTCACTTCTCTGCAGTAACCTTGAGCCTTTTCAGATATTTCTCAATTCACAAACATCATTTCACATATTTACCAATAGCTGAGTTTCTGCTGGTGAGAGAACAATCTGGGATCAGCTCTCTGAAGTCTCTCACACACACACACACACACACACACACACACACACACACACACACACACACACACACACACACACACACACACACACACACACACACAGTGACATTAGACGATGTGCCTGTGTGTTTGGTTGATATCTCATTCCCAAAGCCGCTGCGTTGCTTCTAACAGCGGAGCTCGGAGCCGCAAAGGAATCTGCTTTATTAGGATTCAGCCCACTTCCTGACATGCTGCGAAGGAATAGATAAGAGCGGTGGGAATGAGGTCTGAGTTAAATAAATAAACAGATCATGCACCAAATAATTAACCTCTCAGGGTCTTTGACATGCTCTGGAAATGCTGGAGGGGAAGGTGGATGGGGGGATTGGTGGTGGAAATGGAGGAAGAACTCTCGCACTCGCCTGGCCTCTTTTTCTTTAGAAATCTGCTCATATTCGCGTCTCTGAGGTGAACTTGACCGTCCGCCTGGTCCTCTGTACTGAGCAGCTCCTCTGTGTTAATGAGTGCCTTTGTCCCAGCAACGTGATGTTGTGATTACAATATTAGGAGTTGATGATTGACAGGCATTGTTGGTGTTTAGCATTCACTGTTTGTACTGCTTTAGAGCTAAATCATAGGTGCTGTCAATAAATTCTTCCCACTACCAAAAGCCATCTATCACCACATTTCTTTATACTTTCTGCAACACCAACAAAAAGTACACTTACAAGCTTTTACCACAGCTTTCAACCAAATCACTACGGGTGCTTTCACACCTGCAGCTCCTTGCGTTGGTCTAGATCAGATGATGAAATGGGACCTTGTTGCACCTTGGATCATTTTGTGTTCACACTTCATTTCAGAGCTGTCTATATGTTTGGCTAGGAAAGGGAGAGTCTTTCAATCCTCAGAACACCGTTCTCACAGTTAAACATGGTGGAGGGAGCATCGTAGTGTGGGGCTGTTTTGCAGCCTCAGGCACAGGGAGCCTTGTTTGGCTGCATGGCATCATGAAAAAATAAAGTTATGTTGACATTTTGAGGGATAATATGAAGAACTCTGCTCTTAGTCTAGGCTCAGGTTGGAGCTGGGTCTTCAAACAGGACAATGACCTAAAGTTTATGTCAAAATTGGTCCAACAGTTCTTAAAGGACACCTAAACCAAGGTTCTGGAGTGGCCCGTACAGAGCCCAGATCTAAATCCTGTGGAGAATCTGTGCTCAAAGTGAATGTCCATGCTCAGACACCATGTACTTTGGACCAGCTGGAACAGTTTGCATTAGAAGAGTGGGTCAAAATCTCTCCAGAGACACGTGCCAACCTTGTAGAGAACTACTTGAAGAGGTTGTTGTCAGGTGAGGCTCAGAAAGGGTGAACTATTGACTACTAATGGCCAGGGGGCTAATCATTTTGGACATTCACTTTTACCTTCTTTTTTTTCAACTAATTGCATCAATATAATATCCTAATCAAACATAGTGAGCATTTTGACTTTGTTATTTTGGAAACAAACAAACTATCAACACTTATTGTTAATGGTCATTTTCATGGAGAAATCAAGGGTTTTATCTGATTTCACAAGGGGGGGTAATCATTTTGGCCTTAACTGTAGATCAATACTTCACAGTATCCTTTCACACTGCATAGGGTAACTAATGCTTAATGCATACTGGTTGCACTTTGCATTGTTGCATTAGGGGAAGCCAGCTCCAAGACGCTGGCTAACGTTGGCCAGTTAACCCACAACACAATGAGTCCTGGGTTAAAGCAAAGTCCAGCAAAGAAGTGAAATGCCTCATACATGACATTTGGTCAGATGAGCATATTAGTGAAATTTTGTGTATAAGGCAAAGTTATGTTACTTTTTTATTAAAGACTGTTTATGAATGTATTAAACATTGGTGTTAGTCAAGAAATGCTAAGTGTAAAGCATGAGGAAATTGTTGGAGGATTCGGGGCTTTGGATGTCTTATAGGCTATTTTTGATGTTTTTCAGAGGTTCTGAGTCGCTGTCTCTTTAAGATAGAGTTGTGTGCAAGCTGCAACCTCCAGTCTCAAAATATGAAGCCCATGCCAAAGTGTTATAAACTGCAATTCATTGAGAATCAGCTTGAGGCTGGCTGCAGAAACACAGGAAAACACATACACACCAATTCAAAGACGGACAATCTTTACAGCAGAAATAAACATGTTTACAGCCTGGTTCAAAAAACGGCTTCGGTCTACATAGCTAATTTCTGTATCAGCACAAACTGTATGGGTGGTGAATTTTTTTTCTAACGCAACGGTTCGGAGGATATTATGATTACGAGTTTTTGCCCAAATAAGGACATGACTGACAGGCGGGAACACATAGCTGTTGGCCAGGAGGCTCAAACCCCGCCTCTTTACCTCACACTTTTTTAGATGAGTTCAGCATTTCCAATATGGCTCCCGCCGACGAATGGCTTCAAAACAGCGCTCAGGAACAGACGGGCGACGTCACAGATACTACGTCAGATCTCAGTTTGAATGTTATAATCAAATTCTATATTTAATAAAGTAGTGATTTTCAAGGATTTCATTATTTAATTTCCTTTAGCCAATTAAAGAATGATTACATTACACTTTTGGGAAGTCATGCACACAATTAAACTGCTGACAATAACAATGCCGATATGAACGTGATTACTTTTTCTTTCAGGGTCAGTGCTCAGTCATCACTTCCATTACATTTCAGAGATTCCAGCTTCCATACAGGGAATATAGATCAGGAGACAGGATTACAAACCGCCATCCATACAAGATAATGCCCAGAGAAACTTCTAGAAGGTATTCGTTAAGACTTTTGGCTGTAGTGTATCCAAGGGCGTAGGTTTGATTTTGACATTGGTGGGGACCTGTGTATCAGGCTGCAACAGAAACGATGTTTGGCATTCATCAGTGGTTGCCTATGAGGGGGAACTATTTTCCTCTGGTGACTTACACTTTGTTAGTTGAAATAGCTTCTGATGTCCATCCTCAGACATGAGTGCATTGTCAACACTGCAGGCGAAACCTGCAAGCCAAACAGCCTACAGGGAGCTAAGCCAATCAAAAAACAGACTGGTCTCAAAGAAGTATTTGGGAGGTGGTGCCAAAGTGGGAAAGGATTTAATTAGGGATGCACTGAAATGAAAATTCTTGGCCGAAACTGAAAACCGAAAATGAAGAAAAACCAAGGCCGAAAACCGAAACATTGAATTAAATGATGCCAATTATTATTGCCATTGCATTTATGGCTCTGACTGTGTTCTAACCTCACAAAAATCAAGGATCTCATTGAACATATCAGACAACGAGGGTTCATGCCCCTCATCTGGTTCAGAGAGATGAGTCCTTTTTTCTGCGCTCTGTTCTCCTCCTTCCTGCGCTGTGCATCCATCGCGGCTGCACTGCTTCATTCCCACATCCAAGTAATGATCTTTATAACCCAGATCAAGTACAGTCGCAATGAAGATTTTCAGTGGCCGAATTTTGGTGCATGCCTAGATTTAACCCTTGGTGTGCATGAAGCACATTTTTTCGCTTCAACCTTAATATTGGTGCCATCGTTTGAGATTGGTAGGGACACGTCCAAATGCTCCATTCACAAATCTACGCCATTGGGTATATCTATTCACTGAGATAGAGCATCTTTAATATAACACCCGTTGACTGAGAGGGGGACTTCTGATGGCTGGTTTTCTCCAGGAAAACAAACACAATAATGAAAATCAGATGGCTTCTCAGCCTTTTACATCCTCTTATGTTCTGAGGCTTGTTTCAGCCTTTAAATTGCCATCATTTGACAATGTAATCAACACTGTTTTAATTAAGTCGTCTAACTTAGGCAGATGCATTTTTCTCTCCTTATTACCACACTGTTTCACAGCACTTTTTCCTACTTCTGCTTTTACACTCAATGAGTACAGCAGGGGGTTGGAATTAAGTGAAAAGTTGCTTTTAATTGAAAACTTTGAAAAATGTTCTCCGCCTCAGTCTCAATGTGATCGTTATGGTTGTGTCTTGTAATGGATTTCAAACACCAAACAGCTGTCACAACATCAGATATTAAGAATTTCATTCAAAATGGAAAATATGTTCTCCAAAAACAAGCCAGTGTTTTTCCTTGTCAAATAATTGAGCCGTTCTATAAAAAAAACTACTTTCATAAAGAAGTTTAAGATAGCCTGTAGCTCATGTACGTCTGCTGTCACAGTCTTGACACCGTTCATTATTTCAAATTACATTTGATTCTTTTTAATGTATCTCAAGCTGAGGGATGTATCAAAGAGAATGAAACAAAGCAGCTAGCTTCCTCCTTTGTTTAGGCATCGCTGTCCATGGTGCTGTAGTCAAGCTCCTATTACAGTATGAAATACTGTAGCTCCAGCAGGCTTTCCTGCTTTCTTTGCATGGTTTCACCCATAAAATAAAAACACAAAGAATAATAGATTATTATTTTTATTGCAACTTGTAGGCTATAAATTTTGACCCATGATATTATTTGCAAACTATTTATTTATGGCTCCCTTGTTCCAGAGAGGCTGCTGTGCAGAGAATGTTTTATGCATAAGCTTTGCCAGTTATCTGAATTGGAGCTCTGCCAGTGGAATGACTGAGGATTGTGCATCTTTTTGTTTTGCAGAGAGAGAGATCATGTAATGCATGTACTTACTATGTAATCTGTGCATCTGTGAGCACTTGAACTCAATAGTATTACATGGCAGATTTCACAACAGAACAAAAGACCTAATTGGATTTTAAGGGTGTCTTCTTGAACAAATTTGCATTGTATTTAACAGGAGAGGCTGATATTGTGTGTACTGGCCACAATTCCCTCATAGATTCAAACTTTGGCAGAAGAACCTGACAACTCAGAGAGCTCACAGTGGTCTCTGCCAAATTTGATGCAGGGCCTTCTGATGTAATCCATATGCACTGATTAAACCCTTTCCTTAGTTTACAGATACTATAGACCTCTCTTCTCTTTAATTCTTATAATGAATTATAGTAACAGAACCAACCAAGTGAAGCAACATATGTATACTCTATGTGATGGAAGGGTTTGGTGTACACCCTGGAACTGTTCAAAGAAAGAAATAAAGAAAGACAAGTTTTGGATTCCCTAAAGGAACAAAAATAAGACCCCTCATAGCTTAAAGTGAGGTATATTTCATTCATGCATGAATCACCATTTACTCCACCTAAAGTCTGGACTGTGCCATACAGCGAAAGGTATAAACCTTGGACTGATGAGCAAAGCAGGTTCTTTCATAGCTGCCAGAGACTTACAGCACATAAAACCTCTGAAAGTTCATTAAAAACTTTACTTGATAGATTTGCGAGGGAGAATTAATTTTTTGCGATGCACACTGGAACCAAAGTCAACTTAAACCTGCACAAACAGGAGCCTATGGAAATGCACAAATGGAGGGGTCAATCATTCAATCAATCTTTATTTATACGGCGCCAAATCACAACAAACGTCAGCTCAAGACTCTTTTACAAACAGAGCAGGTCTAGACCACTCTATGTCTAATTATGAACAG
This sequence comes from Notolabrus celidotus, assembly GCF_009762535.1. NCBI lineage: Eukaryota > Metazoa > Chordata > Actinopteri > Labriformes > Labridae > Notolabrus > Notolabrus celidotus. Next base: position 35,736,092 of record NC_048276.1, on the reverse strand, counting down.
AGACCCAACACCAAGACAGGATAAGACTCAGTCTGACCCCACCTTAATCCACCATGAGCATTGCACCTCACAGTATTTAGCTAGTTACAGCTGAGAGGAAAAACTTCCTTTATCAGGCAGAAACCTCGAGCAGAACCAGACTCATGTTAGACAGCTATCTGCCTCGGCCGAGATGGGTCTGGAAAGAGGGATAGAGGAGAATAAGAGAGGGAGGGGTGACAGAGTGAGGGTCTACACAGATGAGTGCCACCAAGGGTCTGGTGCCTTGGAATTAACACCACTACAGCTATCAGCTCATTTTCAGGAATTGTGACGGGACTTGAAGACCCTCCAATTCCCAACTCAAGTCCCTACAGACTGGACTGATGCCCCCTTTGTGAGTGTCATGCATGTGCAATCCAGGCCTCTAAGCTCATTGTCCTCCCCTTTCATATTCTTACTCATTACATACCAATATATTCATGAATTAATGCTGGATTAGCTATTATGGTAATATGGTTGTTGGTTTTTATTAACCTTAGTCTAAAATGTGAACTACTGTTGTGTTTTCTTTTCAAAAGGGATCCTGATTTCCGTGCCTTTCATGCACGAACATGTTCAGGACCTACCATAAACTCCCTCGAATCCTTGACTCCTTGCATGGTTTTCTCCCTATGTATTAGAAAACTAAACACTAGAGCTTAGAAGTGATTGAGCTGAGAGCTGCTAGTTTGCAGGAAAACTATAGTCTAACCTGATTAAACCCTTTCCTGCAATACCTGTGATGGAAATAAGTGACCACTTATGATAATGTATGCTCATACATGCGTGTTTACTTATGTTATCGGACGGAGTGGCAGACGAGATTTGCTTAAGCCAGGAAGTTGTGTGGAAATTGATCAGTAATGTGGGAATATGGCTTTTCTCTCTCCTCGGGGAGCTCACCAAAAGAACAGAGCATGATCCCTCATACACCACAGAGAATTACACACAGGCCTGTGACGTGTTATCCGATACACAATTGGTAATTACTCTGAAAAGCGATTAAAATGCCCACTGATTCTGTTTCCTCTGGTGACGTTTCTCTGTCAATAGGAGAGATTGGCAAACAGCTGGATGATAAGATGAGCACAATTTACTCTAAAGAAGCTGAATATGTCCTGGCACAGCTTTTTGTCCTCCATTGATGGCATTACTACTATGATACAATGCTACAATGATGATCTAAGAATGCATTATTGATGATATAATCTCTTTAGAAGAAGGTATGTTTTGTTTAAGTAATGAGACGAGAGAGGACTAAAATGTTAGCTGGATGTTCAACATCTGTGGTTTGTTCCCCCACTGTGCGTCTAAATTGTTGAAATACAAGCAATGCATTCCTGTAACAGGCTGAGTTAGTTGAGAGGCAGTGTCAATTTTGTCACTTATCTGCTCCAAGTGTGCAGGCTCTGCCTCCGTGCAGCTGTCTCATTGTCACTGATGATTGTTTTTTCCTGATGCACGTTAGTGACAAAGCCACAACCTGCTACCAGGATGATGTCAGCTTAATGTTTGACGTTTGACTTGTTGACACTTTTTTGTCAGGCCATGATTTATCTTTAAGTACAGTGATATGTTAAGGAGCATATTTAATAAGAGGTTTCATAGTTTTGATCAACTCTTAAGTCATCAGAGGTGATAATGCAGTTTAGAAGACCTTGTGCAGAATGTGTGTCCACCACAGGCAGAGATAGCAACCTTCCTTAAAGTACAAAACAGAGTCTTACACAGGACTTCCACCAAATCTGTGTCCGGTCGATCCCTGATGCGCTGCGGTCCGGCTCTGTGGTCTCTCGTCCGTCAACTCCCACCGGTTGCGTTTTCAGAACGCAGCACGGAGCAGGACCGCCGGACAGCTGGAGTCATGTGACCAAGGTTTTCTCACAATAATTACTGAAGGATTCTCTTCCTCCTCCTCTCCTCATCCATGTTGTCTTTCTGGTCCTCTGAAAACCTCTGACCTGTTGACTCCAGGCCTGGCTCCGCTCATCATGATGGTTTGTTGTTGTAGTTAAGTGAAATACGATCTGGTGATAACACAGAGTGTTTTATTCTGAAAATTAACCGGATGTTTTCATTTTGTAATGGTGCCTGACTTCCTGTCCCGCTCCATCTGCTCTGTTGAGATTGATGCGTCGTGCTCCGGTATCTGGCAAAAATAGAAGTCTTGTGTATCTGATCCGGAGGACTCCGACCTGCAGGATCAGATACGCAGCCGGAACGCAACGGAGCGGATCCAGTGGAAGTTAACACATTGACCAGAATAGAAACCTATCAGATCTGATGCAGTGACGGATTGCAGACGGACCAGACCCGGACCTGGTGGAATTTGACCGTAAACTAGATTATCCAGCTACAGTAAATAATCCAGATAACACACAATTAGAAGTGTCAAGAGAGTGAAATGTTGAAAGGAAGCAGGATGCCTTAAAATAAGTAGAAAGACGATCATCTTTAGAAACCATAGTAATATATTACTTGAACTACTTTTGATAGATTCAGTTTTAAATTTTCATACCATTAAAAATCCATCAATTAAAATGTTTTCCCATCAATCCAATGAAAAAAACAACAACTTTGCTTTACATTGCAGTGTAAACTAATCCTCCTTGACAGGCAGAGTTTTTAGGAGGCCGGGTTGGCCTACAGAGAAGCATTTCCCCAATGTCCTGCTACAGTTTTAGCCTAACCAAAAAGAGAATTAATAATCCATACACTTTGATTCAGATGACCTTACACAAGGTTCAAGCTGCATTTCGAGCTTACACCATCTGCCTTTGATCGCAATTAACAGAAGTGCTGCCAACACGAACGCACAAAGGAGCAACGCTGGAGAATGGGAATCTGTTTAGAAAGGGTCTTTCAGTCCAAGTCTCCCCCTGGATTCACTCCCTGACTTTTAGATCTCTGTTTTGGATACCTCCCTAATGTTGAGATCAGGGCATTAAGATGTCACGCCTCCTCCCACACAGCCCACATCACCACGTGTATGCTTGAATTTCATTAAGAGGAAACGGGACCAGAGTCAAAACCCTGACCCAGATTCACGCTCTGCTGCTATAGATCTTCTCCAGCCAAATAATGTGTTAGCATATATGCATTTCAATTATTAATGAGTTGAGCTGCATAACAGGTGCTGTATTAAAATGCCATGTAGGCGCAAAGTGCCGGCTTGCATAGAGCAAACGACTTAATGACTTAATATATGCATGAGGAGTATTATGCTGCTCTCTTCAATGAGTCAATGGCATTTATTTATTTTCTTTAATTTGGCAGTTTTCTGCTTCTGTGGAATTAACTGTGCTTAGATTCATTATAGTAACATTTAATTACTTTATTTTGAAATAAACAATGAAAGGAGTTCTGCCTTTCTTGGAAAACAACAGAATATGCTTCGGTTATACTGTATTACATAAAAGTCTAATTAAACAATCAAAAATACTGAACACAGTTTGTGAAATTTCTTGATGAGAGCTGATTCTTAAAGGCAGAATGAGAAGTACTCACCCAGTAAATAACTTTTAGGATCATGGATGTTCCAAAGTGACTAATTTTCAAGTTGTTTTAACCAAAATGTAATGTAACTGACTCGCCTTAAAGTAAGAACTGCTCACAAAACTGTCAGAGTTGAGCGCAATTTACCTAACAGGGATTAAAACAAGATCACAATATCAAGTTAGTTTCAGAACTCTTAATGCCAATATGCCTGTGCTGCTCCAGTCGGGTTTTTATATATCACTTTTACCAGACAATATGAAATGTAGTCTATCATCTGTGCAGGTTTCCATCCGGGTAGTAGAGCATTATGTCAGTAGCCCTTAACAGGAGCTACAGCCCCGGCTAATGGTGGGTTTTTGCACAACAGTGAAGACACAGCATGTGCATGGTATTCCAGGACTATAGCAATACATCATGTTTATATATAAATATATATATATATACTATTTAAGTTTACCCGACTGGTAGTTCTTGTGCTGACTAGTGATGGTGACATCACTTAAAGGTACAGTGTACTTAGCAGCATTTAGCAGAACAGACTTAATAGAAATGGAATATAACCACTAGCATGCACAAACTAGCATACATGTTTTTGTGTTTAGTGAGTGGTTGCACGAAATGCACCAGTTGGAGGACAAAGACGAAGAAGAAGGGAGCGGTGGTTTTGTGCAAAATTATTAATATCAACTCGTTTTGAACATTTCACCACTCCCTCTCTCTCTTATTCTCCTCTATCCCTCTTTCCAGACCCAACTTGGTCGAGGCAGATGTCTGTCTAACATGAGTCTGGTTCTGCTCGAGGTTTCTGCCTGTTAAAGGAAGTTTTTCCTCTCCGCTGTAACTAGCTAAATACTGTGAGGTGCAATGCTCATGGTCGATTAAGGTGGGGTAAGACTGAGTCTTACACTGTCTTGGTGTTGTTTGGCGCTATATATATAAAGTTTGATTGATTGATTGATTGATTGATTGATTGATTGATTGATTGATTGATGATAAAAACTTGACATATGGAGGATCATTCTTGTCATGCATCACATGAGCTTCTTGTCCTCAAAAGCCACCGTCACCTCACTGACAGGAGGGGTGAGCAAGGGAGCGTTTCAATCTGGAACACACCAGCTGATGATGTCCTCCTCTTTATACATATATAATACATACATGTGGAGCGACCAGGTGACAAGGAGGGCAAAATTTAAGAGTTAAGTTTGCAAACTGCAGCCAAAACCCATCCTCCTTATTGCTGTTCTCATTATCATTTTTGTTATAGTTATTTTTAAAACAGGAATCTGTACCAGACTTTGTGTTGTTAGACTCACAATGTTTATTTTTTGCATTAATGTGAAAGGTTAGGTTGTTTCACTGAGCCAGGTTTCTACTCCTCATGAAAACAGAAAATTAAATCCTGTGAACTGTAAACCGATTTCAGTCAAATCCACCGTCCCTGTCCTGCTATGAGCCTGAATGTTGTGATTTCCTCTACGCTTGGCTTGCATAGTGCAGCCCAGGGGAACAACACGGACAGCTCTATTTTCACTGTGTTCCTCTGCCCATTCCCTCCTAAACACCTTGATTAGTAAAGACAACATTAGTCCCCTCCTGGGACGTGTATCTCTGAAGCAAGGGCATGTTGGCTCTTGTGTATGTTTCCTTCGGATCACTGACGGATTAAAGAAAAGTGCACGATCCCGTAGGAGGAGCGGAGACCTGCCTCTTTGTTTCTCCCAGCTGTGATTATATTGTTGGAATTGGGGAATGAATACAAAGCAAATGAACAGCAGTTAAGGGGTATTTAATAATCTATGACCTCAATAGGGAAACATTGGAAAGTGCAACATCAGCAGGGCTTATCTTCCCCTACATGTTGCCAGTCCAGATCTCTATCATCGACTTATCAGACGCTTGCAGATTATGGTCATGTGTGCTATGGGGCTGTAAAGACCTTGCTCATTTCCCCTTAAAGCTGATGCTTTGATGTGGACAGAGCCAAGTGCAGACTGTGGGGAGTGATATGCTAATCACAGTCACTGTGGGTATTGGATCAGGGTCAAAATGACTGGAGATCAAACAGAGGCACAAAAAGCAGAGCTGGAAATGCTTTTCAATTCAGTTTGTGACATTTAGACCTCAATGCTGTGTAGTTTGAACACTGAAACAGTGTCCGCACATTTTACCTGATACTTAAAAGACTATGTACGAACTGTAAATGTACACAGAATGTATTGTAAAGGAAATTTTGTAAGATCTACAGCCTGGCTATCTGCAAACTGTTACACTTGGTAACTTTTTTAAAGAAAGAAGAGTCACCTGACCTCCCGTCCTCCTGCCACAGCTCAAGCTGCCAGTGAGAGAGCTGCAGACGGCAGTGTAGCAGCATGTCTCTGATACACTCTGTGGGATGGATGGGAGTTGCAACAAGGTCACATGAATGACAAGGTTAGCTGGGCTGAGCAAACACTACCTCTAGCAGTCCTGTCCACCAGCGTTACGGAGCATGTTAGGCCTGGGTTGACCTTGTCAGATGTCGTTGGCTGTCTGTTCCGTCACATGATCCTCACACTGCACCTTGTAACTGTTTTACAAGAATGCATCTTGCTCCCTCTGACCTGAGACACCGCATGTTTGATGACAAGTCTGACAGCTGTGATATAAACAGTCACAATGTGAGGACACGGAGGATAATTGATACCACCTTATCAACACCAAGTGTAAACACAAGGGCCAATGATTGAATTTCCCATCTTACAGACAGGACTCAGTCTGATCTCATCTTAATCCACCATGAGAAGAGCACTTTGCAGCATTTAGCAAGTTACAGTGGCAAGGACAAACTTCCTTTAACAGGCAGAAACCTCCAGCAGGACCAGACTCATGTTAGACACACATCTGCTGAGACCGTGTTGGAGAGAGGGATAGAGGGAGATGAAGAGAGAGAGATGATAATGGTGAGATGGATAGTCGTAGTTGTAGCAGCTGGAGTCTGGCATGAAGATGAGCTGAATGAGGACAGAGATGTTGACATACAGATGTCCTGTTCACCTAGTCTAACGGGTAACTATTACTATATGAGCATGCTGATGTTTTAACTTGATCATTAATTGTGATATTAAGTCTGATGTTTGTTCATGCTGCAAGAAGGCAGATTACAGCCAGGGTTGCGCTACAATCTATGAAATCAGAAGGACTAATTTAAACATCTTGACATATCATCTTTAAACCAAACAAAATCATCTTTAAATCAACATTTAGAATTATTATGTTTATGATAATGCATGGTGTAATGTTTACATTTGAATCCCTTCAGGCTAGATCCTGACACTTCTGTCCCTTACTTATTCAGGTTACATACCCAGATATCAAAATGGGGCAGTGAGCCTCGTTATGGCTTTCACTGTAAGACATGCTCTACATCTAGGACAGAGAAAACACCCATCCGATCGCACATAATGAGACTAAATGCATCAGTGAAGCCTAATACCTGATCGGCTTGTCCATTAGATTAACTGTGAGGACAAGGGAACACTGATCCTAATGGATACGGGAGAGGCTGGAGTGAGAGCCTTGGAACATGCTCAATATTTTGTTTTGTGAGTTTATACTCCTAACTTTAGGATGTCAGGGAAACATTAAGCTTAAGGTGCATTTCGACCAAGAGTTCCGGGGTCTTTCAGCCCCCAGAACTACTTTACCCTGAACTAAGAGGTTCCTGTGCCCCCATTGTTGTCTGCGTTTCGACCGCGGGCTGAAGTCCCAGGTAGATTGTGCAAATCAGGCCAGTGAGTTATGGAGGAAAAAAAAGTAAATGCACTACACCATCAGACCAGTAGAGGGCAGTAAAACAAAGAGGAATGCCATTCATCACAGATGACACCATAGAAGCAGATGGACAGGCAGGTATCATTATGAGCAACACAACAGTTAGCCTGTTAGCATGAAGAGACTCAGCTGGTGCTGTTTTAGAAGGTGCTATATTTCATCACAGATGGATTCACTGAATCAACACGTGAGAGGAGATAAGCACGAGTAGCAAAGACGTTTCAACACGGCTTTAAAATCCTTTTGAACTCAAAAAGCCGTGGCAGAGATCGGCCGGTGTTTTGGTTTAAACAGCAACCCTGTTAGCTGGAGACTCTCAGCAGGATGCATCCCTCATAAACGTCTGATCATTAAATATCTGATGAGGATATTTTGAAATCTTAATAAAAACTGAACTAGTTTGTATTCCCAGGAACTCCCTCTGTGTTTCAACAGCTGTGTAAACTCCACAAACACTGACACGTTCAGCTGAAGGTCTCCACTTTACAGGGTCACTTTTAAAACCGTAACACCGGGAGAGACGCATTCACAGTGGGCTGAGAGAAGACTACTGTTACAAGCTGCTAAATCAAGAGAATCACAGCGTCTTCTTTTGAAAAGTACACACACATACAAAAAAGATAGAACAAAGAAAAACTAATGAAAGAAAGAGAAATCAAGTGAATCACAGGTGTGTGTGATGTTATTGTGGACGGTGGGTGGAATAAAAACACTTAGGGGGAGATTAACTACCTACTAAATTTAGACCCTGGGTCCACCAATCGAAACGCACGTAGTTCAGGGGTAAAGTTCCTCTGGTCGAAGAACACCTTTAGATTCTTCTGGTTTGTTTGCATTAACTATGGAGCATAGTCAAATCACCACCACCCTTTTAATGGGAGGAGGGGTGCATGATTTACTTGTAGCCTATAATAGCCAGGTGAGATTGTAATCAGTAAACAAATATGTGTCCAAGTGTTAACAAAAGGGTATGAAATTGCATCTGATATATTGAGAGAGGAGTATCAACACCTTCGACTATGAATAGAGCCTGTTTTAATCTGTTATGTAATGTTATAGTAGCTTGTTAATTAGCTGCATGGACAATAATCAATACTGGAGGAACAGCCTCTGCAGACCTGGAGCGATGTTTCTCAGGCAGAGTCGGTCTCTCCCTTCATGGCTCCACCGCTGATCTGTCAAAATTGCTTCACATAGCCGGGGCCCCCAGAGTGACTCCACACTGTCAAGCCAAATCCTGTAGCTTCACCTTTACAAAGTGCAAATGGGAATGTACTGTAAGAGCTCAAGGCTCAACAGCTTTGTTACCAAGGAAACTTCAGTGGAAATTGTGCTCCCAGCCGTCCACAGGGACACAGAGCCTTACTTCACAATCCTGCCATTGACTGAGGTATGGAGAAATAGATGGAGACTTCTAACAATGTCCCCTGAACACTTGTGTCCAATTGAAACTGGCTTTCATGATGAGTGTAGCATCAATGGACTACGGGTGATAGAGCTTCTGACCTGCTGGTTTAGACTCACTTCTCCAGTGCAACGGATTCTCTGTAGTGTTCAGCTCAGTGTGATCCAAACATACATACCCTTAAAGAAGGCAAGAAATTCCACTGTGGTTCATTGTTGACCTCTCAGTTTAAGAGAGTGTGACAGAGTTTGAGACCCACAGTTAATCCTCAAAATGCCAATTATATTAAAGCCTCAGGAAACCTAAATGGAATATTTAAAATTCATATTGAATGATTGAAAAATGTAATGTGTAATCAAGCTTCAACAAAAATCTGAGTGAAAATAAACATCCACAACTCTGAAGAAAACTATGTGTGGACTGTGTGGGCGTGGCCTAACTCTTTGATTGACAGGTCAAGAGAGAGTTCACAGCCTGCATGTTTGAGCCGTCTGACTCTGAATCTAAAGACATCAAAACTCCAGAATCTGAAAATTATTCATTTACAATGGTCTCTGAGTGCTGAGTCACAAAATACCTCAGAATCAGGACTTGTATCATTTATTAGTTTTATCACTCCGTAGTCTCCGGGGCATCAGGACCATGGGACGCCTGGAGCAGAGGAGGCTGAAGTGTAGTATGTGCACGCAGAGGAGCTCGGCTCCGGGTGTCAGACGACGCTGTTTGTCTAAACTCTGAGCTGTTTGGGGAAAGTTAGTGAACCGGTCCTGGGGAGAGTTAGTGAACCGGTCCTGGGGAAAGTTAGTGAACCGGTCCTGGGGAAAGTTAGTGAACCGGTCCTGGGGAAAGTTAGTGAACCGGTCCTGAAGAAAGTTAGTGAAGCGGTCCTGGGGAAAGTTAGTGAACCGGTCCTGAAGAAAGTTAGTGAACTGGTCCTGGGGAGAGTTAGTGAACAGGTCCTGGGGAAAGTTAGTGAACCGGTCCTGGGGATAGTTAGTGAACAGGTCTTGGGGAAAGTTAGTGAACGGGTCCTGAGGGAAAGTTAGTGAAGCAGTCTTGGGGAAAGTTAGTGAACCGGTCCTGGGGAAAGTTATTGAACCGGTTCTGGGGAAAGTTATTGAACCGGTTCTGGGGAAAGTTAGTGATTAGTTGAACATGTGTGCACGTGACTCAGTGTTTCATTTCTGATTGGTTGGATATTCATTACGTTATAAATATCAGGTTAAACCAGCCCCCCTTAAAACCCAGTGTGAAAACATTTTAAAAAACGTGATTGAACATGTTTGAAAAATGGATCAAAGTTGAGTTCTAATAATTTTACATAGTTTTTAGTATTTACATATGGCCTGAAATATCATAGGTAGAACGTTTTTGTTGATTTGGGTTACCAGAAGCTTTAAAACTCTTATCCCAGATCATGATTCAATCTTTTTGTTGTATGGATATGTCAAGTTGTTATCCTGAATCACTTAATTATGTCATCAAGGTCCTTATTCATAGATTTTTGAGTCAAATATAAGGGTTTAAAAGGAGTGTTTTCATGAAATGACACATACATTTCATAGTCTCAGCTTTTTGGGGATTTTTCTGTGGATCACAACATCCGTCTGTCCATCATGAAGTCGTGTCTCTGTCTTTTAGACGCCTGTATGAGACTATTGTGGCCATCATTAGTCTTTTTTAAGCTACAGATGAAATAGCGCCAGTGATCATGAGATAAGTTTGACGACTGTGGATTACAAAGAAATCAAATCATTATAATCTCTGTCATCTCATCAGCGCTTCATTGCTCTGCTAATTTGCATTACTAATAATAGCATTTTGTATTTATAATTTGTGTTTCTTTTTTATGTCTATTTGAGCGCAGGAGAGATAACAAATGCTTTCTGATGGTAAAAGCAGAGATGTGAGAAACATTCAGAGGTATACCATATTTTAATGGCTTACATTTTGTAACATGTTTAGTCTAATGTGTGCAGCACAAGATATATAAAAGCATTGTCTTACCCGTTGTAAGTCTGTGATTTCATTTGGTGGTATGAGGATCAAATATAAAAACATTACTTCCAAAATATTCTCTCTAGACCAAAAGAAATCCTGTGTACATGCAGAATGCCAGATTTTGCGTGTCATTTTTTCGACTGTTTGCAGACTTAAACAACCCTTGCACATGTTTTCTCATCAAGTACATAGTTTTGCAGTCAAACACACAGATGGATAAAACATATTTTGTTTTCCACTAGTGAACCCCTTCTCGGTTGCAAGATCCAGAACCAGAAAGATACCAGCACATATGATACTTTAAGACTAGAAACAACATGATTTCTCCAATAAATACTGTTGGACACCTCACGTTGACTCAATTCTGTCCAAGGATTTGCACTCGAACACACTGCAAAGGCTTCAGCTACCATATATATTGTGCTCTTGTGTGACAGGAACAATCTGCTGAAAAGAGCCTTTTTTCAAATTAAAAAAAAAAGTTAAAATTTTGGTTCTCAGTACCTAAAGTTGGCAAAGTTTGAATTCGCTAGGTAATTGTGTGTTGGAGTAATCCCCGGTGAGATTACAGCCTACTCTGAACAGCTTGCTCATAAAGTCACGTGAGAATTCAGCGTGATCAAAACGAGATTTGCTGAAATTATGACATCACCAGTTGGTAAACATCCTTAAAAGGCAACCTTATTAGGCCAGGAGCCAGGCCCAGCCCTCAGGATGTTTGTTGCTACCTTTTCTTCACCAGTATTTCCAGTTAGCCTAAACCTTGGACCATCGCATGATGGTCTTGAGTCTTGAGGGACCAATCTGTTGGATGAAATCTCATAGGAAATGGTCACTTTTGAGCATTATATGGTCAATGTCACGGCTTCATTTGTATTTCAAAAACTGCCCAACTTTGTAAGCTTCAATTTGAGCTCTAGAATACCTCTGTATATTAAATATTTCACTTCCTGTGGCCATTAATACTTCACCCAACCCCAAAACAGAGAGAACAGAATTTTGAGTTTCCATTGTTCCAGATGGTGGTTAGCCTGTTACCTGAATCTAACACTACCTTCCTGCATTCTGCTTCTACTGCTATCTGAGGAGGAAAACATAACAATGGATTGTTTAGAAAGAGAAAAAAAAATGTTGTTGCATGGTAACAGTGGAGGAGGCTTCTGGAAAGCTGTGTTCTGGAATGCTAGAGGGTTGGTTCTTAAAGAGACAGTAGCGGAAATTAAGTGTTTCTGACCGAGGCTGAATTGAGGGGTTTCAAGGACACCAGCCTGAGATAAGTACAGGATTTTTTAGCTGTGAATCATGTTAAGCTCCTACAAAACTATCAGAGGGACAATACAATACTTGTTTCATGTGATTTTTACGATTTGATCTCCCAGACACCTGAATTCCCCCCTTGGGGGGATGAATAAAGTACATTCTATTCTATTCTATCCTATATGAAGACTAAGAAATGAGGGTAATACCCCCCTTTGAAACTCTAAGTGACTACAGTCAGAGTTCCTTGTCTGCAGATATACAAATGGCTCATCTCTCATTATATCAGATTAGATTTGCTCACCATTCACCAGATTTCCAACATACTCATTTGGCCAAATAAGCTGCAAAAAATAGAAAACGTCTCAGAACGAACTTTCAAAACCACAGCTAAGTTGTTGCACACTCATGCGTCCGGTCTCCATTACAAAACCACAAGGTCTACAAACCTTCCTCTCAGAAAGGGCGAGTAGAGAATGTGATAAGGGACACTCGACACCATTAACAACCACAACACAGGTGCTGATCTTCAAACTCAGAGAGACACTTTTACTTCAGAGCGTTCTAGCAGTGCTTTTTCTTTGCTGCACATATTTAATGAAGCAGCACCGCACTTCTATACGTGAAGAAGGTGATGAGTAACCCTACAATGACTGAGAATCAGATTCAATTTCTTCATCAAATGTCAAATAGATCCAAAGGAGCCAGAGTGAATAAAAAACATACAGCCTATACATTTCTGCACCATCCTGCTTTCTCATTAACCAAACCTTCACCTCTCTGCAGCTGACTGACAGCAGCTTGGACCATGTGACAGAGCCGCCAGGCAGACTAGTGATGTTGCTCCTCTGCCTCCATTCATTAAGACTCCCAGGAGAAAAGGCAGATTAAAGTAGCCTTAACTGGAGCATGTTTTACCCCCTGCACATTATGTTGAGCGCTAACCTTTTCAGCTGAAGCAAACAAGTCACTGAGTACAAGTGCTAATAGAGGATATTTGCCCACAAGCGATTTTGTTTTCAAGTGTTGCTTGGTAAGTGAAAGAAGACCAAGGTCGAGTAAAGGTTATCGGGGAAGGGACAACCTGCGGGAAGTTGACGTGACTGAAGATGAATGTTTTAGCTAACTTTGGTGTCCCTGATGAGGAGGTGTGAGGAGACACTCTCTGCTTCTCAGAGATTGAGCATTCAGGTAAAAATAACAGGATTACTAAAAGTAGCTGTGATTTCATTTCAAAGGTGACAAGGTGAAGGTAATTCTGCAGTTTATGGGACAGTTTTCCTGTTTTAGCTCATGACAGTCCACAGGGGAAGTTAATCAGTGGTTTTTTTAAGCAGCTGTGACAGTAACAGATGACAAGAGCTGTATTCATTTGCAGATGCTGATGGGAGGGTGAAGTTCTCTGATTTTGTCCAATTTGGCTCGTCTGTCTGCAGACAGGGCATCACAAAGGCCCGGTCCTCCGTGATTCTCATTCTCTCTCCGGAGGAAGAAAGGGGAAACTTATGTAAGACTTGTGGATGTTGCCTCATAAGTTATATTTCTTTGGAGTTGAGAAGGAAACACACCAGATGTCAGCTTAAAGGTCTGTTTGTGCTAAAAAACCAAATGAGAAAAGGCTGCGTGGAGAGGAGAGAGGAGTGGAATTATAGGGCAGTGAAATCCTATAGCAAAGCTATACAGCGCACACAGAAACACACATCACTTATATTTTGTTCTTTTTTAGGAGAGAAGAGTATCTTCATATAACTCTTAACAGCTGTGGTGATAATATTTAAGACATTCAAAGCTGAGGAACTTAAAAAAAGAAGAACTTCAAAAAGGATATGAATATATACATTTAAGTCATGATTTGCTATTCTTTGAGAAGTGAGTTCAAACTGAGGTTGGTCCAGGAGGGAGAACATGGTATTTCAAACACTGAATGCTTTTGGAAATGTGGGTCCATTGGAGGCATGGGGGTGGATCAGTGTCGAGTAGATTAAGGCATTCTGGGAAAAAGCTGGTGAGATATCTTTTGCTGCACCAAAATGTGGTACAGATGCAATAGGATTAACTTTTCCTGTTGGGTGATCGACCATAACTCCAAAACACATTTTGAAGGGGCGTTGGTGGCCTAGTGGTCTAAGCCAGGGGTTCCCAAACGTTTTTTTTCCAAGACCCCCAAAATAACAGAGCCAGAGACTGCAGAACCCCACTGTCCTGAGGTTGTTAAATGTTGCTCACGTCTAGATGCAGGAACTAGTATGCCAATCCAAAAAAGCTACATAACTCTGTGTAATTTAAAGAAGGCTAAAGCAGCATTATTTCCTTAGTAATTTATGACGTTTATATGAACATCGTATCTAAAATTAAACTTCAAATGTTATATATGTCTTTACAACAAAGGATGAAATGTGCAAATTTACCCTTCAAAGGGTCCTGACTAGGGTTGCAAAATTCCAGGAATTTTCAAAGTTGGAAACTTTCCATGGGAATAAACAGGAATAAAGCAGGGATTGACTAAATTGAAGGTTGGCTCTTAATAGGGAACTTAAATATAGTTAGGGAAAATATATTTTAGCATAATCCTGACTAAAACAACCAGATTTCATGCAAGTACAGTTGAATATGTATGCTAATCCTCAATCACATGCACATAGCACACTGCTTACTGTGGGGCTATTGAGACCACGCCCCCTACATGCACTGTGCATTCCTCCATCACATGCACACATGATTTCTAGAATCCTGCAGAGGCTCGGCTTGAGAAGCTTGAGGGAAGATGCTTTTTTATTTAACATTTTGAATGGGACTTTTTTGGGATTGCATTTTTGTTAATTGTTGAATGGGTTGGGTCGGGGGGATGAGTAATATTAAACTCAACATTCATGTTTTTGTTCTTCAATGAAAGCATTTATTGTTCAATAAAATATTTAACACTTGATAAAGTTCTACTTACAAATACATCAGTTTTAATTGTATAATTTTGGATTGATGTTTTTATGGATGAAATTTACCGGAAATGTTCCACTCCTTTGTTGCAACCCTAGTCCCGACCCTCACTTTGGGAAACACTGGTCTAAGCGCCCCACAGACAGAGGCTATAGTCCTCATTGCAGGGGTCACCGGCCGCGACCATTTGCTGCATATCTTCCCCCGCTCTCTGCTCCCCACATTGCTTGTCTCTCTTCAGCTGTCTTATCAATAAAGGCAAAAAAGCCTGAAAATATAACTTAAAAAAAAACCAAACACAGTTTGAAGCACAACCCTGATGTCAAAAAGTTCAACACTTTGTAAATTGTTAATAAAAGCAGATTTGAAGGTTTTCTAATCATTTAAACTCTCCTTAAAAAGCCATGCTGTTTTAGTGATCGTCTAAGGTCTTTCTGACAAAGGCATTGTCACGGTTGCTCCAAAGCCTGTATTGTTCAGCCTGAAGGGACAGTTTGTTTTTGTTGAAGTGGGGTTGTAGGAGGTACGTGCCAATTGTCAGTGTATTAGCCACAGGGTATCCCGGTAAGCTTTGCCCCTTTATTGAGAAAGTGGTGAACTGTAAATGGAGCTGGGCTATGAGCCTTTTCATTTAAAAAAAGTTGAGAGTGTGCCCCAGCTTCTTTAACTCCGGGGCATTTGAGTATTTTTCTGAATATCCCAAAAAAATCAACCCTGGCAGTTCTCCGAGCATGTGAAGACCCTCTCCTCTCATGAGAGTGCCCCAGTGCTTCAGATCTTCTTGTTGTGAACTTAATAAAGTTAGTTTGAGTAGCAAACCACACTTCATGCTTTAATATAGCCTCTCTAGAGAGTAACGTAATGCATTCATTCATTTCAGTGCTATTTGTATATTCCCTTTAATTCATCCTTTTCTCTAACACTGCGTTTGGTGTGCTCTTCTTCTGGGTGCAGACATTTCTCCTGATAAATTAGCTCACCTGCAGCAGCCATCCACTGTTTTCCAAGACTGAATCAGACTGCACATTATAGGATGGCTCCCTTTCCAATTATAGCTTCTATTTACAGCGTAATTACGGTAATATTTTGCAACTATAATGCAATAAACTGGGAGATAAGCCTGTGGATATCAAGCTGTAGAGGGGATCACTAGTTCACCGTTTGAAAAACCTAATTGTGTTCTGTGCAGTGGAGGCTTTTTAAACAGCATTTAAAAGCTAATCAAATCAAGGATTTGCCCAAAAAGGCATCTGGCGAGACAGCTTTTTATAGAGGCCTTCGCACAGCTTGTCTCTAATCTGAAAATGAAATTTTACTTTCAGCAGTCTGTTATCTTCTCTCACTGTTGTGCATCAATGGTCTTGTCCTCGCTCCAAATGAAATTGTTTTCTCATGCCTGTAATATCAGTAATCTTGTGTATTAAATTGCAAGTGAAAACAAAAAGCAAGACAAAGACTGAGTCAGCTTAAAGAGCACCCTGGCAGGCGCCACAGTGGAGGGACAAGGATACTTTGTGAGAGCTACCGGTCTTTTTCTCATGCGATGGCTAGTCTTAGAAGCAATGAGCCAGGAGAAAATAGCAGCTCATGCCTACGATTTCAGGCTGAATAAATCCCTCCTTCTGAAACATGTAATAAGAAAACTGAATAGACTGAATAGAAGACTCAATGGCAATTTGATTGTAGGACAAAAACAGATGATTGGTTATTGGTTTACTGTCTGGTCCTGAATACTAACCTTTTAATTTATCAAACTAACTGATCTTTGGTGGTTACGCTTTTGAAGATAAAATATCAGCTCTCAGTCTTCTCCGTGTCAAAGCATCTTTAGTCCTGGAGCAGAGCGAGGCCTGCTTCTGCATCGTGGTTGTTCATGTTGACTTATTTTTCATTAATTAATCAGTTCAAGATCAAAGCATAGCATTACACCGAATATTGATTTAAGGGTTGACTCGAGGTGTTAAATCGTTCCCTTGTGACTCCGCCTCGCAATCCGACTTCATCCTAAGTGGTTTTATTAATTGTCCTTGGTGGAAAATTGGTCAGCATTTTTTCCTCTAGTGCAATATGCTAATCAGGTTTCTTCTACTGAGATAACACTGTTTATCTTCTGTCGAGATGAGTACAGCACATACTGAAGGCTATTCTGTATGTCCGTGCATTTCCCATCAGGCTTACTTTGCTTGTATTAACACACATCTGAGACTACACTGTTTACTCACTGTTAAAGCTTGTACATTCTGAGGCCTTATCTGTCTGCTAGCTTGCTTCATGGATATGTAGCTGTTTGTATACTCTATGTACATTTCTTGTTCTTGTCTTATTGGTTCAGCCTCTACTTTCAAAGTTCAAGCTTTCATCTCACATTTACAGCTGTTCTGAGGAGCAAACCGTCTGACTAGGGAAATTAGTGACTGCTCCCTTTACTTCACATATTTGCTAGCATATGTGTCTGTTTACCAATCTTTATTTATGTAAATGTGACCCCAGAACAACTGATCAGCCTTCTGATACACTAAATATCTTGCCTTTGGAGTTCCAGGTAATTGGCCCCTGGTCATTATAGGCTCTTAAGGCCGGTATGAACCTCTCATTACAGCTGCTGAATGCTGCTTTTGGAACGGTGAAATCAAATTTCAAAACTCCCGACAAGCACAAGGGCAAACATGACTTGTGCTCTTTGCGAGCAAGCTTCAGACCCAATATGTTTTATCCAGCTCATCTGAACTCCACAGAACAGAAATGTGTTTTTATCCCTTTAAAATAAACATGAATCTCTCAAGCTATTCTCTGCAGGTTTGTAGTTATACTCCATTCAAAGTTTTCAACCCCTTCTAATCCACAGCTAAGAACCGTCTGCAAATACTTCAGTGAAGCTCTTTCAATGCATTTTTTCAGTATTGATTTCACTGATCTGGTGCCAGAAAAACACCTGCACAATATTCTTTTCTGCAAAAGAATTTCTTGTCGATGTAGAGCCTGGTGGTCCCAGGTTGCACATTGTTATATCTCAACCAAAGCATACTTCTCCAGCTCTGCAGATATTATTTCAGTTTTTACAACACATTTCAAACATCCAGTGTTAGTAAGCTAAAAATAAAAACTCTATGTAGTAATGATGTGGCTCCCAATGAAACACCACATACCTGAAAACAAAGAGCCCAGTTTGGCGGTGGTCTTATGATAAGACATCATTTACTGCAGGCTGTAGAAGTGTATGTGACAAATGTAAGACATCAAAAACTTGAGGAAACATTTCATTGGACACACAATTTGTATATACTTCTGTGTGTAGGGTGAGCCATCAACATTTAATTCAGGGCATTTTTGCCTTCATTAGATTGGACAGCTGGAAACAGACAGGGAGTGTGGGGAGTAGTGATGGGAATCAACAACTAGTTTATAATAAGATCCAGTTCCAACTACTTCAAGCCAACAACATCATTTGCCTTTTTGCTCAACAGTTCCACTTATTTCAGAGTGCCTTGCAAAACAATGACATTGCACATCATGAGAGGTAGTCAGTAAAAAGTCGACTAGGAGTCAAGGAAGCAGTCCAAAGTGAGAAATGCAAAATGATGCTAACAGTGCAATGTGCGATGTCTGCGGCTGTGTGATTACAAGCAAAGGTGGAAACACCAGTAACACGCTGGAGCATTTAGAGGCTTTTACAAACAGAGCAGGTCTAGAGCACTCTATGTCAAATTATGAACAGAGACCCAACACCAAGACAGGATAAGACTCAGTCTGGCCCCACCTTAATCCACCATGAGCATTGCACCTCACAGTATTTAGCTAGTTACAGCGGAGAGGAAAAACTTCCTTTAACAGGCAGAAACCTCCAGCAGGACCAGACTCATGTTAGACAGACATCTGCCTCGACCAAGTTGGGTCTGGAAAGAGGGATAGAGGAGAATAAGGGAGAGAGGGAGCGGTGATAGTGATGAGACGAGTAGTAGTAGCTGTTGCTGCTGGAGTCCAGCACGTCTGTATCAGCTGGAGTCTGGAACGTCTGGAACATCTGGAACCTACGAGACAAGGGAGCTCAGGGACTCCAGAAAGGTCTATGGTTAGTAACTTTAATGGGACAGGAAGAGTTAAAGTAAGCGATGAGGGGATTAGGGGGAAGGGGGTGAGATAGGCTCCCAGTGTGTCAGTACGGCCTTCTAAGCCTATAGCAGCATAACTAAGAGAGTCTAAGCCTGATCCAGCTCTAACTATAAGCTTTATCAAAAAGGAAAGAGTGCCATGTGTTTGACACTCTATGCTGCCGGTGTTTCAGTTTAAAGAGCGACCTTGTTATCTGGCGACTTTTGATAACAAAAGCTGTCGATTGAAACAAAAATGTCCCCTCGAATGCATCCCAGTTTATTTTGTCAATTTAATGACAAAATAAACTCATACATAACTTTTAAAGAAAACCTAAAAGTATTTGTGAGACTGTCTTCAGTAGCTGTTGTAACCACGACGGGCAAAGACACAATTAACAGGGTCACTCTTTAAACCCAAAACACCGGTCAATGAGTGCTTCTCTGTCTCAGCAGAGCAGTGAAGGTACTTATGTTGTATCCCATGTTTACATTAGCACACAGCATGCAGACTGTGGGAAATCAATAAGAGAATGGATAAAGAATTGGATCGATAAGCAGAATAGACAATGACATTGGTATTGATAAAAATCTTATCAATTCCCATCCATAGTGGTGAATAGAGAGTGGGGGATGACATGCAGCAAAGGGTCTAACTCACCACTATATTTTTGGTATTGTTGGGAGTAAATGATTTTGGTGTCATTGGAGCTTTAAAGAGAAGTAAAACACACATAGTTTAGATTGATGGGTGCAGGGAATAGGAAGATAAATACATGCAAGTATAACAGTTTTGATTTGTTAGACTCCTTCAGTCTACAGCTGCCTGTCCTTGATCAATAATGTACATCTCTCCATCGATCCATCCACCTGAAAGGGTTCTCAAAAATAGATTAGAGAATGATTTTAAATAGTTTTTTTTTTTGCCCCAACTTCTCCAAGTATGAATGCAAAGCATTGGCATGAGTGGCTTGAGACACTTTGATACACAAGATTATCCAGAGCGGACTTGACACTTCATGGTGTGACTCTAAAGACTCCTGCAGGTTGACTCTGGACTGTTTTTAATACAGTTGCTGTTGTCTCCTTTGTCCTGCATCTCCTGCTTTTATCAGATTAAAGACGCTCTTTATCCTTTTTTGGTGAGAATTAAAGTTAGTCTCCTCTAAGATGGTTTGCATCTTTGCACTGTGCCACTCTGGTATCAAGGATGCGCCTTCTTTTATTCAAAGTTATATTTTTGGGGCTTTTACACCTTTATTCTTAGAGGAGAGGGCAGTGGATAGTGTAGGAAACTGGGAGAGAGTGGGCGCACAACTTAACCATTAGGCTAAGTCCGCGCCCAAAGATGCACCATCTGATCAGTGTGACATTGAGTTACAGAGCAGGACAGTGCAGTGAATTAAATGAAATGGCAAAGATTTCCAACAAAACATACTTTGTGTAAGCATCTCAGGAGAGCAGCAGGCTATCAAATTCACAGGATGTTTAGAGGTTTCAGCAAAAGGAGAAGAAGTCAAGGTTTAGGATTCTGAAACTCTGAACTTTACCTCCAGTTTCTTAGCCTTCCACCCCAAATGGACATCTTATTCAGGGCTGCATATCTCAAACTGTAATTTCAAGGTTGGGCTGTCTGGAAAGGCACGTGCCATAAAAGTCAATTATACCCCACTGCACAGTGTTTGAGGAAAGTATTAAATCTCATGTGATGTGAAGAGCACTAATTAACAATGATGTATGGAGCTGCTGTTTAATACCCAAAGACGGGTGCCGGGTGGGTTTAAGAGCTTGGCTGTGAGGAATGGTCAGGCTCTGTTTCCTAAAAGAAGAGTTCCAATGTTTACAGCTATTTAAAGATACAGTGAGCACATTTTTACTCTTCAAGGGAAAGAAACTGAACCACATCAGCCTTGGTTCACATTTTCTGCAGATCAGGCTTAGCTAACCCTGCAAGGCCTTTAAGATGTTGTCTGATATTAACTGTCTTGTGTTTACTTGAGACAACATCTTTTTTTTCTTCCTTTCCTAGCACGTAGGGAAGAGGATTAGGGCAACTGGGAAAAGAAATATATATGGTCAAATTTCTTTTTTTAATATTACTCTGAGAAAATAGTCAGAATATGAATATGTTTTGATTCAGACTGAAAGGAGAAAACCTCACAATGTGATGCTGCCAATTACAGCTACACCTAATTTGGAATTTCAAAATAAAAGCCAGTGAAATGTAACAGATTAGTGAGGATTTGGGATATTTTCAAAGTGAGATTCTTAAAAAAAAAAATCCCTCATTACACTGAAAGTAGACAGAATTCTGACTCAAATTTCAGAATTCTGACTTTAAACTTAGAATTCTGATTTTAATCTTAGAATAATGATAATACAAAAATAAAAATAATAAAAAAAGTATTGACTTCATTTTTTTTTCCTCAGTGGCCCTAATCCTCTTCCGTACTGACAGAGACTCAAACAAGACTTTGAGAAAGTAACTTTGCAGACTTCTTAAGCTTATTCTAACTCACTCTGCTGCCCCTAAGAAGTAAAAGCAGAGCTGACCTTTGGTTTCATTCAAACACATTTGGCTGGAGGGCAAATTGAGACATTATCTGCCCAAATATTGTGAAGTCACTGCTGGTCTTTGCTGAGGAAATTGCCCTGTTTCATTAGCTTTACAGAAAAAAAGAATGAAATACTGCAGCACACTAGAGAGGCCATGATTTAAGTTTGTACCCGACTGTTCAAAAGACGGTAATAAATCTTTGAAAATGCAGAGTAAAAAGAAACATCCCTTTCAACAAGTCACTTAGTCCCAGATTGAGCCCCCAAGGCTTGCTTTTCATACACCAAGTAAAACGATTTCTAACACTGTGGTTGAATAATCTGAAGTCTTCCTCGTACTGTGACAATCATGCTTCATTGTTTAACAAAATCATACATCGATTGAATGATTTTGAAGAAAGGATTAAGATTCTTTTTAACTTCATCAACAGAAATTGATTTTAAGTCCGGGACTATGACTCAAGAACTGCCAAACGTATCTGAGAAAAGGACGGGCGCGCTCAAGAACCGCACTCCAATTCGGAGCAGAACACAATCAAAGCTGCACTCGTAAATGAATGAGAAAACGCGGGGACGGGGATTGAGTAAGTGAGTCAAAGCACTGTCGAGTTGTCTGCCCATCTCTGTAATGAAGTAAGCAAGGTGGCCCTGATTGAAATAGGAGCCCAGGAAATGACAGCTTCAGCAGATCACACAGCACAGACCCTGTAACAATTTGCCCTAGAGGAAAATTGACAGTTGCCAAAGTGGCCATCATTATCAAGCAATCAGGCTTTGTAAAAGTGCTGACTCCAGGTGAAAAGTACCTCCTCTTCATGGCAGTGGCTCTGGAGTTTTATGGTGCAGTGCCATTGTCAAACAGAAAACACCTCATCCATCTCAATTAAGACATTAAAACACAGTTTGGGCGTATGCTAACAAAGCTTTTGATCTCATTCGATGATGGCATGGACGTTCAATTTATCAAACAAATTGAAGTTATTCCCTTTTTTTTCTGCATGTTATTTGCATAGCAGTCCCTGCTGGCATGAAAAGCGTTGCATTGATTGACTAGGTGCAGCATTAACCCTTAGGCCATGTGTTTCTTCTTGCGTGTCTTGGATGTGCATCCTCAAACTGTCAAACTGTCATGTTAAGACGATAAATACCAAGGGTCTGTATCAGTGTTTGCAAATGGAAAACAGAGAAATGAAAATGAAAATGAAGAAGCAGTCCAAGTTTATTCTCAATGGGTAACATTCTTCAATCCGTCGGTGGATTATTGACAGCACGTCAACACACCACTCCATAGAGGAGACTGTTTTCAGGCACTAGAGCTTCCTAACATTAGCTAATGGCATGACTACATTAACAGCGTCTCATAAGCCGATCTGATTATTGACAGAAGCAGCACAGATGCAACAAGACTCTGACAATTAAGCATGAACCATTTCTGATGATGTAAGGAATGGTAGCAGGCTGAAGTGAAGGTGCTTGACACTAATGAGGTGAGCTCATGCAGAGAAATTCAATATCATAAGTGCTCTGTACACTCCAATAAAGTATGAGGCCCAAGCTTTGTGCATTTTAGCTTTTTATTACCCCATTGTGTAGGATTTATGTTTTCAGTTCTCCTTTCAAAGTTTTCTTGTGGCATGTTTTTGCTTTTAGAGAAATGAGACAAAGGGGTGAGGATTGTTGCACCGTATGTGTTGCTTTTGGTCTATTTATTCCGGTTTCATTTTTGATCCAGGGGGCCTGGGAGTTTGGCTTTCATCGCTGTTTTTATTTGATGCTGTTGTACATGAGGGTAATGCCACCACTCTGCCAAACCTAATGGTTTTAATAATATAAACGCCTGTGAACACCTTTTCCTGTCGAGATGGTTTATTGTGAATGTTCTGAAAGAGGGGTTTGAACAGACGGACACTTTCACTGCCTGTATTAATGTTAAAGTAGAATATATTATGTACTGCGGTACATATTTTGCATTTTGTTCCTTTAAATTGAAGTATTTGTTTAATAACTATGAGTTGAGACCTTTAAAGGTACAGTATGTGGCATTTAGTGGCATTTAACAGAACATACTCTGTAGAAATGAACTATAATATTCATTAGTTTGTTTGAATGAGTGTTTTATCACCTGAATATAAACATTGTTTCATTTCTGTTAACTTAAAATGAGCCTGTTATTTTAAGGAGCAGGTCTCCTTCCACTCTGCCATCTTGCTCCTTCATGTTTCATCAGACAAACTAATAAGGGCCATATGCTTTTTGTATTTAGTGAGTGGCTGCCAAGAAATGCATCAGTTGGAAGGCAAAGAAAAAGAAGAAATGAGTTGTGGTTGTGTACAAAATAAGTTGTATGATAGGAGTTTTTGATAGCACAAACTTAAAAAATGGAAGATCAAACTTAGCAACACAACTGAGTCTTGTTCTCAAAGGCCACCGCCACTCCACCAACTGGAGGGGTGAGCAAGGAAGCATTTTAATCAAGCGGCAACCTCCGGTCTAAAAATATGAGTCCAATACGGAAGTGTTAGAAACTGCAGTGCATCGAGGATCCGCTTGAGTCTGGCTCTGGGAGTACCGGAAACCACATACACACCAATTCAAAAAAGACGATCTTTACAGCAGAAATAAACATGTTTACAGCCTGGTACAAAAAAGGAGTGTAGTCTAGATAGCTCATGTCTCGATCTGCACACATTGTACGGGGGGTGAATTTTTTTGTAACGCTGCAATTTCAAAGATATTGAGATTACGAGTCATCCAATGAGAGGCACAGCTGACTTGATTGACAGGCGGGAACACTGTAGCTGTTAGTGAGGAGGCTCAAAGCCCGCCTCTTTACCTCACAATCGCTCGACAGCAGCAACATGGCTCTCAAAACAGAAGGGTGATGTCAAGGATACTAAGTCCATTTATTATACAGTCAATTTCTATTTTGACATAAATTAAAATAAATAGTTGAATAAAACAAAACAAGACCCTTGTCATGAATCCAAAAACATGGTCTTGTGCTGGTTGGAGAGAGAATGAATGCAAATTTTTCAGTCCATTCTTCTTTGAATTGTTGATTTTCACCGTCCACTTTTCTTTTAGCAGCAAACTTGGAACACAGCTGACAACGTGCCAATATGCAAACTACTCCAGAAACGAAAGTGAAAGTTAAAACTTGCACTTGGAGCAGTGGACTCTAATTGGAGCAGTAACAGCCTGTCTGTGTCTCGTTCACATGGAGACGAGTCCCGGTGTTCTCGTGCTGACCCTACCAAAACACAGAGTGAAGGAAGGAAAGTTAGGGGGGCCACAAATAGACGGCTGGCGGGCCGGATGAGGGCCGTTTTTTTTCAAACTTTGTTTATTGATTTTCACATAGAAAAACAGTCACATCCAAAATTAGAAGTTTACACATTTTCCTTTTTCTTTTAACAAAGAAACACACAAATGACATTCTAAATACAAAACAACAAATAACCTCCCACACCGACACACACTCCCTCCAGACTAACTAGATAGAATTCCAAAAATGGAAAACATAAGATAAAAAGCAAGTATAATAAAAATAAACCGATGAAAGCAATAATCTGAACATAGTAAGACACACCATGTTGATGCTCAGTCTAAAGACACGCAGCAAGCCGAGCTCTCAACATAAGACAAGAAAGGGTCGCAGATCCTTTTAAAGATGCGCAGCAGCTTGGAGTAGTGGCAACTTTTTGGCACAAGCAAATCAAACCTATTTTGGCAATTTGTCATCCTTTGAGGTTGAGCATTGTGTATAGATTTTGCTGTATTACCTGTTTAGTTTTCTGTAGTTCTTCACCTGTACCTGTATGATAGAGTTTTCACTGTTGGAAGTGCAGCTGATACTTCCACTTGGTCAAAACATGAATGGGTTGTTTCTTCTGTCTTTTCGTCTTTGCACTGTTTGTGTTTGTCTGAGAGGTTCTTTGTATCAGGCTTGATTTTTCTGCCCCCTTAAGGTGACTGAAACAGTGAGCTACACATGGACATGCTGAATTTGAAGGCGTCTCAATGACGACTCATCCCAGAGTTCTGTTTTAGTGGACTGTCTCACTGGCTAACTTGCTTTGAGCGTTCAAATCCATAAGGGCTTTAGGTTTTGGTTTACTCAGGTCAGTTAATGCTTGCTGTGTTTATAGAGGTTTTAAATCGGCCTTGAAACCTTACAGATATTATAATTTATTGAAATAGCAATTGCTGTGTTATTGCTCCTAACTTTTGCAAGTAAAACTGCAAGTGGACGTTTTCTTCAGCACTTTGAAAATGAATACATTTAAACTTCTCGTTATAACTTTGAGGTCGATAAAAGAAAGTTTAAACGAGCAGAGTAAGGAATCCAAATCAAAACTCTCAACAACACAATTTTTGAAAATGTGATGATCAGACTTCTTTTTGTTTCTCTGAGTGTCTGATTTGATGGAGGAAGCTGTAATATGAATTGATATAGGAGAGGCAAGATGAGATTTGAGATGAGAGCTTTCCCCATTGTGGATTATGCAGGACAAAATTGTCACAAATATTGGATTTATTTTGTTTGCTCGTCTGTTTATGGAACTACGACTGTACACCATGGTAAAATGAGATTACAGGTAAAAAGATGACATCCCATTGTTCCGTTACAACCATTGCCAACTTGTCGCAACCATCAGCCAACTTGTGTTTTCAGTGACAGCTTGCTGCTGCTGCTGCAATCTGTAGAACTCCAGTGAAGGGTGATGGAAGATGGATCCAGGAATAGATTTATTGGCAAGGTGTTCTGATCCCTACTTTGCTCATGATTGGATGTCTCCAAGTCCAAGTTTTCATATCCCTCAGATCCCCACTTCACAGAACACATCTTTGTATCATTCTTTTGTTCTCCTTTTTCTTTATTACTCATAGGTTACCATTACATTTCCTTCAGTGTGATGATTAACTTGACGTAATTCAAAACCTGCTTGCATCAAGAACTCTAATTCTATCAGCTTTTATCGAGGACATTGTCTCATTTTACTTTGTTAAACAATGTATTCTTAAAGGTCCCACGTAATGAAAAACACATTTCCTTGATGCATATGTACTTGAGTCATCCCTCTGCCTAGCAACCCTTTGAACGATGAAGAGAAAAGGCCTCTGCATTGTTACTGTAGCCCTTTTACGGGGAAAACATACCTTCTACAAGGCGTTTGAATGTGCTCCTGTGGTAAGGTTATGGCAGAGGTGATTTACATCAGTATGCATGCAAAACCACTCCCACTCCCATCGTCCTCCTACACTATCTTGGTTCGGCTTCAGTGTTGCAGAGTCAAGGTTTCAAAGGTTAGAGCCAGATACACCAGTGGCTCTGTTGTTGGTTGCGAAAGCCAACACAAATGTCTGTATTCTGTTCCAGCACCAGAGGAACAGATGGGAGAGTGGGTGCTTATTAGGGGTGTAACGATTCTTTTTAACAATGATTTGATTTGTATCATGATTCGTGGTTGCCGATACGATTAAAGGACGATACTGGTTCATTTAGAACGATTCAGTGACTTGAAATCGATTCAGCCAAAAATTCAACCAGTGTGACTGTGAAATAAATCCCTTGATACTGGACAGTCCTAGATTCCTGTTGATTCTTGTAAGGGAATCAGGTATCAATTAATTAATAATGAATTGCTGGAGAGGCCTGAGGCTTCTACTGAGCTGATGTTACCGTGATGAACGCTGCAAGAGGTGCCTGGACGGTCGGCGTTGTGTGAAATCCCATGGTGCATTAGTAGGTGCTTGGATAGATTTGGTGTGTGGTACTTTACTTGACCTTTACATATCCTACACACAGCGAGCGACTTATTTAGAACATCTCCATCTTTGCAAAAGACAAAGTGTTTCCACACGCTGGACCGCAATGGTGGCTTGATCATTTCTACCTCGCCGGCTTCTCCTCTGCCGTCCACCATGCTATGATTTGTTGTCTGCTGGCGCGTGGTGATGACGTCACAGACAGGCAGCCTGAATTGAGTAACGTTTAACGTCTTTATCATTAAAAGTGTAAAAAAAACACATCCATATAAAGTCTGCCGTGCTTAAAGGTGACATATCATGCAAAATTGACTTTTTAATGGTTCTTTACCTGAAATATGTGTCCCTGGCATGTCTACAAACCCCCCGAGAATGAAAAAAATCCATTCTGCCCCTGTTCTGATTTCTACACCTTTCTGTAAATGTGTGTGAAACCAGCCGTTTCAGACTTCCGTGTTTTTGTTACGTAACAACAATATCCGGTCTGTCACGGAGTCAGAGCTCGGAGCTTGTTCAGCCCATAGACTGTATAAAATAATACTGAATCCCCCCTCCGTTTTTCATTACCTGCACAAATGTGTGCTAACAAGGAGCTTAGGAGGGAGGCATGCTAGTTGTAGGCTGTCTGAATAAACACAAAGGTCGGTTTTACTCCCCACGTCTGCAGATTTGAAGATATAGTGGATGATTTTTATTTGTCATGGATAAGTGCTAGCCCTAATTAGCATAGCCACATAGCTATATGTTCATAGCTGTAGCTGTAGCTGTAGCTGTGTACCAAGACACACGTCTACATACTGACAAATAAAACAACAAGAAACACTAAATCTGTGACCAATCCTTCAGAAAGGTCCCGCTGCCTTTCTGGCAGAGGTCGGTTTTACTCCCCACGTCTGCAGATTTGAAGATCTAGTGGATGATTTTTATTTATCATGGATAAGTGCTAGCGCTAGTTAGCATAGCCACATAGCTACATGTTCGTAGCTGTGTACCAAGACACACGTCTACATACTGATAAATAAAACAACAAGAAACACTAAATCTGTGACCAATCCTTCAGAAAGGTCCTGCTACAGGTGCCTCTCCGTCAGGATCAGATTCAGAGGGTTGAAGTAACGCGATCTCTGAGCAGCCGTGTATATTCAGCCAACATGTAAACATTAGATCAACGTGCTGGAGAGCCGAGGCACATCCACTTCCGGAGGGGGCGTGGTCAGAGAGAAAACAGAGTGTTCTGATGAGGAATGAAGAAGAGGACTTTTCAGGCATGTCAAAATCTGATTTCAAAGTGTTTTTTTGAGCATAAACTTTAAAGACATGTTTTTGGGACCTCTTAGACCAATATATATTGATGAAAAAGCGTGATATGTCCCCTTTAAATCCAATGTGTTATTTCCTAGTATGGATACAATCGATTTATTACCTTTTAAAACGATGTTAGATAGATATATGTCGTCTGGAAGGCCAACTTGCCGAGCACAGATCGATGTAGTCGGATCATAGGAATATAAATCGATACATCGATGTAGTGGATGAATCGTTACACCCCTATTGCTTTTGATTTTTAGCTCCAACGTGCCAGCTACAGGTGGTGATAATTTATTTGTTTGTGCCAACCACTTTCACCTCAAACTACCTCAACAAAAGCTGACATCATAAACAGCATGAAAGAGACATACTGTTGTAACTGCAGCAGTGACACCTCAACAGTTCCCTTCTTCTGTTTGGGGTTAGATTCTGAAACATATGTGTAGTAGACTGATATTGGTTCTTCTTGAGCACTCGCCATTTATGTTTTGGTGTTTTTCTGCCTCTGCATCCATCTGCACTGGTCTGCACCCTCCCCCCTTCAGACAGCCAATCAGTGCAGCCATTCATCATCATAGCATCCCCAGACACTTAGATCACTGCATGGATAATGAGGTTAGATACTGAGAGGCTGCAGATCCTCCACAGAGGCTGAACTTGTGATGTTTTTTGGCGACTGAATTCAAATCTGTGCTTTAAAGTCTACCATGAAATGTAAACAGCTACAAAATACCATTATATGGGACCTTTAAAATAAATATAAATCACTTTTAAAAATCCCAATGCATTTATTATGACAGTATGTGTAGCATTATTATGTAAAATCCTCAACTTCAATGCCTTGATAGTCCCGGATGTCATATGTAAAATACACATTGTGAGCCAAATATTCACTTTAGTCAACAAAATGCGTCTCAACTTTTGCAATTCATAGATTTATACAACAAGTCCTTCAAATACTCCTTCAACAACATAATCAGCTGTACATTTTACAAACCACCAGCTGCTTTCTGCCCGTCCTTGCTGGATGTACAGCTGAAGCAAGGCCTGCACAGTTGCATTGTTGGGTATTTTTAGCGATGTCGACCGAAAGCCAGGACCATTGCACTTCATCCGCAGATGTTTCCCAGGGGAGGCTTGTTGCTCCTGTTTTCTCCGGCAGCTGCCATGCACCTTCCCACCATGGAGGAAAACTAGCTGTGTGTGTAGGCAGTGACAGGATGACAGCACACCAGGGACGGACACTGGAACCATGTGGCCAGTTGGCTCAGCTGGCCAATTAGCACCCAGCGATTGACCTATGAAACATGCTAGGAGAGAAATAAACAACCAAAACAGAACACAAGTTTCCTCTACAGAGGACGGAAGGAAACCTGCGCGAGCCGTCTGTCAATTAGCACTAAAAGCCTGGATGTTAGCATGTGTCCATATGCTTTCTGGAGTGTCTTTTCAAGCACTCTGTTCTCCATCGGGAGTTGCCACATCATTTATCTCCCGATTGATTCTCATATTCTTCTTTTCAACCACACCTCTTTGCCCCTCAGTGCCTTCTTTGCCCTCGCCTGTTGCCATCTTCTCCTCATATTTATTTAGCCCTGACACATCTCCTCCTACTTATAGATTTGATGTCTCTCCTGTGCTCCCTCTTTGTCAGTCCAACTAGCTCTCCTCGCTGCCTCCTCCCTCTCTCGCCTCAGTGTGAAGGGGCCAGCTTTCTCTGTGTGGGGCTTCATTAGGTCTGCCTGGACAGCTCTCACTTTGGTAATGAGATTCCATTATTGGACCAAAGTGAGAGATCCCAGCAGCATGCATCACTCCTTTCTCCTCCATCTTATCTTTGCTTGGACTCCCTGTCTGTTACTACATCTGGTCCATATGCTGTGACTCAGCATGTGTGAGCTGCGAATGCATGACAATTGGTGGGCCTTTATTCAAATACCTACCGATGCTCAGGGTTCTGCATCCTCTGTTGGAATTACATGTATTGCTACAGTCAGAGCTTC
The DNA here is from genome assembly GCF_009762535.1 of Notolabrus celidotus. Taxonomy (NCBI): domain Eukaryota; kingdom Metazoa; phylum Chordata; class Actinopteri; order Labriformes; family Labridae; genus Notolabrus; species Notolabrus celidotus. The sequence continues at coordinate 35,705,439 of NC_048276.1, read as the reverse complement.
ACAAGCAATGCATGTGTGAAACCCATTCTCAATTTTCCTCCACAGACATGCAACACTCTGCCAAGTCGTTTTTTTCCCCCCCTTCCCATTATCACCATAGGGAAATGTGCACGAGGAGGTACTTTAGCCTGAGGCGTTTCAGCATTAGCACTGCACTTGCAGAGGCTTGTCTTTTTGTGGTGTGGTGCTTAATGATGTTCAATCAATTATAAACCATATTACTCTCTTTTCATACTCAAAACACTCTGAAAGCAGAAAGGGTTTAAAAGGTTTATTTTTATCCAGCACTCAAAAGGTAGCACGCTCAAAAGACGGTGTTCGGCCATGAGGTCCTTAAAGCTGATAAACAAAACCAGTATTCTTATAGTATACCAAACCAATTGTCAACATGACTGTGAGGAATACATTTCACATTGTCTTCTGAGTAACGTTCCTGATTGAAGCGGCTAAGATTGAAAACTGCCGCTGAGACTAAATGGGCTTGTGTTTGTGATGCGTCTTGCCATAAATCAAAATCAAAGTCCAGGAAGGGTTTTTCTATTTGTTAACAAAAGACTCAAAATAATTAAATACCGAAAAAGATCATAATAAATGATGATAACGATGGGATGGCGGTCAACAAAAATATTCAAACCCATTCACCCGCTTTGTATTTCCACCGCCACACAACTGAACAGGTAGATCAGGGGTGTCAAACATGCGGCCCGCGGGCCAAAAGCGGCCCGCCAGAGGTTCCAATCTGGCCCGTGGAACGACTTTGCAAAGTGAAAAAATTACAGAGAAGACATTAACTGCAATTTCTCAATATAAGTAACTACTATTTCAAATTTGTCCTCTGGGGGCCGCATAAAATCATAGTGATGACGGAGCGCACCTGAACAGTGCTCCGGGACTTTTTTTCTCAAAGTGAGAAACTGGATTACTTGCTCTTTGCAAAATCCGGTTCAGATTCATAAAGACTATTTAGAGCACTATAAGATGATCCACTGATTGCCAACACTAGCACTACACCCCTGACATACAACACTGTCCAGCAAGCAAACTGTTCATGCTGGAGCTGAGGGGTCCAAGATAATCAACTTCACCTTGTTCATTATTATAATCTATCTGTTCCTTTGCAGTAATAATTACACTCTGTGTCAGGTGAATGGGTAACCTGTGTGTCTGGTGTTTTCGCAGCAGGTTTCAAGACTAAAATATTCAGCCCACTATGAGACTCCTCATGTCAAAAAATACAACAGCTGTTTTTGTAAAAAGAAAGGTCATTAAATGTAAACATTTTCAGAATGTACTTGTAATTTTTTGCACTTAAACAAAAGGAAAAAATTAGAGTTGTCGTTATTTATAGGTATATGTTATAATTTTACTGGTTTGGCCCACTTCAGATCAACTTGGGCTGTATGTGGCCCCTGAACTGAATTGAGTTTGACACCTCTGAGGTAGATAAAAGGTAAACCACACCCATGAACCCAAAATGAAGTCAACCAGGAAAGGAAACGATCATGATTAAGAAATAAGACAAGAAAATCAACATTATGGCCCCTACACTGATAGTTGCCTAATAAGTCATTATGATGAGAAGCAAGTATTGTTGGATGTTGTTGGGAAACAGAATGTGAACAAGACTTTCAGTTATATTTCAAGAAAAGACCAAACTCTCCAACCCACATCATTCTTGGACCAATCTTAAAAGCTTGTTTTGTCAGTGCTCCAGAGAGTTAGCAGTCCTATAAGACACGATTGTTCTTTGTTAATGTCTTCGAGAGCAGATTTGAACATGACTGTTCCAAACACGACTCATATTTCTGATCAGTCCTCTTTAGGGTCGTTTAAATCTAGAGAACTTGAGGTATCTTGCTAACAATAAGCCATGGTAAAAAAAAAAAAGAGATGCCCAGGGAGGATTGATAAGAACAGCACTTTATGGCTGAAAAGTTCAACAACAGTTAATGCCAAACCTTCCATACCAATCCTCCTCCCATGAGGTCCTGTGTTTCTGGTCCTCATTGAGGGCCTTCCAAAGAAATGTCCCACATGATTTTTACAAAACCATTTCTTTTAACATATTCTGATTAATCCAACCTAAAGCTGGTTTAGTTTGGGGAACTGAACACTTCATGGCGGAGATGTGATTTTGGATAGAAAAGAGTGAAACTGACAGCCCTTGGGAAACAGGATTGTGATCAACAGTTTTGGGTTACCAAAGCTAGAAATAGTAAATACGCCAAACCACCTAACACAGTTCTCCTCTCATCAAGAAAGCCTGGTTGGTCTTTTCATGGAAGACTTGACATTTGCTCCTCACATGATCTCAAGACCACAGCCAGCCTGCCCCGGTCAGGTGCCCCCTCACTTTTCTGGCTGATCATGCTCTCACTTTGGAGACAGAGAGCTCTCCTGATTAATCACTTAAGAAAACTCCCCTCTTGCTGATAATCTAATTACATTGTGCATACTGACCAGCCAATGTGATCCAGGCTCAAGGCATGAGTCAAATCAATGCCCCCACTGTTAATTTATCTCTCTCCTGACAACCCAATAGGGTCTCCAGAGTGAGCTGGCTAATGAGGACTTTCTAAAGGTTAAGTAAACACTGAAGATTTGGGAGGGAATGGGCACACCAATAGTGAGTCCAGCCTCACTGTTCCAATATGGCAGAGTGTGGAGGATGTGATCAGGGGTTGGGTGCTAGACTTCTGACAGATCCTTTATTTGTAAATCATCAATGATACAAAATGATGAAAGCAATGACTGACCTTATTACAAGGAATGTGGATGCACAGTCATAGTCTCAGTGGAACTGGCCATTCATATTAGATTTGGCTTTGGGTGTATTTAAGAAAACCACATATATAACAGTTGTAGAAAAGTAGTTTTAGTTGCATGACTCATAGTTTTCAAGATGTTATTAGGCCCTACAATATTGGATAGGCTGAATTGACCTATCACCTCTATCCCTCTCTCCAACACGGTCTCAGCAGATGTGTGTCTAACATGAGTCTGGTCCTGCTGGAGGTTTCTGCCTGTTAAAGGAAGTTTGTCCTTGCCACTGTAACTTGCTAAATGCTGCAAAGTGCTCTGCTCATGGTGGATTAAGATGAGATCAGACTGAGTCCTGTCTGTAAGATGGGACTGGATCTTATCCTGTCTTGATGTTGGGTTTTTGTTAATAATAGAACATAGAGTACGGTCTAGACCTGCTCTGTTTGTAAAAGCATCTTGAGATAATGTGATTTGGCTCTATATAAATGAAGATTGATTGGTTGATTGACTTTGAATCCATCTAACCACAGGCAAGCCGAGGCGAGCTTTCGGCCTTCAATCACATGCAATGCCCACAACTGTCCATCCATTAAACACCCCCTTAGTAGCATAACTCTTAGCCCCGATGTTATCAAAACACAAGCAAGTAAGTATGAATAAATACATGAGACATACACGTCTATTTCTGCTGTAAATCTGAGAATCTTAACAGTGGTGTTCATGTGGTTTCTGGCTTTTTGAGCTAGCCAAAGGTGGACACTTGAGGAGTTGCAGTTTTTGGACTCCCACTCTGGCCTCATTTTCCATTACTTGAGGTTGCTGACTGGTGAAACCTCATTGTGAAGAAGTTAAAAGAGGAAGAACACGTTGGCCACAATGCACGACTGGAATGTGATTGGTTATTTGTTGAGGATATTTTGTTTTCCCCTGTAGTTATAAACAGCTGTTTTGAATGTGCACCAAGTCATTGGTATGGTCACCCAGTCTATTATCCTGTTCCAAGTCTTGTCTTTTAAATCTGTATATGTCATCCAGATATTCACAGGCTACTCTGTGAAACACCCCAAAATCAGTTATTTACTCAAATGCCTCTACCCTCATTGGACAATCTCCATAACCAGGCTGAACTCTTGGCTTGGTCTTATTTCTTTTTATGTTGAAGCAGTGACTTTTTTCAGATTGAAGCTAGTTATTGTGATGCTGACATGAACCACAGGGAAAAAATGACCTGTCTTCATGCTGGGGCTACTGGTAATGGAAAACTGCTTTCTTCCTGTGTACTTATTGTTGCTTGATTATGAGAGGACCACCACATAGTACAAAACAAGCACAACGCAGCAGGTAGTAGAGTAATCATTGAATCTTGATTATCTGAGGTTTGTAATTGTGGGTGGGGGGCAAAACTGTATTGACTGCATGCAATTACAACCCTGAGTGTACTGCTGTCATATTTACGAAAGGCCGAGCAGCGTCACTTTGCATTGGTGTGTAGTCTTAGCTTGTTATTCCTGAAAGAAGAAGCTTCTGTTAGACATATGACAACGAGTAGAAAAACTGTGGCTGCTCTTTTCTTGGACAAAACAGCATCTCATCTCGTGATCAAAGCAACACTGAAGTGAAAAAGCTCAACAGCTGAAGTCATTTAGCACGATTACACTACATGGATATGACTGTAAGGAAATGACTCCATGGCTCTTTTAGTGAATTATCCTCCAAGTAGCATCAGAATAATTCCCTCCTCACTTGGCCTTGTCAGGTTATTTGTGCAATCAAAAGAATCTCTTCTGCCTTTTCTCTCAGAACACAAGTTTGAATGAAGTTGTGCTTTGAGAACGACGAGAGCCAACTTTTCAACTGAAATTATATTATACTCGAATTTGAATAGCATGAGAGAGTGAATGATATAAACTGTATTAAGCCAGGCACCCTGCTTGCTTTCTCATGAATAAATAACAAATGAGTGTGAATCAGTGGATGGAGACATCAACTCTATTACCATTCTGTTGGCCCCAGCCAATATGTGGGGAGCAGAAATGAGAAGCGAATTGCTGCATTATGCACCCAATTTTCTATGAGGCTCCTGGTCTTCTTTCAGGATATTTGGGGAGTGGATTGTATGGAAATTTGTATGTAGGAAAGCAGAAAACACACTCATAAGAATAGCTCTATTTACAAAGACAACTTTTCCGTTTTTTTCAGCAATTTAGAATCGTCATCACGCTGTTCACCTTCCATGCAAGTCTTTGAAAATTCCTGTCAGCTGTTCCTGCAGTCACCTTTTTTTCCTCACCTTGATAAGCCAGTTGTAGAGTTCAAAAAAACATGGTCATGGCCCCGCTGCCTGTTGTTTCCCCCCCTCTGTGTTGCTTTCATTGTTTATTTAGTCATTCTGAGACAGTTTTTCAGCTAATCCCCATCATCCCTGACAGGGAATTCAGAGGGGCAGCCAGGCCTACATCACACTCCAAACCAAACACAGAGATGGAGCCTACGGGGTTACAGGTGGAGCTCTTGCTCCTTGATGTTTGTGTCCATGCTCCCCAGCCAGGTCCCAAATCCATTCTCGTCACATTCGGGAAAAACAGAAGCAAAAACCTGCCAGAGCCTGACACGTTGTTCCAACAGAAGAACAAAGCAAATTTAGAGAACTCTGTGTTTGTGTGCCACTGTTTACTTCCACCAAAGTGAGATAGTTGGGATATTCTATGACTTATTTTTCTTCTGCTGCCAAAGTCTGTGCTCCCAGCACACCCTCAGACCTAAACGACTGTGACAACATCACTGACTGTTACCAAGCTGGGGTATATCATGCCCTGAGATCCACTATGACCTCTTTCCTAAAGGTTCTGTACACACCACTTACAACCAAAGAGACGAGAGCTGTCCTAATACAACCTGAGAGCAACCCGGGATCGCGTGTTTTCAGATCTGTCTTCTCAATCCTCTGGGTTTGCTTGAGCAGCTGCTGTTAAGAGATGTTGAATCTACTCTGACACTGACGGGGAAGCACTAGCGCTGCGTGTTTTGCTTAGTGGCCTCGATAAGTCTGCTCTAAAATAAGGGAGAGTGCTCTGCGCCCATGTGTATGTTTGTAAGTGTGTGTGTGTGTTTGTGTGTGTGTGTGATGCACATGTCCTGTGATGGATGAAGGTATGCCTCATGCTGCACTCCTTGACACAGTACCATCTGCTCTCTCTCTCTTGTTTCCATACCTTGTTTTTAGCCTCTGCACCCCCGCTTAGTTCGACAAATAGCTGTGGTCACTTACTGTAACTGTAACGTATGAAAGATGGCCAAACAGACATAAATCAGACAGCATGGAGTCACAGAGAGAGGAGACCAATGTTGTGAAATTGCAAAATGAAGCTCTAATATCATTTATTCACTTTTTCAAGTCTTCATTTTGATTACAAGAGGTCAAAGTGCAGGAAGCATTTTAACATTCTGCAGTCCATTACATGACATGCACACATATGGGCCATTCAGAGGCCTGTGTTATATAATGAGTGATCATAAGCACCACTTAGTCTAACCTGCTGCGTTAAATACTTGATTCTGATTGGCTAAAACCCCACATCAACAACACTTAATTGTCAATAGCAAAAGCAGCACCAGTGACAATTTGTCACACACATATCAAATCAATCTGCACAAAAGAGTCTGGAACATTTCACCTCTGCCTGTTGACACTGTGACAAAAACATACATTTCCATCTCAGGTTGGTGTTGAAATTGAAGACATAGGCCTCCACCCTCTCTGATAGAGATAGATGATAAATAATAAATAAAAGCACATGAGTCACTTCTGATTATTTTAAGGGTAACTTACTCCAAAGTTTTGTACTGACAAATTCAGAGACATCATGATCACACTGTCATTTTAATAGTAGTCATGGTGAAGAGGCTGTTTTAAGCGTTCCACTCAGAGAATTTAAATAGAGGATGTTGATTATTCATTATTATTTATGTGTTTTTCTAAATGTATTTCATTGTTAAAAAAAGGCCAGCAAAGGATTTGCATATTAAAGCTTTTAAATGAACAGTATTTGTCATGGGAGTTGTCTTTCAAGGGTTGCATTTTATTAAAAAATAAATCACTGAAAATATTGGTATAGGGTATCGAATAGATTAATTCATTGGTATCATATCGAATCGTGAAAGTGTGGCACTACTTCTGATACCAGCTCTCCTCCCTCGTAGCTTTATGCCTCCTCTTTACGCCACTTAAGGCGTTCATTTCGTATACAGTCTACGACAGGGGTGTCAAACTCAATTCAGTTCAGGGGCCACATACAGCCCAAGTTGATCTGAAGTGGGCCAGACCAGTAAAATTATAACATATACCTATAAATAAAGACAACTCTATTTTTTTCCTTTTGTTTAAGTGCAAAAAATTACAAGTACATTTTGAAAATGTTTACATTTAATAACCTTTCTTTTTACAAAAACAGCTGTTGTATTTTTGGACATGATGAGTCTCATAGTGGGCTGAATATTTTAAACACCAGACACACAGGTTACCCATTCACCTGACACAGAGTGTAATTATTACTGCAAAGGAACAGATAGATTATAATAATGAACAAGGTGAAGTTGATTATCTTGGACCCCTCAGCTCCAGCATGAACAGTTTGCTTGCTGGACAGTGTTGTATGTCAGGGGTGTAGTGCTAGTGTTGGCAGTCAGTGGATCATTTTATAGTGCTCTAAATAGTCTTTATGAATCTGAACCGGATTTTGCAAAGAGCAAGTAATCCAGTTTCTCACTTTGAGAAAAAAAGTCCCGGAGCACTGTTCAGGTGCGCTCCGTCATCACTAGGATTTTATGCGGCCCCCAGGGGACAAATTTGAAATAGTAGTTACTTATATTGAGAAATTGCAGTTAATGTCTTCTCTGTAATTCTTTCACTTTGCAAAGTTGTTCCGCGGGCCAGATTGGAACCTCTGGCAGGCCGCTTTTGGCCCGTGGGCCGCATGTTTGACACCCCTGGTCTATGAGAAAAACAGCCATCACTTAGCACCACACCAGACCTGTGTTGCAGGTTAGGTAAACTGGATAGCAATGCATGTGAAACAAACCAAGATGAAGTAGAAATGTGTACTGTGTTGGTATTGACACAGTCTGCAGGTAATTGGATGATCAGTTAATTGGCACACAGGAAATGCAATCCTGTTAATGATGTGGTTTTGTGTTTCAGTTTTTCAGCAACTTCAAGTTTGTTTCTCCATTAATAAACTAAAGACCCACAGTTCAAGTGCTCGACCTTCACAGCTCCTGTGAACAGCAGACTGTTTATTACTTCCTCGACATTATCACCTTTTTCACTTACAAGCACACAAACGCACAACGTGTCAGTTAGCAGGTTTTCAAGGTGTGATCTGTTATCAAGTTTATTTGGGGGTTTGATGGGACTGATAGATTGATGGCAAGAACAGGCAATGCAAAATGAATCAACACATACTGTATCTCATGTACAGGGTTCCCACTCTTTTCCAGTGATCATTTTCCAGGAGATTTCCAGAACATTTTCAGCAATGATCAAACTGGTATGACAGTCTAAATTTAGTTCCAAGGAACAATGATGGGCAACTCTCATCTCAGCTTTCTCTTTTCTCAAAAAATATAAAATTAGCTAAGTAAAAAACAAAAGCACCAGCAAAAGAATCTGGAAGCTGCCTTACTGAAATAAATAATAATAATAATAATAATATTAATCAGAGGATCAGTGCATAAATTGACCTAAATAGAATGATCCTTGGATTATTATTATTATATATATATATACCTGCTTTATCATGATATTCAAAGTGGTCAATATAAAAACAAAGCAAATGTCACATTTTTTTTTTATTTGAGTTGAGAAAAATCGCACTGGTATACAAGACGCACTCTGTATTTGAAGGTCTCTCAGAGATTTAAACATTTTTGAACTGTCTTCCTGTGTGGCGATGTCTATTGTGATCAGCGGTGTCTACAACGTGCAGTTTCTGCAGCTGTGTCGCTCTTTTTGTTCCCTTTGTTTTCACTATCAGGAGTTTGCGCTCCTACTAGCTACAGTACGGTAATTGAGCTCTCAGCCTGCAGGGAAAGTTGTAATGCACAGACCCCCCAGCTCTCTGCCTGACTCTGCTGGTCACTCTTTAACTTAAATATAAGACTCTTTGAATCAAAAGAGCCCTCCACAAGGTGAATTTACCATAAAACATGAACAATATAGCCTACCCCTGTTTTCTGTGAATGCACTCAGCTTTCAATGAATGGGAATGTGTTTTGAATCATGTCAGGTCACACGCAGTCATGTTGGAATAATTTTCCAGGACAATACGTGATTTTTCCAGGACATTTTACTTTGTCTCCCATTTTCCAGGTGTTTTCCAGTAATATAAAAACTGGTCAACTGTTTTCCAGGTTTTCCAGGATGCGTGGGAACCCTGCATATAGCTGCCCAGACAACAATGTGGTGACAGTCCTGAGAGATTCAAATCTGTAAACATGTGTCAGATCAGATACAGAGGTTCTGTAAGAAAGCCTGTGCTGGTGCTGTATCCAGGATCTGTGTGGTGGCGGATGTTTGTCCAAGCACCAGTTTAAAGAATGTTTTTGCTGAAGGTGGTTTTGCAGCGATGGTACAGAGCTTTCTGGACACACACTCCTGGTTGGCAGCTTAGAACGAAGTTTGTACAGAAGTTTGTTTTCGTAAGTTGTGTGTCTGTCGTTATAGGGACTGTAACCAAGAAGAAAAAATCACTTTCTTGCATTGTGACTTTACTGTAGATCTCTGGGTCAAAAACTTATGTGCATTCTTTACTTTGAAAAAAAAAATACAAGAGGGAAAAGCATGGGTTTCTGTGCTAGACTTCATTGTTGATTTCACTGACTTAATGATGACTTCTTCCCAGCTGCCTCCCACACAAAAGCATACACAGAGCCTTGGCTGGTGTATATTTTATTATCTCCCAGAGATGCAGCACTGCAGCAGACTGACTGAGCAGTGGAAAATTTAGCTTGGTTTCCTTTCTGCTTTCAGCTATGTGCCAACAATAATCTGCCGGTGCATCTTTTCCTCAAAGCAGCAATTTGCAACATTTTGACATTAGAATAACAATAAATAAATATGATATGGGCTCAGTTCCTGGCAGCGGTGCCCTCTGCTTAATTTGCCAGGTGCTCCCAGAAAAATAATACAGAAGAGGAGTGTTAGAGGTTATTGAAGGCACACAAGCTTCTTGAAGCAAGACTACAACTTCTGCAGAGACGTTGTTGGCTTTTCCATTTGGAGTTCTCCCAAGGTTTGGACGGGCACCAAACACTGCTGGTTAAATGATTTGTCAAACAGATACAAAGAACACAGTGTGGGTGATATCACTGGAAGTTAGCCTTGATTTTAAAGGTTTTTAAGGTGAGGAGTTGTTCTGTGCAAAAAGCAAACTGACAAAATATACTTACTTCTCTTGATTCTCCCCACAAATGGTTTCCTCACTTCCTATCCAGGCCTCATGTGTGGAGTAAGATGGTACAACTTTACCAAAAGGGAAAGGAGAGTGTTTTAAAACCAGGGTCTTATGATTCTATTGTATGTGTTTTGAAACCTTTCAGAACTATTAAAGGTGACATATCATGCAAAATTGACTTTTTAATGGTTCTCTACCTGAAATATGTGTCCCTGGCATGTCTACAAACCCCCCGAGAATGAAAAAAATCCATTCTGCCCCTGTTCTGATTTCTCCACCTTTCTGTAAATGTGTCTGAAACGAGCCGTTTCAGACTTCCGTGTTTTTGTTACGTAACAACAATATCCGGTCTGTCACGGAGTCAGAGCTCGGAGCTTGTTCAGCCCATAGACTGTATAAAATAATACTGAATCCCTCCTCCGTTTTTCATTACCTGCACAAATGTGTGCTAACAAGGAGCTTAGGAGGGAGGCATGCTAGTTGTAGGCTGTCTTAATAAACACAAAGGTCGGTTTTACTCCCCACGTCTGCAGATTTGAAGATCTAGTGGATGATTTTTATTTATCATGGATAAGTGCTAGCGCTAGTTAGCATAGTCACATAGCTACATGTTCGTAGCTGTGTACCAAGACACACGTCTACATACTGACAAATAAAACAACAAGAAACACTAAATCTGTGACCAATCGTTCAGAAAGGTCCTGCTACAGGCGCCTCTCCGTCAGGATCAGATTCAGAGGGTTGAAGTAACGTGATCTCTGAGCAGCCGTGTATATTCAGCCAACATGTAAACATTAGATCAACGTGCTGGAGAGCCGAGGCACATCCTCTTCCGGAGGGGGCGTGGTCAGAGAGAAAACGGAGTGTTCTGAGGAGGACTGAAGAAAAGGACTTTTCAGGCATGCCAAAATCTGATTTCAAAGTGTTTTTTTGAGCATAAACTTTAAAGACATGTTTTGGGGACCTCTTAGACCAATATATATTGATGAAAAAAGCGTGATGTCACCTTTAAGGAGGAGATTCACTAAGAATGGATTGCGGCCGCTGATATCACCAAGAATTGTGCATCATTTGCATAGACTGTATAAATAATGGACATAGTATCCTTGACGTCACCAATCTGTTTCTGAAGTGATATTTTGAGGCCAATTGTCGGCGGCAGCCATATTGGAAATGCTGAACTCAACATAACTGCTGTCGAGTGATTGTGACGCACAGAGGCGGGCTTTGAGCCTCCTCGCCAACAGCTACAGTGTTCGCGCCTGTCAATCAAGTCAGCTGTGATCGCAATGGAAAACTCATAATCTTAATATCTTTGAAATTGCAGCATTATGAAAAAATTCATCCCCCGTACAGTGTGTGCTGATAGAGAAATGAGCTATCCAGACTACACTCACCAGGCTGTAAACATGTTTAATTCTGCTGTAAAGATCAGCTTTTTTGAATTTGTGTGTATGTGGTTACCAGCCTCAAGCGGATCCTTGATGAACTGCAGTTTTTATTTATTTTTTAAGTTATATTTTTGGGGCTTTTTTCCTTTATTCAATAGGACAGCTGAAGAGAGACAGGAAACGTGGGGAGTGGAGAGAAGGGGAAGACAAGCAGGACCCTGTGGAGTTGGTGGCTGACAGGAGAATGATGGACATTTTTTTTATATATATATATTCTTGTACTGTACACCTTCTTGTTTGCTGCTGTAACTCCATGAATTTCCCCGTTGTGGGTCGAATAAAGGAGTATCTTATCTTATCTTAAATGGTCACAGCTGGGAATTGATCATGCAACCCCTGCAAAGAGGACTGTAGCCTCTATATGTGGGGCACTAAAACCGCTAGGCCACCAGCGCCCCAAACTGCAGTTTTTAACACTTCCGCATTGGCATCAATTCTCACTGCCGGAGGTTGCCGCTTGACAATTTCCCCGTGTTATCTGCTCCGTCTCAAGGGTTAGTTAACAAAGCAAAGAACTCTAATGATATTCTAGAGCCAAAATGCACACAGATATGATGGTTGGTTGATTAATTAAAAAGTGGAAGAGTTGGTGGTAACATCATCGCACATGTTTTTGTGCTGCATAAAATCATTTTCTGTAGTTGGATTGCAACAGAGTGAGACATCTTGCATCCTTACTATCTCTGCTGAGTGTAGCACATGCAAAGCAGTGATTGGGAAACGAGTGGTAAACAAAAAACATCAACATGGCAGTAAACTGATGCAATTCTAGTGTGTTGTAAAATGTATTAAGTCCAGGAAAGAAAAAAGCTCTCTGCAGCATCTGAGAACTGAACTTTCTTTATGGGAGCACGACAGTAGTGTAAGAGCGTTTGAGGAGAAGTCACGGTGACATTCAACTTGACGGTCCAATGTTAGAGCCACAATGTGTGAGTTTAACATTTTCAGTCCATCACCTTAAAAATCTTTGCCTTATATCACCTTGTCTCTTTCCCTCCTTCTCATCTCTTTTTCTTCCTTCTAACACCAAACAGTGGAGCAAACGTAACCACGCTACACATTAAAACTGAATCATAAGTCTTCCATGAATGAAGATTTTTAATGGCATGGCACATTAATTTATACCTTGGTGCTAACTTTTCCATTGATCTATGAATGAATCATCCAAATCAAGCAGCAACATCTGGTCTAAAAATATGAGGCCAATGCAGAAGTGTTAAAAACTGAAGATCATCGAGGATCCACTTGAGGCTGGCTCTGGAAATACCAGAAACCACATACACACCAATTCAAAACAGCAGATCTTTGCAGCAGAAATAAACATGTTTACAGCCTGGTACAACAGACGAGCGTAGTCTGGATAGCTCATTTCTCAATCAGCACACACTGTATGGGCGGGTTGGGGGGGGCAATTACGAATTATCAAGATTACGAATCATCCAATGAGAGGCACAGCTGTCTTGATTGACAGGCGGGAAAACTGTAGCTGTTGGCGATGAGGCTCAAAGCCCGCCTCTGTACATCACACTCACTTGACAGAAGTTAGGTTAGGAGTGCAACATTTCCAATATGGCTGCCGCCGTTAATCGGCCTCAAAACAGCACTTCAGAAACAGATGGGTGACGCCACGGACACTACGTCCATTATTTATACAGTCTATGGTCCAAACCATGGTGGCTGGTCCCAGCGGATCACAGTGTTGCACTGATGATCCTTTGAGTTGATCTTCAGACACTTAGAATAACGATCTGAGCCCGTCTGTGTAACATGCTGTTTTAGTCAATAGACATTAATCAGCTACATTTACAGTGGGTACGGAAAGTATTCAGACCCCTTTACATTCCTCCCATGTGCCCTGACATGTACTGTGAGCTGTAAGGTTGTATATAGACAGGCGTGTGCCTTTCCTAATCAAGTCCAATCAATGTAATTACACACAGCTGGACTCCAATGAAGGTGTAGAACCATCTCAAGGATGATCAGAAGAAATGGACAGCACATGAGTTAAATATACGAGTGTCACAGCAAAGGGTCTGAATACTTAGGACCATGCGATATTTCAGTTTTTCTTTTTTAATAAAACTGTAAAAATGTCTACAACTCTTTGTTTTACTGTCAATATGAGGCGCTGTGTGTACATTAATGAGGAAAAAAGGAACTTAAATTATTTTAGCAAATGGCTGCAGTATGACAGAGAGTGAAAAATGTTAAAGGGGTCTGAATACTTCCCGTACCCAGTGTCCTTGAGGATTAAGTTGCAGCCGCTACAGTTTGTTTTGCAGCAGCAGGTTGAAGGTATCACTAGTCACATCCAATCTGCCATCCAGATGCAAAGTATGTAAAACATTATAATAGCATAAAGGCTGTGAAGGTTCTCAGTCATCCAGGTCATGGTAATTCAAAGCTTGATCCGTAAGGCAACTGGACTGGACTTTCACCTGCATCGAACAAATCAATGACTGGACGTACCAGAATTTTCTTTCAACCTTAATTTCAGCAGCCACATTAAGACAATTACAAAGTCAGCCTACTATCACCTTAAGAATATATCAAGGATTAAAGGGCTTATGTCTCAGCAGGATGCAGAAAAACTCCTCCATGCATTTATCTTTAGCAGACTAGACTACTGTAACGGGGTCTTTACAGGACTCCCTAAAAAGTCCATCAGACGACTGCAGCTCATACAGAATGCTGCTGCTCGAGTCCTAACAAGGACCAACAAAGTAGACCACATCACTCCAGTTCTTAGATCCCTACACTGGCTTCCTGTCTATCAGAGAACAGACTTTAAAATCCTGCTGATGGTTTATAAAGCACTGAATGGTTTAGGCCCAAAATACATTGCTGATCTGCTGCTACTGTATGAACCATCTGGACCTCTGAGGTCATCAGATACTGGTCTGCTTTCAGTCCCAAGAGTCAGAACGAAACATGGTGAAGCAGTGTTTAGTCTTTATGCACCACATATCTGGAACACACTCCCTGAAAGCTGCAGGTCTGCTCCAACTCTCACCTCTTTTAAATCAAAGACTAAAACCTTTTTATATACCACTGCCTTCCTATCTTAGCTTAGTTTAACTCACTTTAAATGCAAATTTTAAATCTTAAATTTACTTTTCATTTATTTGTATTTTCCTTTTCACTTCTGTTGTATTATATTTGTCATTTTAATTGTGCTCTTTTATGCTTGTCTGAATGTCTCCAATGCTTTTAATGTTTTAATGTAAAGCACATTGAGTTGCCCTCGTGTATGAAATGTGCTATACAAATGAAGCAGCCTTTCCTTGCCTCTCCTCTGAAGAAGCCTTTCGGAGGAGAGGTGAAACGTCTTCAAGAATTTCTACCAGTCCAGTTGCCTTATGGATCAAGCTTTGAAATATATTTGCACCAAGGTAGCAAAGCCCTCCATAACGATGTGTCACATCTTTATAACTTGAAGCATGTGAACATTTGACTTCATTCACTTTGAAATGATAAGGAAACCTTTCACTCGCTTGAAAAGACATTCTCAAGACAAAGTATCTTCCTACCAGTTAACAACAGATTAACATTCAAAGAATTGAAGGTCTTTGCTCTATTCCTCTTTTGTATCCATTGTGTTATGGTATTTATTTCATCAGCTGGATGAAATATAACTTCAGGTCTGAATGGAACATACCAGTAAACTATAATCTGTTGTTACATGCAATCAATTATTCTTTTGAGCCAATTTCATGTGCCAAACTCTAGAATTTAATCAAAGAGAAAGAGATGTGTCTCTAGCAGTAAAGAGAAGTATTTCTTTTGGACTGTGTGCTGGTACATCTGTGTAGCTACATCATTGTGTAATAAAACCACCAACAGACATAAAATCCTCCTGAAATTGATTGATGAAAGAAAAGGATGAGCATGGCTGCAGTTGGTGAGCGGGTTATAACTGCTAAGAAGACCCAGCTGAGCCAGAGAGAGTACAGCTGCCCGCCCCCACCCCTAACTGCACATTCCTCCATGCTTGGTTGGCTCGGCTAAGAGTAGTCAAGTGCGATGGAAACCTCAGACGATGGCGAGGCTCCATTCGCACCTCACCGAACCCGCCGCACTTCCAATTCCCAGCTGGTCCCTGACCCACCTCCTGGCTTCCCTGCTCCTCCTCTTTCCTCTTTCTAACACCTCATCCCACCACCGCTGCTGCCCACGCTGGCTTTATTACTGAACAGGTTATGGGAGGAAGGGAGCCTGCCCACTGGCCCATGTCAGGTTGTACTCCAACATATCTAAAACAAGAGGGGCTCAGTGTACCGTGAGGAGAGGCGAGGGTGTCTGAGAGTGGAGGTTTGCAAAGAAATAATTTGAAGAACTTTATCCTCCTTGATAGCACCGACTGGACAATGTTCTGGGCACAGTTTTTTGTTGGAGGGCATAAATGCTTCTAAAAGATGACTCATTTTTTAGGTTCTCAGTTAGCAACAAGCTACTCAGGGCAGCATTGCTTATTTACAATTATGGATGGGGTTGAAAAAAAGCGTTCTGAGGCGTATTAAAAAGCTTTATAATCAATATTCCTTTGATCCAGATTTTTATGCAGAAGTAATTTATACAAACAAATCATTGTCCATGTTTCTCAACATCTTCTTGATCATTTTAAGAGCTGCTCTGATGGGCTGCATGTTCCTTGCTTTTGGTGGTTGAGCTCATAAAAAAAGGACGTGTGTGTTTTCATGTTTATTTCTGAAACACTGCAGAAGCCTGTTGATATGATTTGAAGGGCCTTCTCAGTTAAATAATCTAGTTCAGCGCTGACTGTGGCAGTGAATCACTGATGCCTGCATGACTGTCAATCCGTTTACGCTGGATGAAAAGAAACATGTTATTCATTTAGCAATCACGTCTAGAAGTTGGCAGTGGCCATGTCAAGCACATCCTGTGGAGGAGTGAGTGGTATCCCTGTGGAGCAGGATTTTTGGAAATCCTGGATAACATATCATTAGCTGTTTTGCCTTTAAGTGTGTTTGTTTGTTTGTGTGTGTGTGTGTGTGAGTGAGACAGAGAGAGAGAGAGAGAGCATGTATAAATGCATCTCAGTGGGTGTGTAAAATTTTTTTAAAAGCACCCGGAGACAAAGCAGTTACTCAGGCGGAAAAAAGCAAAACAAAACTGTGCATTTGGGGAGAAAAACAATTCCCACTTGCTGTTGAGAAAGGGAATAATTCTTGGATGTCAGGCAGCGAAAAAAACATATTTAACAAATGATTTCATAAGACCAAGGGAAAATGAAGAAATGAGCACAGGCAAGAAACAGATGACACAGATGTTGTAGCCTGATCTTTCATCTGAGTCAGGGCATCCCGTACATCCTGGGGACTCTGCATGGCCATTACTTATTTAAGAGTGCTGCATACTAACACTAAAACACAGCCAGTGTGGGAAGAAGGAAGCTCCTGTAAGCTTCTGGTTTCTCAGCAATGAGTCATTTTTGCTAAAATATCATCACGGTTTCCTCTTTGAATCCTTTAAATGAGAGCGGTAAAAAAGTCCGGGGGGCTTGGGGGGTCCATTATTAAACTGTCAGCTGTGCATTCAAACGCAGACATTTCTCATGAAGTATCATTGTTGGATTCATAAAGCTGCTGATGATGTGCGTGTTTGGATTTCATACATATCACCCACACTTTGCATGTTTTGCTTTTCTTTGCTGGAAGACAGTCTGTTGACCCAATTAAAAACATCCCTAACAAGGCTGGTGGTTCAAGTTTTATGCCCCAGGTACAGAGGCTACAGTCCTTAGATCGGGTGGCTGGGGTTTGACTCCAACCTGAGGCCCTTTTTGCACCATGTTATTCTACACTCTCTTCCAGTTTCCA
This sequence comes from Notolabrus celidotus, assembly GCF_009762535.1. Lineage (NCBI taxonomy): Eukaryota > Metazoa > Chordata > Actinopteri > Labriformes > Labridae > Notolabrus > Notolabrus celidotus. The sequence continues at coordinate 35,687,934 of NC_048276.1, read as the reverse complement.
ACTCCATCCAGTGTCCTATCCTCTCTGAAGAAAGGCCTAGAAATAAACTTTAAAAAAAACACTAACAAGAAGTCAAAATGAATTCATAGTCTGGGTGCCATTGGCCTTGGTTCGATTCCTGCTGAGACCATTTACTGCATGTCCTCCCCGACTCCCTACTGTGTTCAGAAGATATTAAGAGTACGAGTTTTTGCCCAAATAAGGACATGACTGACTTGATTGGTGGGAACACAAAGCTGTCGGCTAGGAGGCTCAAACCCCGCCTCTTTACATCACACTAAGCTTGGTTGAGTTTAGCATTTCCAATATCGCCGCCGCCGGCTCAAAACAGATCAGGAACAGATGGATGACATCACCGATACTACGTCCATTACTTATACAGTCTGTGGTCGGTGTCAGGGAAATTATATCAGGCAGTCATGATGGCCGAAACCTTTGTTTACATTTGCAATGTCAAAGGTTCCTGATTAGTGAGATATCTGACCGTTAGAAGAAAAGGATAACATGTTTTGTTGATAACACAACGTAACCAGATAAGCAAAGAAATAAATCATCCTGCATTGCCTACAGAGGGAACCAAAATCAAAACAACCCAGAAGTTCCTCACAGGAGTTCTAGTGTTAAAGATGAGGGTAAGGCTAAGCGCCCCCTGTAGTTCCAGAGAGTGATTCTATTTCTCGCAGTCTGAGATTTACTTAGGTCCCGCCTCCTGCTCTGTGTACTCGTACTCGCAGGGGTTTCTACCAGAGAGCTGTACTCACGGGGATCTGATAGGCTCAACCCATTTTACATTGTGCAAGAATAACAGCATTCTCATGGAATGAGAATGAAAATATCTCCCCATGACATGTCAGTGTGTCTTCAACATGATGTTGAAGAGAGACAGGAGATGTAGGAAGCAGAGAGTGAGGGGTGGCGTGGGAGTCAAACCAGCGACTGCTGCAACGAGGACTACGGCCTCAGCGGGGTGTGCTTAAACTGCACCAGCCAACACGTGCCTGGTATTTCCAATGCCAACCTTTAAAACTTGATCGTGTGATACAAAAAGAATCACTTTGACTCACTTCCATCTCTATAAAACTTTGGAAAGAGACTTTACAAGAGGATAAAATGAAAATGCTTCCATGTAGTGGAAAAACATTGTCTACCGTCTTTCACGAGATGATTCATCAAAGTGAAGTTCAGAAATGCGCCTTTGATTGACATTTGACAGATTCTGCTAAGACTACAAAAACCATAAATCATCAGTAAACCAAATTTTAGATGTAGTTTATAATTCTGTTCCTCTCTTTGGTTTTTGTGTCCACCTCATGCTGCCTTTGTCTAGCTCTAAAAAGACTTCTGGGGGGTTGAGGTGCTGGCTCTCTAATCTCATATTGTGTTTCCAATAAATACACCTTTATGTGTGGGGATATGCTGTCATTAATGTTATTAATTCATCCGGCTCCAGATGTTCTCCACAGCAGTGGCTGTCAGGGGCTCTGTGGGGTAAAAAATATGTTATCTTGTGTGTGTTTGTTCCGCTCCCAACACAGTTAAGATAAAGTCAGTTAGGTTAGCTGCAAAAAACACAAACACAAAAAACAACAGGCAGGACATGCGTGTATTTCTGCAGCAAACTGTAGCATACTGCAAACCAAGTTAGACCCAGTGGAACGGCCCTCCTGGGCCTCCACATAAAAGACCACAGCAGCTGTTCCACCATTTTGCAGCTTACCAGCTCACAATGTTCTCCATCACCTCCCACCTCTCCCCCTTTCTGTCATCCCTCTCTCTCTCACCTGAGGGTGTGATTAGCAGAGTCGATTAACGCGCACTAATCAGGCTAAAACACAGACTGACAGATGTAGAATGCCAAAAATGACTTTTTTCTGCTAACTTTTTCTTTCCCCAAGTGATTTCCTTAAATTAGTGAAGGGCGTCTTGCCACAATTCATCATCAGAGTAATTGTGTGCATGTGTGTGTGTGTGTCAGTGTGTGTGTGTGTTGTTTGTAGTACATTGTAGACGACCACGTGTAACAAGTCTCCTTTGAAAGAAACATACATTATATGATGTGCTTCCTGTAATTTCTGTGCAGGATACATGTCCGTCTGTATAGTATTCACACCCTGCATTCATATCATGATCTTGTTACTTACAGGGAGCTGTTTCTCTGTACTTCAGCACATTGACAGAGAAGTCAGCAGTAATCGATGATACATCCCAACCCCAAGAGAGACATGAAAGTGCCGCTGGTAGACGCTGAGTTTAGCCGAAACTGGTAAAATACTTCAGTTTTCAACAAAACCAGCATGGTGAGGAGACACAAAGTCGCAGAGGAAGACAGCTGTCCTGTGTTTTCTACAATACAAAAGAGGAAACCTCTCACATATCTAAGACGCAGGTGAATTGAAAACTGTGGGATCCAGACAGAGAAGTCAAATTGATATTTGGTGGCCTTGGGGCAGACTACTTTCTGCAACAGCCTAATGAGTCAGCTGGCCAATGATTGTGCAGCTTCCTTCACTGTTGTCATCATAGTGAGGTTTCTACTTTCTGTACCATTGTGACGGTCTGACCGACTGACTGACCCATATTAATGTGTTGGTTGCCTGTTTGAAGCATTTACTAAATTAGCAAACATGGTAAGTTACCTGTGTAGTTACTGTTCTGAAAAAGTCACACTTTGGTAGGAATATCAACCAATTGTTAATGCATTGAGCAGGGATGTGCACGCTTTGTCGACTACATGATTTGTTGTCACCCTTGCCAGATTAACTAGTTGAAAGATATTATTAATACTTTCATTCTTGTAGGCCCAAAATGCTGGGCCAATGTTGTGTCCCGGCTTATACACAGCAACCTGCCATTAGCCAGGAATGTAGCTCCAGTTAATGGCTACTGCAGTAATGCTATAATGTTCTACTACTCAGATGTAAACAGGCACAATGATGTCAGATGGCATCTCTTAGCACGACGCGGTTTGACAGTATTTTGGCGGTTTAATTTGCCTCACACTTTGGCAGAAAATAGAGTTACAGTTGACTGTAGGCTGCGTCTGTTTAAACTGAGATGGTACAGATCAATGTGTGACCAGCACAGTCGTGTGGACTTTAATCTTCAAGGATGGCTGAAGGCTGGTGGTGCTAGCTCTGCTAATGTTAGCTAGGGATGGGCAATGATTTTTGAATATCCGAATATTCACTTTGTAAAAATCCAAGAGTTACTTTGAATAGTTTCTCATTTTAAAAGTACAATTTTTCATTGTTTTTACCGGTCCCTGGTTGTAATATGATATTCCCGCCAGGCGGTGGCTATAGAGCATCTTAAAGTAGTGATGGGCAAATGAAGCTTCACAAACCAGTACTTGTATTTTTGGACTGCTCTAGATAGCACTCTTGGTTTTAAAAAAAAACCGCTCAATGAATGGCAATTAAAGGTGACATATCATGCAAAATTGACTTTTTAATGGTTCTTTACCTGAAATATGTGTCCCTGGCATGTCTACAAACCCCCCGAGAATGAAAAAAATCCATTCTGCCCCTGTTTTGATTTCTCCACCTTTCTGTAAATGTGTGTGAAACGAGCCGTTTCAGACTTCCGTGTTTTTGTTACGTAACAACAATATCCGGTCTGTCACGGAGTCAGAGCTCGGAGCTTGTTCAGCCCATAGACTGTATAAAATAATACTGAATCCCTCCCCCGTTTTTCATTATCTGCACAAATGTGTGCTAACAAGGAGCTTAGGAGGGAGGCATGCTAGTTGTAGGCTGTCTTAATAAACACAAAGGTCGGTTTTACTCCCCACGTCTGCAGATTTGAAGATCTAGTGGATGATTTTTATTTGTCATGGATAAGTGCTAGCGCTAATTAGCATAGCCACATAGCTATATGTTCATAGCTGTAGCTGTAGCTGTAGCTGTAGCTGTAGCTGTAGCTGTGTACCAAGACACACGTCGACATACTGACAAATAAAACAACAAGAAACACTAAATCTGTGACCAATCCTTCATAAAAGGTCCTGCTGCCTTTCTGGCAGAGGTCGGTTTTACTCCCCACGTCTGCAGATTTGAAGATCTAGTGGATGATTTTTATTTATCATGGATAAGTGCTAGCGCTAGTTAGCATAGCCACATAGCTACATGTTAGTAGCTGTGTACCAAGACACACGTCTACATACTGATAAATAAAACAACAAGAAACACTAAATCTATGACCAATCGTTCAGAAAGGTCCTGCTACAGGCGCCCCTCTGTCAGGATCAGATTCTGGATCAGATTCAGAGGATTGAAGTAACGCGATCTCTGAGCAGCCGTGTATATTCAGCCAACATGTAAACATTAGATCAACGTGCTGGAGAGCCGAGGCACATCCACTTCCTGAGGGGGCGTGGTCAGAGGGAAAACAGAGTGTTCTGATGAGGAATGAAGAAGAGGACTTTTCAGGCAGACCAAAATCTGATTTCAAAGTGTTTTTTTGAGCATAAACTTTAAAGACATGTTTTTGGGACCTCTTAGACCAATATATATTGATGAAAAAAGCGTGATATGTCCCCTTTAAGTGTGCTTTCAACCCTTTGTTGAACAGAGAGCGCCATCTAGAGGAGTCAAAAAACACAACTACTGGTTCATAAAGCTTCATTTGTCCATCACTATCTTAAAGCTGTTTGCTAACTACATTAACAAACAGAAGAAGAAGAAGGCTAACTGCTAGTGATGTTCGATACCACCGATTCCCTTTCCGATCCGATACTGAGTAAAATTCAGGCTGGTATCGGCGATACCGATCCGATACCGATACTTTGTGCAAATACACCTATTGTGTCTGGTAAATCTTAAAAAAGTAGGTAATTTCTGAGTAATTTATTTATTTATTTTAAACTCGTAAGTATATCGAGGTAGAGGCCTCATTTACGATATAGCCGAGCTAATACAACAACAGAAAAACCAAACAGAGGACACAATCATACGAAATATGTGAAAATGGTGTTTTAAACAGAAACAAAAAAGAAAATAAGTAAAACAATAAAACAATTACAATAAATTATTGTTTAATTATTAAGAACTAGAACTAGTAGTTCCCACCAACCGCGTATCATTTAGAGATCTCATTGATTTAGTTACTTTCCACTTTGTTCCTGTTAATGATATACGTCGCCTCAAATGATTGAAGTATCAAAAGTATCGATATTTTGATTTGAGAATCGATTTTAGAGTATAAAGATCTGGTATCGGAAGTATCGATATTTCAGTATCGATCCACACATCACTACTAACTGCATTAAATGGCAAAAGAAGAAGAAAACATTAGCGACAGTCACTGTGATTGTATTTCCGTTTCTGAATCTCACACTACTACACATGTATATCCAGAGACTGAGCATGGCTGTACAATGTAAACACACACGCACCGCGTCACAGAAACACTGACATGAAGATCGAGACAGACGCTGTCAGTGCCCGCTACTAGCAGCGCCTCGTCCTGCTGCTGGTTAATGAGACTGCCACACAAACGGACTGTTAATGGGACAGGTGTGTGTTTGTGTGTGTGGGAGGGGGGGGATTACTTCAATAATCATCAATCAATCAATCAATCAATCTTTATTTGTATAGCGCCAAATCACAACAAACATTATCTCAAGACGCTTTTACAAACAGAGCAGGTCTAGACCACTCTATGTCAAATTATGAACAGAGACCCAACACCAAGACAGGATAAGACTCAGTCTGACCCCACCTTAATCCATCATGAGCATTGCACCTCACAGTATTTAGCTAGTTACAGTGGAGAGGAAAAACTTCCTTTTAACAGGCAGAAACCTCAGGCAGAACCAGACTCATGTTAGACACACATCTGCCTCGACCGAGTTGGGTCTGGAAAGACAGATAGATGCCAATGATTATTGAATAGTGTTTTGACTTGAAATGTCCATCCCTAATGTTAGCCACACTCAGCAAACTCTGCGATCCTGTCTTTATCCATGAAAAATAAACTGTGATTAATTTTGACCATTTCTGGGTGTTTTCGTATTGAATTCGACCACTTGGGAACATCCCCTTGCTTTATCTTTAGAGAGAGGTTCTCGTGTACAGTTAGTAACATAAATCCACCGGGTGCAACTATTAATGTCACATAAAATATTTGAATATGATGAAATGTAACTTAGAAGTCAAATCAGACTCTACCCTTTGGCCCCGACAACCACACCCAGAATCACCTCGTTGCTCTTCATAATGCGACTCTTTACCTCTGCCCTTTTTTGGAATCAAAGACATTACAGTCACTGGAGTTTGCAGCCCAACTATGAACATAAATATGGGTCATAATAAGCTCATATTGTTGGTGCCAGTTTAAATTTGACTGCACTAAAAGCAATGCCAACTCATCTGGCAACAAGCACTCCATCTGGAGACGATTGGATAATCAGCTGTGTGACACATAGTTTCCATTTAAGCACAATTTAAAGAAATGATATATAAATGTTTCCTGGCATGTTTTACTGATAAAGCAAATCTGGACAAAATCCCAGTCTATCTTTGGCACATAGCCCTTATGTCACTGCTGGGAATATGATGTACTGTAGACGTTCCATACAGTAACCTTAGCATGAACACAGACAGTCTCTGGTGTCTGTTGCTTCGTTATTTAGCAGTGGTTGACTGAAGAATGCAAATACAGAGCATATGGCATCATTATCACCTCACAGCACAAACCATACCCAGCATTTATTGGAATTTAGGGAAAACAATGTGATTGGACGGCCAATCAGGGGTCCTTGTTGTTGGATGGGCTGGGATCCACAGAGGGAGAATGGTGAACCCTTTCATGTGTGACCTCCTCTGGTTAAATCCATTGTTGGGAGAATGAAAGTAGCCGGCAGCACTGCGTGATACCGTGTGTCAGAGAGTGGAGCACATGTTTTTGTCGTATCTGTCCACTACATCTTTGGCCAGCAGTGGATTTCACAATAACAAGGACTGCAACTGGAAAATGGAAATTCAAAACCAGGGATGAAAAGAGACAGAAAGAAGGAAAAGCAAAATACAAATCAACAGTGCAACATCTGAATCCAGATGATAAAACACGAACAAGAACAAGCAGAATCAGGCGGGGGACCTGCTTGTATTTCCTTCCACTTCCATCAAACTTAATCATATCTTCTCTTTATTGATACGCCGACAAGAACAAGACATTCATTTGAAAAGTCTCTTTCAAACACCCTTAACAATGTCTTCTCGTCATTACTATGCCACCTCTTCCACCTCAGCAGAGTAAAAGCTTTCATTTAATTTACTGTGTTCAAATTCGAATGCGCATACAAATCTGTGGATGGAAAACAACTTGATGCGAGCTGCAACATTGGCAGGAAGTGTAACAATCAGGAAATGACAGTTTGAATAGAGTGTTGGGGCTCAGGATGTGTTTACAAGTGTGTAGGTTGTGTCTGAGGATGAGTTTGAGTGGCATGAGTTGTCTCTGTACACCACAGTTCCACTCATTTCTTTTCTCCTTCCTTCTATCTGTAGAATAATGTAGGGCTGAGCTTCTGAGGTCTCAAAGGATACCACTTGATGATTAACGCTGTTACAACATCCCAGTGTCTGCACATGCATAGCGTTTGCATTCTCACTGGGGACTGGAGGGGATTTGACATTGCATCCTAATCATACTGCATGACCTTCCTGTCTTATTAACATAGGCCTCAAGGTGATCCGATCATGTGTGCAACATAACACAAACTTGGTGGAATTGAGCTTCTTGGCTGTTTAAAAGGAACACGGACGTACTAATCAAGGATTTGTCATTTTTTAAATACACCCCAGCCGGAACTTTGTTACTTCAAAGTTGAAGTAGCAGATGTTTAATTTGGCCTTGAGAGTTTTGTGCTTTGTGGGGTGTTAATGCTTAAATGTGTTCTTGCAAAGCCATGTAATCCTTTATGTGATCAGGAAAGCATGAGGTTTGAGGGTTGGAGGAAATGATGTGGATTGGGTAATCCCCCAAGGTCTTACTGCACTTGGAAAACGCAAGACATCCCCCTATGGTTTTTTGCATGCGGTTAAGTAATGATGTCTTCTGCACACCGCTCTGCTTCTTCCCTCATAAATTAATGAATATATGAAAATGGTTTTATAAAAAAGTTAGCGTCACCCATGAGTCCAAAAAGAGATCCTTTTAAAACATGAGGCAGTGGTCCAGCATGGAATTTTTGAAAGCTGTAGTTCTGCGTTTGTTCTGCTGTAATAAATGTAACATGCATTTGACTAAGGGAAGTTGAAATCAGTCACACTGTGATACTTACTCACAGTAGAAGAAGAGCAGATTTTGCAGCATGCATTGCTTTGAGCAGCTGCACTGACCAACGGAATACATGATTTTAAATGAGACGACTATGGTAATTTTTGCGCTAACATGACTTTATAATGTATCAAAAGATGTTCACATTCTGTTGGAGCTGAATCTGAATTGATCATTATGCATATGTGGCTGGACTCCCCAATCTGCCTTCCTCTTCTAGCACCGACAAGTGATAGTGAAAGGAAACTAAAATAGACCAAAAGCTGGAATGGCAACCTCTAGATGATGTTTTTCCAATCCCTGAAGATGCATTGATGTTTTTTTTATCTTTTAAAATCTTCACCAGTGTTGTGGCTTTACAGCTCATCTATTACTGAGGGATGTTAATACAACATATGCTGCTGTGATCACTGAGACTAATTCAGAACTCCATCTGAGGAACAGGATACTATAGGTGCATTTTGACTGAGATTTCCGGGGTCTTTTAGCCCCCAGAATTACTTAACCCTGAACTAAAGGGATCCTGTGCCCCCATAGAAGCAGATGGACAGGCAGGTATCATTATGAGCAACACAACAGTTAGCCTGTTAGCATGAAGAGACTCAGCTGGTGCTGTTTTAGATGGTGCTATATTTCATCATAGATGGATTCACTGAATCAGTAGCAAAGACGTTTCAACACGTCTTTAAAATCCTTTTGAACTCAAAAAGCCGTGGCAGCGATCAGCCGGTGTTTTGGTTTAAACAGCGACCCTGTTAACTGGAGACTCTCAGCCGGATGCATCCCTCATAAACGTCTTTAGACGATCATTAAATATCTGATGAGGATATTTTGAAATCTTAATAAAAACTAAACTAGTTTGCATTCCCGGGAACTCCCTCTGTGTTTCAACAGCTGTGTGAACTCCACAAACACTGACACGTTCAGCTGAAGGTCTCCAGTTTACAGGGTCACTTTTAAAACCGTAACACCGGGAGAGACGCATTCACGGTGGGCTGAGAGAAGACTACTGTTACAAGCTGCTGAATCAAGAGAATCACAGCTTCTTCTTTTGAAAAGTACACACACATACAAAAAAGATAGAACAAATAAAAACTAATGAAAGAAAGAGAAATCAAGAGAATCACAGATGTGTGTGATGTTATTGTGGACGGAGGGTGGAATAAAAACACTGTGGTTAATCTACCAATCAGACACGTTCAGCATTGCAGGCCCGCCCCCGGGACCTTTGTTAAGTACTACCCCCCTAGCAGGGGCTTTTAAGGGGGGAATATTATCTACCTCTGAACTAAATGTAGACCCTAGGTCCACTGGTCGAAACGCACATAGTTCCGGGGTAAAGTCCCTCTGGTTGAAAAACGCCTTATACGTACTGTTCATGTAGCAAGTCTGGTCTAAAAATGTTACCCTGGTTCTGCTTGGTTATTCAGAATTCTTTGTCCAAGTGGAAAGTTTAGTAGCATAGTCACACTCATTCAAATGCCAGTGGCTCTGCAATGCAAATTCAGCAATTAGCCATTTACAAAATTGAAAATTTAGCTCGGGGGTGATGGCTATGAAAGCTCTTGATGACCAAAATGGAGAGAAAACCTCTGGGGAGCTTGAAAATCCAGCATGTTCTAATTCCCAAGGCATCAAACGGCAATGTTTGATCACGGCCCAAAGATTTACAAGGTACTATTCTGAGTTTTTGTGAGAGACACCAGGCTTTCAAGTAACTGTAATGTGAATGTAAACACCTCTCCATCAGTAACAGACACTCAGAGGAACTGCTGCCTGTGACGTAGTGGAAATACAGAGGTATTCTGCCAAGAGCTGTGGCTCGGGGCCACAGACATGACTCTTTGAGACACAAAAGGACACCTTGTGCATAAGAATTAGTTCCCAGAAGGCTGTGACAAACTAAGATAAGAAAACATTGAGCAATATTAGCAGGGATATTGACCCAATGGCAGCATCAGAGGAAGGATCAGAGAGGTCTTCAAACACTGTCAACAAGTAAAAGGTGGCATGAATAACCGCTCACCCCTGAGTGGAAATCCAGCTGTTGTTTTCAGAGCTTCCATAGCACAGACCAAAGTGCAGGAAAAGGTACATTGTGACCGAGAAGTGGCGCCGAATGTTAAGTCAGAGTGTCACAAAGACCTTGGAGAATCATCTGATGCGTACTGTGAATATTTATCCTGAATGTCAAGTCGATTTTGACCAGCGGTTCTCTGGATATTTTAACATTGTCTTACATATTCAGACTCAACCAGTGACTACTGGCATTGTTATATTCAGGCCACACAAGACCGGGTACATCCATGCCCAAAATCTGCATAAAACTTCCCCCTGGATCTGTGCGAGTCTTCTCTTTGAAGTGATGGATAGTGTATGACACTTCAGCAGCATCCACTAATGGATTTTTCAAAACAATGGCAGCCCATGACTTCCTCAGAGGTAAGCACACCAGCAGTAGAGACAGAGCTAACTTCTGACTGTGAGTTCAGACACTTCAAAGACATTAATAACACAAAGAAACAAAGCTGCTCTGCTGTTATCCTTTAAGCAAAGGTGCTTCAAGCCCGGTCCACAGGATTGTTTGAGCCTTGCTGGGTTGTTACTTTGACAAAGGGTGAGTCCACATGACTGACCAGCCTGCCAAGCCGTGCTTCTCTCCATCCTGACAGATAAAGACATTAGTTGCGCCTTGTCACTGCGTTGCACTGCAACAAAACAATTTGTCTTGGCTTAAGGTCTGTAGCTTTTGTCATTTTCTAACACATGGGCGGGGAAGATAGGAGTAGCTGTCTGACAGCTGTAGACTTTCAGCTAACAGTCGTGCTCCCCTTCAACAAGTTTCTTTTAAGATGAAAGCCTTGCATGCTTTTATCCCACTTCCATATTTGATGTACAGGCAAGGGTTGTGGCTCTGTTCTTGTCTCAAAGTGATATTGTGTCATTTGATCTCGGCAGATAGGAAGACATCTGAGGTCTGATTGGGTAAAAAAAAAAAACAGCAACAAGCACAGTCTGACACTGAGCTAAAATATGTGCCATCCTGCTTTGAAGAGACAATTAACATGGGAGCCAATTGCTGTTGCCTTTTTGTCTTCTCAGTCCTGTCACAACAGTGGCCTGACATCTTTTTGTAGTGTAGTGCTCAATTAGCATTACCCTGACTTGTGAAATGGTGTAAAAGATCCACATTCTGTCGCAGTCTGTCAAACGCCTCATTGGTTGCAGCTTACGTCACTACATATAACGTAACTCCGAGGCAATGTGACACTCTCCGGCGAAAACTTCTGCCAGATCTACTCTCTTTTCATCCCACACATACAATTAACCTCACGACTTGCTGATAACTCGCTGCTAAATTGGTCTAAAGCAGAACTCATTTGGCTGAAAGTATTTGTCCCTGAAGCCAGAGGTAGCCTCTGTGACATGAGAGGAAAGTAGGGTAAAGTTTGAAACATGAAATCTAAAAAAAAAAAAGGAGGACATTTTCTATTCTCCCCCTTAATTAGCTCATGCCCACATATCCACCCTCACCTAAAAGTTTCTAAATCTGTGGATTGGCCTCATTAGAGGAGCGGAGCACTGCAGTCGGGGATGTGTGATCAATAGCCCAAACTGAGAGTAGACCCATGCTGATCACTTGCTAAATCCCACTTCTGATAGGAGTTGTTGTTCGGCACCAGTCGAGCTAACTCAGTTGATTAAATATCAACCTCCCTACCCTCCTTTTTTTCCTCCCATCTCTGCAGGCCTGAGTGATTGCCTGCGATGGGAAGGAGGGCTTATGGAGGCAGAGAGGGAGAGATGGATGGAGGAATGAAGGGAGGGCAGGAAAGAGGAAAGATCAATTGTGGATTTAGCTGAGAGCACAACCTTGGCAAGTGCATGCAACCCACAGCAGATAATATGATTATCTTGGGAGAAAAAACAAAACAAAACAAAGAACCCTACCTCGCTGCATTATGCAAAGGAAGATGTAAGAGGAGGCTTGTCTTCCATGCAGGCTCTAATTCAACAATATTTACTGGATGCAATGCCCTTTTTTATCTCTCCCGCCAGCTTAAGAAATATTAATAAATAAATCATAAACTAATACCATGGTCCAGGGTGTATTATATTGTGGGGATGACAAGAAGCTCGCTAATGCTGTGGAATTGTGCATTATTTGTCAGTGGGAGTGAAAAATACGAGAAGCTGGCACATCAATCAAGGTTGCCATTTCAACACGGTGGTATTGAGCAGCGTGGATTAGCCACCCACTGGGGAGAATCAGCCAGGGACAAATAAATGTATGATGATTTTTTTCCTTTCATCCCCTGTCCCTCTGTCTTTTGTCCGCACTGTCACTGTGTGCCTCAAAGTAATTACCAGCTGATGAATAGAAGATAGTTTCTTCAGCTCACTCTCTCTGCCTTTCTGCGCTTAAGCTCTTGCAAAGATTTTCCAATTCTAAGTTTGGAAATCACAAAAACAGAAGGAACAATATATCCAACCTTATTTATAAGCCCTAAAGTCATAGGGACAGTGTTTAAAGCACTTTAGCTAACAACAGCAAGCACACACTAACTAACAAGGCTAATTGATTTGTAATGACCCGAATGATCGTCACTCAGAGAAACATACATTAACATACATTAAATACGTACAAAAGTCCTTAACAAATGCTGTGACAGTTACCTGCTGCTGAAAAATGAAACAACTGCATTAACAACTAACTTTACTGAAATGATATAAACAATAAAAATACCAAAACACAGAAAACACATTCAAAAGGAAAACAATGCCTATCAGGACGTGATAATGGAAGTGCTCCCGGTCTGTGGGGGCTCTCTGTCATTTATATCTCTTTTGTTTTTCATTTGAAGCTCAGTTCCACTGTTGCACTTGTTTTGAACATTTGCATGTGTGTATGGTTTGCATCGTCTCTGAATTTGTAGGTTCCTAATAATGAAGATCATCCGGGCTGTTGCCGAATGACAAAAGGGGTCTTATGATAATAGAAGTTGTAAGAGCCAGATTCATGTTTTGGGTCAAGCTGTGAAACACATTGTTTATTGTGCCACAAGGTGTCATCGTTTCGCTCATTAAGGGCACAGGTATAAAAGTACGTCACCGCCTGGGTATCAGATGTGTGTTTTGACCCGGAAGGGCAGTTGGTTTTTGACCATTGTTGCGTTGTCATGTTGTTGCGTTGTCACGTTGTCACGTTGTCGATGTTGCGTTTGTTACGTTGTTGCCTTGTCATGTCGTTACGTTGGATGCTGTGACGCTGCGTCGGCAGGCGGCATGGAGAACCGCGTCTAAAATGTTTGTACGTGCAATGAATGAGAAACTTGTGGACACTGTCCAACTGTTCGTACGGTGATGCAATAAAATGGATTGTTTTGTGCTGCAAACCAAAGTTACGCCTCAGACCAGTTATTTCAACAACTACAGTGAATGGTATTGTATGGACAAACATATAACAGTACAACGCGTTAGCCAAGTCATACCCGGGAGTAATCAAAACACACCAGCAGCTTTAGTACAGGACTAAGCTTCTATAGAAGTTGTTCTCAAGCCAACTTTTTGTCAACCTTTTAATTTGGTAGTATGACTCTCACCATGATGCCAGCAATTAATGCCTGAATTCATGACCACTTTGACTCTTAGTGGGAGGTTGATATGAGCCAAAAGTAGAGTTGAAGTCATTCAATAACATTCCAACTATACAAGGATATACAATTATGTCACTTTTTTTTTTCAAAGTTATGTTTCTGGGCTTTTTTTTGCCTTTATGATAGGACAGCTGAAGAGAGACAGGAAATGTGGGGAGTCAAGAGTAGGGGAAGACATGCAGGATATGGTCGCGACCGAGAATTGAACCGGCGACCTCTGTGAGGAGGAGCCTCTGTATGTGGGGCGCTAAGACCGCTAGGCCACCAGTGCACCATTATGTCACTTATTTAAAGCTAGGGTTGGTAGCCACAGAAAACTAGCATGAATTTGAATGTAGCATTTCCCCAGGACTCCAACTAACCTCTCCCCCCATCCCCTTGGAGCTCCTGCAAAACGACGCCCATGCTCACATGCATGAGCGCCGCAGATTTGCGACCATATGATGGTGACTGATTCCAAACCGGTCCTCAGCACATGGTTTGTGTTTTGCACTACGTCAACTCATGTCTCACTCACACAAGAAAACACCAAAACATTCTCATAGTGAAAGTTAAAAACACAAACAAACATGAAATGTACGCTCTGCAGGAGGCGGGCAGAACGGCAGAACAGGATTTGATTGGTTTCATCATTTGGCTCCTGATGGCAGGGATTGGTTGGTGTTTTCCCAGGTTTACTCTGGCTGTAGATAGAGGCTTTTTTTGCTCTTTACACATTATGTATTGATTGCCATCTGGACATGAAGGTCATTTTAACCAATATTACAAGAAGTGTATCTAAATCTGACTACCAACTCCAGCTTTAATACCAAATATCATCATCATATCCAGGACTGCAACTGGTTGCTGGTCAGGAAATCAAGACAATTTTGATCAGACTACAACCCCACCCCCCCCCCCGAAAACATTGTATTTAAATGAAAGATACACAGTTTGAAATGGGCATTAATGAGTTTTTCTGTCATTCATTCTGGTTTGTGCTCATTTTGTTTGAACTCTGATACAAGTAAAGATGTAGACTCAGCACTCTACCTGTACTCTGAATGTTGTCTCGATGCTTGTGGTTACAGACCAAACATTGCAGCACCACTGGAAATCCTGGTGGCACTGTCAAGCTGTGTAGCCAACAGTTAAGATGTGCACATTTGTCAGAACTATAAACATATATATGGTGTTGGCTTCCCTGCATCTTCAGGATGCAATGTTTAACGTCCATCCTGATTTAATGTACGGGAGTGTGTGGGCAGTGACGGTTATATTGCTTTAATTGTCAACGTGTCCATTTTCATGCATAAGGGAAGCATAAATGAGATGTAAAATATTCTGTATGTGTTTGTCACAGCCTGTCTTCTTCTTCACTTTCTTTTTACCATCATATGTTTCAGTCTGAATTACATTTAACTCTTTTGCAATTAAGGTTGAACTCAAGACCTGTTGGACTTTGGATTGGTGAATTTACCAGCTGTTTAACCAACTAAGTCTCAGAATTATACAGTGGTAGACAGAGCTTTGCACTGGAAGGGTATTTGTATCACATCATATAACTGATTCATTTTCTGTCCACCTTTGATTATTTCAGAGTTAAAATAAGAGGAAATTAGTCAAGCTCAAGAGAGGGTATTTTAATTTTAGTAGTGAAGGTGTTGGCCCTTGTTCCCAATAGATAGAGACTATTGGAATCTTCAAACCAGCACCGTGGTCCCACTCTAGCCAAAAGTAGTAATAGTTTTTCAACCAACATCCAAACAATGCCACTGTCACCAAAAGAGCACTGGATGTGAACAAGTCGTTTTCTAAGACAGGTACAACAGTTATTTTGTCACTTAGTTTGAAAGACTCGTTGAAGTAAGTGGGTTGAAAAAATGGGTTTTCATGCTCTGAGGGCTTGTTTGAGAGCGCGGGGTTGTGAGGTTGCACTTTGCTGTACGACTCTGTCTACATTTGCTGCTTTCTCTGACTTTTCCCATGACATTGGTGAATATAAAAATGTTGGAGGGTCCACATGTGAACCCTCTAAAACCAAAGTTTGATCCAATCTGTGCCTACCCTGGCCTCTTTCTTTGACAGCCCTTGCCCCTCGCTGCCAGAGGAGAGACATTTTAAGTCACCCAATATAATGCTCCTGCTGAGGGTGAGCAGGTGAGAACACAGTATAGACTTCTGTCTGGACACGCTGTCTCCGGTTCAGTCTTGAGCTGTCTCTCTTTCTCTCACGTAAAGGGAAGGAAGCTGCTCACTGGAGATAAGCCTGTCCTTGCTTGTGAATTGCAGCTGCCACTGTCAATATGCAGCCGTGTTTCGGTATCCATTTCTGTGTGTCTTGTCATTGGCAGAAGTGACAGGTAGATTGGATAGAAGACCTGCTAGCTGGGACGGGTCACCAGCTTGGGCATCTGATGTTTGGAAAGCTTGTGTCATCCCGCTGACCACTGGCAGTCAGACATACAGCTAAATGTGCAGTGAAAATGGATCTGTGAAGGCAAACAAGGATGAAAGCATGTTTTCCTTCCCAGAATGCTTTGGACCCAAGGAGATGTTGTGTGATGTGTTGGAGGCTGGATTGGAAAGTACTAGCCAGGTGTTTTTTTGTTAGCCTCTTTTGTCTCATGTTATCAGCCTCATGTCCCCTAATCAACACTTAACAATCACAGACACAAGACCTTCAAAGTACAATATTAAATTGAAATTTCAAAGATTGAGAAAGATGAAGTATTGCCCAAGGATTATTTTCTTAATACACATGTGCACAATGTTCTTCCATGGTGTGTGACAAGACGGACTGATTACATGTTGTTCAACCATTTCTGTGTTGTTGTGTGCACAGAGAAACATTCAAAGCCACCTCTAATCTAATGAGAGAAAAAAAAAATCATCTTTTGAAAATATCTGCATTTGTGTGGATGCAGCTAGATAAACCAGTCTTTTTCTATGGAGCCTGCGCCTACAAAGCTTGACAGGAAGGAAAATGTGGGAATGGCATAGAGCATCCGGTCAATTTCAATGTCAAAGACCAAATATGGACTCATGACCGTTTATCAGATCTCACAGATGAGAAATAATTTCTGATGATGGATATATTATTTACAACTATTCAAAACAGCTACATATCTGTGATCCACATCGGTCACTAGAGGGTTATAACTGTTACATTCGTTTGTAGTTGGCAGCACAAGAAAATACAACAAATATATGAGCATTAAACATAATTCAACCCCAGTAAGTATGAAGGGCACTCACCCTCAAAAGTCCAAAGTGAATCAACCTCGGATAGGCATAGGGACCTGTTGTTAGCATGTTGTTTTCTCTATGCATTGTTGTTATCTGGTGATTTCGATACTTCTGCGTGATCTTGTGGAGTTCTTGCGTGATTTTGTGATTTTGTGATTTTGCAAGTCCAGCTGCTTAGGGCAAAGCTGCGCTTCAGAAATCAATCAATCAATCTTTATTTGTATAGCGCCAAATCACAACAAACGTTATCTCAAGACGCTTTTACAAACAGAGCAGGTCTAGACCACTCTATGTCAAATTATGAACAGAGACCCAACACCAAGACAGGATAAGACTCAGTCTTACTCCACCTTAATCCACCATGAGCATTGCACCTCACAGTATTTAGCTAGTTACAGCAGAGAGGACAAACTTCCTTTAACAGGCAGAAATCTCGAGCAGAACCAGACTCATGTTAGACAGACATCTGCCTCGACTGAGTTGGGTCTGGAAAGAGGGATAGAGGAGAATAAGAGAGAGAGGGAGTGGTGATAGTGATGAGACGAGTAGTAGTAGTTGTTGCCGCTGGAGTTCGGCACGTCCGTATCAGCTGGAGTCTGGAACGTCCACAGCAGGAGGACGTCTACGGCAGCTCAGAGGAACCTACGAGACAAGGGAGCTCAGGGACTCCAGAAAGGTCTATGGTTAGTAACTTTAATGGGACAGGCAGAGTTAAAGTAAGTGATGAGGGGGTTGGGGGGAATGGGGTGAGATAGGATCCCAGTTTGTCAGTGCGCCAGTTCTCCCGGCAGTCTAAGCTTATAGCAGCATAACTAAGAGCTGGTCCAAGCCTGATCCAGCTCTAACTATAAGCTTTATCAAAAAGAAAAGTTTGAAGCCTACTCTTAAAAGCAGAGAGGGGGTCTGCCTCCTGGACCCTAGATGATTCCAAAGGAGAGGGGCCTGATAACTGAAGGTTCTACCTCCCATACTACTTTTAGAGACTTTAGGTACGACCAGCAGGCCTGCATGTTGGGAGCGTAGAGTTCTAGAAGGGTAATAGGGCACTATGAGCTCTTTAAGATATGAAGGTGTCTGATCATTCAGAGCTTTGTAATAGAAACAGTCCCAATTCATGGCATGTGCTGTCAGATGGGGAAAAACTGTGGCATGACGCACTTGCTGTGGAACTAAGGTGTTACTCCAATTAATGACCTTTGTCTAGCCAAGGTGATAAAGGAATAAAAACACTGATATGAATTTTTATACAATGTTTTGTGAAGGCACCATGACGCATCAGATTTGAATTGGACATTTTAAAAGTCAGTCAAAACAGTTGAAAACCTGAAGACGGGGGGTCAGTGTCTATTCAAACATCAAATTCAGCACTGTTCTGATTAGAGTGTTGATATTAAACAGAGCATACTTTCATAGAGTCAGAAAAAACAGACATTTGCTCTGACTGATCACGAACATTCAGACATAAAAGCAAAAATGAATTGTGATGTATTTTATGAGTGTGATACGTAGAGCTCACAGTGATGAGGAATAACTTGCGGTGACATTACATGTAAAATAGATATGATTTTAATAATCAGTCATATATTATTCCTCCACGTTTAATGAAATATTGAAACAAAAGCTTGATACATCATTCATTCTCACTTAATGGTTGCCTAGATAGCATTAAATTTTCAATGTAATTGACTTTGTAGCATATTAACACCGCTCTGTGTTAAAATATGGTAGAAAACAGTTTGATGAATGAGGCCCATTTCATTTAAACAGCACACCTACCGGGCGACAGCCAATTACCCTTGCGGGCCGGCGTGCAGGAATTTGGTCCTCAATATGTTTTGACAGCGCGGTGCTATATCATAGTTAGCCCCGCGGACACACTCGTCAGCCTCATACTTGATCCTGAACACAAAAGCTGTCAGACAGGTCAGAGGCTCGAGGAAGGGAGGGGGGTGCTGACATTGTCTGAAAAAAGAAAACAGAAAAAAAAGAAGCCATATCTTCCAACAAAGTGGGAAGGAGTTTGAAGCTGTGCTGGTGGTTTGCGTGTGGGTGTTGGTATCCAGAAATGCTCCCTGCTTGAGCAATGCAGTGACATTATCTGACTAAAAAACACAAGGTGACATAATCCAGGCTACCAAAGGAGGCAGAGGCCTGGAGAAAACAACACTGCAGAGGTACCTCCTCTCCTCCAGCAGAGTCTGACTGAAAAGAAAATGATGAAACAGCATTCCTCGAAGCATTAACCCAATACTTAGTTCATGTTTGGTTTTAGCTTCATCCCCATGTACCCAGTAGCTCAGGGACATGATGACCCAATTTCCACCAGGTATCACCAGGCAATCTGTTTCTGGGTGTCTTATCTGGAGAAGGAAAAGGACTGATGTAAATGCATGCAGAGCCACGGCAATCAAAATGGGATCAGATTAGCCAAACCGCATGTGGTACGTAATCTGGTTCAAGCTGTGATCCAATGTCATCACAGTTTGGAGATCCAGACTTGATATAAGAGAAGGGTAAATAGGAAGGTGTTGGTGATCACGGATCCAGATACAGATTGCGTGTTATTATTGGAGGTTAATGGGATTGTTGAGTCAAGCTGAGGACAGAGACCCACAACGAGTCATCTAAAAACTGCTACCTTGTTAACACTCGGTGGGACATGATGATGACAATCAGAAGATTGGGTTAACATCTTTCAAATCTACGGGAAGCTACACTTGATGTGATGATAATCATCAACATGGCTAATGAGTTTTGACATAAAGGCGTTTGATTACATCACAGCAAACAATTGATAGATTAGCCTTAAAGGTAGCTGAGGGCTAAAGTTAGGTAGAAACAGGGTTCATGTTCCTCTAAGCCCAGTTTGTGCTGAGCATCATCTTATTCCTAAATGTTACCCTATATTAAGGAGGTTATTAGCTTATTACAGAATCAGCTGTTTCTTTAATCCCATCAATAAAATATTTGCTCAAGTCCAATAAACAAAGACCTCTAGTGGCCATGCAAGGTATGGCTCTGGTCTCCCCATGTGTCCCTCATTCTAACCAAAGGCGTTTTTTGACCGCAGGAACTTTACCCCGGAACTACATGTGTTACAACCAAAGGAACCAGGGTCTAAATTTAGTTCAGTGGTAGTTAATCTCCCCAGAAAAAAACCCTGCCTCAGGGGGTAGTACTTTTCAAAGGCCTGCAATGCTGAACGTGTCTGATTGGTAGATTAACCGCAGTGTTTTTATTCCCCCCGCCGTCCACAGTAACATCACACAAATCTGTGATTCACTTGATTTAGCAGCTTCTAACAGTAGTCTTCTCTCAGCCCACCCGTGAATGCGTCTCACAGGTGTTACGGTTTTAAAAGTGACCCTGTAAACTGGAGACCTTCAGCTGAACGTGTCAGTGTTTGTGGAGTTTACACAGCTGTTGAAACACAGAGGGAGTTCCTGGGAATGCAAACTAGTTTAGTTTTTATTAAGATTTCAAAATATCCTCATCAGATATTTAATGATGGTCTAAAGACGTTTATGAGGGATGCATCCGGCTGAAAGTCTCCAGTTAACAGGGTCGCTATTTAAACCAAAACACCGGCCGATCTCTGCCACAGCTTTTTGAGTTCAAAAGGATTTTAAAGCCGTGTTGAAACGTCTTTGCTACTCGCGCTTATCTCCTCTCACGTGTTGATTCAGTGAATCCATCTGTGATGAAATATAGCACCATCTAAAACAGCGCCAGCTGAGTCTCTTCATGCTAACAGGCTAACTGTTGTGTTGCTCATAATGATACCTGCCTGTCTGTCTGCTTCTATGGTGTCATCTGTGATGAATGGCATTCCTCTTTGTTTTACTGCCCTCTACTGGTCTGGTGGTGTAGTGCATTTACTTTTTTTTTTCTCCATACGTCACTGGCCTGATTTGCACAATCTACCCGGGGCTTCAGCCCGCGCTCAAAATGCAGACAACAATGGGGGCACAGGAACCTCTTAGTTCAGGGGAAAGTAGTTCTGGGGGCTCTTGTGAACCATGATAAGTATTTTCTCCTCACAGCCGTGATTTGTCTCTTAATTAAAAATGGAAACGTTTGTCTTTAAATGTAACCTTAGTCTTAACAGCAGCAGTGTAAGTGTATCTGTAAACTGAATCACATTTGCTCTGGTGCATTTTGAAATTGTGCCACTCTTATCCTGACGTCTCTTCATGACCTACATAGTAAAACAAGATTATCAGTGACAAGATTGGTAATTTCTTCACACTGAATTTAAAAGCCTGAAATAAGCTGAGTCGATATTCAGGACTCACCCGGAAGTGTCTATTTTTTAAAACTTGATGTATTAGATGGAGACACTTTACAAGCAGGGCTTTGCTAGCTTAAAGAGCTCAATAGCTATGAACAGGATGTAATGTGTATGCTGGCGTTTGAATGCTTCCCTGCTCTCTGAGGGCTGTAGAGTTAAACCATGTGCATATTTACGTCTTTCAGACATTAATTAGGACACCAGGGCTCACTAAACCGGCATGTCTGATCACCTTTTGCAAGCTAACTAACTCAATCGCAGTTTACCAAGTTCATATTCATATGGAGCTACAAATCAAAACATTAGCTCATCACTAGGCACACTGCAAAAAGCTGTGTTGAACAGAGACGTCGTGTAAAATCCGATCTTTCTCATACATTTACTTCTTCAATGAATGCATATGTTGGCAAGAGTCACATCTTTGTGATGATGCTCATGGGAAATGAAGTCTTCATTCCAGACAAACCTTACTGGTTATTTCTCTTTTTAACTTTTTTTATTGAGTTTTCTTAATCATGATACATTTTTCTTGCAGCATACATTGCTGGTAAACACATACAAAAAAAACCCAAAACTAGAACAGCTGCTGCAGTATTTAAGATTGCCATTCCCCTTCCATGCCCCACCCTATCCCACCCCTTCCCATCCCAGCCCTCCCTTCAACCCCACATCCCAGATTTTACACAATATGTAAGTAAGCAAAAGGGGAAATTAGATCATTCATGAGTAAAAATATAAATAACAATAATAAATAGGTAAACACACACACACACACACACACACACACAAACACACACACACACACACACACACACACACACACACACACACACACACAAAATAAATATTGTAATCAAGAAATTGGAAAAGGAAGAGAAAATAAATAAATAAATAAATAATTAAAAAAAAATAGTGGCATCCATTCTTCTACTCTGCTATTGTTCATTTCTTATTTAGAGGGACTTGTAGGCTGTCATAATATTTTAAAAAGGGGGTCCAAGTCTTACTAAAATTGTGTAAGGAACCATTTAAGGTATATTTTATTTTTTCAAGTTTAAGAAAATATATGGCGTCTGTAATCCATCTGGTGAAGCTGGGTGGTGATTGTGCTTTCCAGGAAAGAAGTATAAGACGCCGGGCTATTAAGGAGGTGAACACTATTATTTCATGAGCCTTTCCTTTAAGCAAAGGGATCTCATGGCTATATCCAAATGTAGTGCACATAGGATTTGGAGTAATATCAATTTGAAACATCTTGGTATATGCACCAAAAATGCCTGACCAAAATGTTTTAAGTCTCAGACAGGACCAGAACATGTGCGTATGGTCTGCAGGTTGGCCTCAATAGCGAGGACATGAGGGGTCTGTATTAGGGAATAAGGTAGCCAGCCTTGCCCTGGTCAAGTGTACCCTCAGTACAACCTTGAGCTGTATCAGACGGTGTCTAGTACAGGGGGAGGAGGTATTTATTAATTTACACAGCCTCTTATTGTTTAGCTGTCATTTCCATACCAAGATCAGTTTCCCAAAGTCTCTTGATATCTTGAAGTGAGTGAGGAACACAATTATCTATACTGATATGCAAGACAGAAATGAGATGTTTGCTATGTGGGAATAGTGACAGAATATGATCAGTTGTGTTATTTGCTGGGAGATTAGGGAAGGAGGTACTACTCTTCTGGATAAAATGTCTAATTTGTAGATACCTGAAGAAGTGGGCATTGGGTAGATTAAATAACTGGGAAAGCTGGTTAAAAGATCCGATCTTGCCATTATTGCACAGGTCAATACTCACTGGTTATTTCTAAAGGGGTCACAACAAAGAACACAACGTGATGTAAAATGTTTGCTTCCTCTTGCTGCTGGTTCACAGAACAACTGTGTGTGTGGTGTGCAGTCAAACACAGATTCCAATGCAGGTTCAAAGATGTATTGAACAAAGTAAGGTATCAGGTCAATGCTGTCGAGGTGGGGACGTGGATGTGGATGATTTTTGCTATGTACAAACAAAAGGACAAAGGGAAATATTGCATATCTAAATATCACATAATGATAATGATGATATAATGCTGGAATAAGGTTTACACTTGCATCAATAATGCAGCCACTTCAGGTAATCCTCTGAAACCACATGGCATACACAATGGAACAAAGGAATCACCGGCACATGCCAGGTTTGGAGGGAAAAGGGGGAGACAAAGGCCTGGGTGTAGGCTTTTATAGTGTTGGGGGTGTGGCGTGGTTGGTCAGGTGTGGCCTGATGAGGTGACATGCAGGTGGACTGTAGACTTGTGGTTAAACAATGACATCTCATCAAAGTGCCTTAGAGCCAACATGCTGCAAAGAGCATCAGATCAGAATAGAGAGGCCTGAATAAGAGATAGAAAACAAACCTTCTTGTGGTTAGTTGAAAGTTCTTGGACTACAAGAGCAGCTTCAAAAAATGGTAACGAGTAAAACTGAGCGGTTGGATGGCTTGTATTTCAAACACTATGAGCAACGATTGCACTTTCCTTGCGTTGGTAGCCCATGTGCTGCTAATTGGCACGCCACTGTTCTTTTATAGTTCTCCCCGTATTTGTTGTTTTGATGGTTGAGAGTGATTTCTAAATTGGCCTTTTGGATTCTTATTGTTCTTCATCTGGATTGACATGTGGTGTCTGTGAAGGCCAAAGCAAATCATGGACTATTTTAGGTTTCCTTCATTTCTGTCTGTGTTTCTATCATGAGACACCAGAACACAGTGTTTGGGGTTTCAGCTAACATGTCTTTGAATATCCTGTAATGAAAAGAAACAGAGTTCTTCATACCCGTGACCATGATAAACTTCCATGAAGATATTCATCAACACCAAAATACTTCAGACTGCTTTTCATTCAAACCCCTAAAACATGGATGATCACATCTCAATAGTGTACCTGTAATGAAGCAGTATATGTGAGGCTTTTATTGCCCTGTAAAAATATTTCATCCCATTATGAGCGTTATACCCGCCTCCCCCTCTCCCCACACTAAACCTTTGCGCTGTTGGAGCCATAAACCTGGTCCGCTCCATAAGCTACTTGATGCAAACTAGCTGCGGCAGTCCAGCTTAATGTCAGCCAAGGAGACCTTCAGCCCGAGGCGGGAGGAATAGAACAAATGTTGAATGTGGGAAAGCATGTAACTGTGTGTACGTGCAAAACAACCTGGAAAGAGGGTCCAGGTCCATTCCTGCTCTCTAGAGCTTAAGTCAATGCGGCAGGTGCATCATGTGAATCAGGAAACCCTTATTTATTCATGGAACACACATACAGTTGTATTTGTTTAAGTCAAATATGAGTAAAGCTGTAAGTTTATCTGTAGAGGATCATCTGCAGGAAAGACTCATATAGCACTGCAGATTGTAAAAGTGCTGATTTATATTTGTTGTATTAGTCTTGCAGATTTGGTCATCAGTTGTAGTGCTGAATAAAATCCAGTCAGTCATTTTACGTTGTATTGATGAAAACTTAATTTCATCAGCATAACGTCGCTTGTGTTTGGCGCCTAGGCTCCAAACCTCATCACTGCTTGCAGATTAACTTGACATGCAGAGATTGAATAGTGATAACATCATATCTTAAACTCCCTACAGTCAGAGCCTGCAGGGGGATGCTGGGGCTGAAAGTTTGAGCACAGCACTGGTGCAGGCCAGCAGAGGCATTTACAAGCAGGGGCAGAGACCGGATATTTTGTAGCTTAATAATAATAATAATAATAATAATAATAATAATAATAATAATAATAATAATAATAATAACTTTATTTATATAGCAACGTAAAAACAAAGCATGGTTCGAATAACAAAGTAAACCTTTAAACAATGCAAAACAGAATACAACACAAGAGGTTAGAAGAATACACGTACATTAAACAGAATTAAGTGGATTGATAATAGACCATTAAATCATTGTTTAAGAGGTTTTTCAAGGATGAATAAATAAAATGAATAAATATAAATAAATATATAAAAATAACTGAATAAATAAAAATAGATATATAAAAATAGATAAATAAATAAAAATGGATAAGTAAATAAAAGCATTAAAAGGAAACTAAAATAGGTTTTCAGTCTGAGGGACGACATCACATCGAGAAAATTAGAAAAAGTGAAAAGGATGAATTAGGAACATTAGAAATAATTAATAAAAAAATTAGAAAAATAAATTGAAACAATAAATAATCAAATACAATGATCAAATAAAATGTAGAACACTTAATTAGTTGGATTAAAGCTAAAAATAATAATACAATAGAAGTAAAAGCGATTAAAAGGATGAAGTCACATAAAAACAAGTCTGTAAAAATGGGTTTTAAGAAAAGATTTAAAAGATGTCACTGACTCTGTGAACCTTATCTCCTCAGGGAGGTCGTTCCAGAGTCGAGGGGCTCTGATGGAGAAAGAACGATCCCGTTTGGATTTGAGCCTTGACTTTGGAAAGACCAAATAGGCCCCACCTCAGGACCTAAAGCCCCGAGATGGCTCATATGTAGATAGCCTGTCGTCTGTTAAAACCAGTTAGAAGCTGAGCCGCTGCGTTCTGGACCAGTTGGAGGCGAGAGATAGATTTATTGGTGATACCGGGGAGGAGGGAGTTACAGTAGTCTGAACGGGAGAAAATGACTGTGTGAATAACTTTTGTCAGGTGGGCTTGTGACAGAATTTGGAGATGGATCTTAAATGAAGGAAACAGAACTGGACAGTTAAATAGATGGCCTTATTGGGAGGATACTTTGTCTGGCATCATTGTGAGAATGATCCATGGCAAATGTGAAAGTAGTGCAGCTTGAGATGCCGGCCTGCCTGAACTAGCTAGCAAGCGTCGCTAAATTAAACTTTGGACCTGACGATGAAGCTACAGGCAAATTCAAATAGATCACTGTCATATCATAGTGATGCTTGCAACCGTTGTAAAAGATCTCCAGCTGACCATTTACACATGTTTTGGACATGCCCAAAACTTACCGACTTCTGGTCCAATATTTTGATACACTTGGTCAATCTCTTGAAATGTCTTTAATACCGGATCCTCTGACTGCTCTGTTTGGTCTCCCACCGAAGGAAAATGTTCCCTCTACTTTTCAGCACCTCATTGCCTTCACCACCTTACTGGCCAGGCGCTTAATCCTTTTTAAATGGAAACTTGTATCTCCCCCGACTCACAATAGATGGTTGCAAGATGTCTTAAACTGTTTAAAACTAGAGAAACTAAGGTTCTCACAGAAAGGGTCTCTAACATCCTTCAACAAGACCTAGGCCCCCTGATAAACCTTATTAGAGACAGGATCTCTGTCACTCCTGATGATGCTGGAGACACAGCGTGAGCAGAGTTGGGCGCTCTAGAGAGAATCCCCCCCCCCCCCCTTTTTTTTATTTATTTATTTATTTATTTATTTATTTATTTATTTATATATATAGATATATATATATATATCTATATATATATATCTATTTTTTATAAATATAATTTCTAATTTCTTATTTGTGTATTTATTTATTTATTTTTATCGTTATTAATTTCGGTAATTATCAAACTGTGTGTATTTATACTTATGTTGGTTCTGTGTCTACTTGTACTGTTTCTTAGTATGTGTAATAGGACGGTCGTAGATTGGCTACTACCTTAGGAAGTTGGGAGGGTGAGGGTTGGTAGGGTAATGGGGATTTATTTTCTATTGCCTTATTTGTCCTTTCTATTTAATTTGGGATGATTTTTTTTTTTTTGTTCTATCCTATGCAGACAATATGTCCTATCTTGACTTCTATATGACATAATTTTGTACCCTCTGCAAAATTAATAAAAAAAAAAAAAAAAAAAAATAGATCACTGTCATTAACACACTTCTCTTAAAACCAGACTTGAAGGTTTCTAACAAAAACTGATCATTTGAACCACTTGCAGTCCTAAATGAGAAGCTGAATCACTGAATGTTTGACTCATCCTCAGGATACCTTGAATAACTGTGCCAGATTATTTGTCTTGCTATCGAGTGGTTGCCAAGGTTTGTCACTTTGTCTGTGAATTAAAAACCCAAAATAATGTTAACATCTGAAACGTGTCCTTCTGTGAGAGCTTCATGAGAGCTCTCACAGAGATTTAAAAAAAAAATGTAGTCAGTACATTTATTCTGGCTCAATAGCCTGCTCAGCATGGAGAGCAATTTTGAAAAGGAGTTCCCTCAAACCAAATTAGCAGTAAATTTGAGTCACAGAGATAATTTTGATTCGGTATAGAAATGTGAAACTAAAATAAGTTGTCATTGGTAGAAGTCGATGTGTGGTTTTGGGGGATGAAATCTTAAATTTACAAATATTCACGTAGTTTTAAATCTGTGTGAATTGAGCATGAAGGAAAATGGCGTCAATGAATGTTATTTTTCCTTCCATTAAAGCCGGGGTCAGATTATGTTATCTTTTTGTTTGTTACGATGGTCACTGTGTCATGAGGCCATCAAAGAGCCATGAACCGACTACACGATGGCACCAGACCAATCATCACATCCTGTGACATAGCACTGTATGTAAGAACGAGGGGCCAGGCGAGACAACACCTGGCAGTTACACATCAAGTTTCTGAAGTGTTTCTTCTTGTTCTCGCCAACATAACTTCTCTCTTTTCAGCCTGTCGTGGTCCTCCCTCGATGATGCATCATTAAGACAGGGGTGTTGTTGCCAGAGCTTGGAACAAACTTTCTCTCTGTCTCATATTTCCATCTCACAGCACCAACTTCATCGTCCTTCTTTCAGATGGAGGAAAATCAAACATGCTTCACTATCTGTGAGGAGGTTGGGAGGCGTCACAGGCCTGGTCTTGATTTTTGCTCACTATGACACACTGCACGGGGTGAAGTGCTCGATATTTAGTGGTCAACATGTCCTGACAACCTATAACTGCCAAGTCGTGCTGCAATAGTGCTTTAATCATGCAGTCTGACCAGGGAATGAGGACCTATATCAATCAATCAGACTTTATTTATGTGTTTAAGTGCTTTTCATACAATGATATTTTAACACACAGTGCTGTACATAAAAACAACTTAAAATAGAATACATTAAAAAAAGATAGATTTAAAAATAAAAAAAGACCCCCCATCCTAATCCCAACCCCAGCCCTGACCCCAAACCCACCAGACCTAAGGTTAGGAATGCCATATATGCAACAATAATAATAATGATAACAATGAAGATAGAATAAATAAATACAGTTGTAGCAAAAGGTTTGCGGACACCCCAAATATTGCATTGAGAATCTCTCTTAGGTCCAAGAGTGCAATTTCCTTTAGTCCAGTCACAGCCAGGTTTATTTATTTCTTGTTCAGTTTTGAACACATTCTTTGTTATATGTTGACTTTGATACTGATAATGTTGAGAACTGACATATTTAAACTGTCAAGAATTTAGCTTTGTTAGTTTTTCTTGTAAACAATAAACAAAAAAATATCATTTGTATTTGTTTATGTCTTTCTAATGCTTAAAACACAAACAAGATTTTTCCACAAATATTTCATTGCAATATTTGAGATTGTTTAAAAATTTTAAGGGTGTCCGAAAACTTTTTCCCACCACTGTAAATTAAAAATAAAAAAGAACTGAGGAAACGCTCTCATGATATCTTAATGAGGAAACAGTTGATGTATAATAAGATGTTAAAACTCAACACAGGAAATTAAACTCACCAAAATAAAATACATTTCTAAGATAATAAAACATTAAAATATTAAACCATTAAAAGAAAATAAGATGCTATACTTAAAATAAATAGAAAATAAATAAAATAAATAAAATAAAAAGTGACAAATTTGAACTAAATAATAAATAACTAAAAAAGTGACTAAAACTTGAACTAAATAATAAATAACTAAAAAAGTGACTAAAACTTGAACTAGATTATAAATAAAAAAAATAATAATGATAACTTAAAAGTTTCCAAAATTAACCAGATAATAAATAAATAAAATAAAATCAAATAAAAAGTGTCCAAAATTTGAACTAGATAATAAATGAATAAAATAAAATAAAATAAATTAAAAGTGGCTAAAATTTGAACTAAATAATAAATAAATGAACAAATAAATAAATAGATAAAATAAATAGAATAAATAAAATAAAAAGTGACAAATTTGAACTTAATAATAAATAAATAAAAAAGTGACTCAAATCTGAACTAGATTATAAATAAAAAAATAATAATAATAACTTAAAAGTTTCCAAAATTAACCAGATAATAAATAAATCAAATAAAAAGTGACCAAAATTTGAACTAGATAATAAATGAATAAAATAAAATAAAATAAATTGAAAGTGACGAAAATGTGAACTAGATAATTGTTAAATAAATAAATAAATAAAGTAAGGTGAAGTAAAACTGTTATAAGAATAAGACTCAGTTAGAAGCGAGACTAAAAAGGTCGGTCTTGAGTTTGCTTTTAAAAATGTTGATGCTCTGTGCAGCCCTCAGATCTTCAGGTAGGGTGTTCCACAGACCTGGGCCGTGATGATAAAAAGCTGCCTCACTGTGAGTCTTTGTTCTAGCTTTTGGTACCATTAAAAGTCCACTACCTGAAGATCTGAGGGCTCTCACTGGCTCATATGATGAAAGCAAATCTGATAAATAAGAAGGAGCAGGAACATTAAGAGATTTAAAAAACAATAGAATAACCTTAAAATCTATTCTAGAAAATATAG
Source organism: Notolabrus celidotus (assembly GCF_009762535.1). Taxonomy (NCBI): domain Eukaryota; kingdom Metazoa; phylum Chordata; class Actinopteri; order Labriformes; family Labridae; genus Notolabrus; species Notolabrus celidotus. The sequence continues at coordinate 35,657,771 of NC_048276.1, read as the reverse complement.
TCGTGTGGTTGCTTACTTCACAGCGGAGCTTCATTTCCAACACGACATGTCACTCATGTCTGTTTACACCAGAGTAGCCGGATGTAGTTGTAGTCCTAAAACTTTGTAATCTGGCTCTCACACTTTCTCATTCACTTTGTCTGTAGCTGTGTTCGTTTGGAGCACAGGTGATACGCGAACAACTGGAAGAATGAAATAGTTTTGAATCCTCTTCATTGGGTACACATGCTACTTGTTGAAACTCCTATGTTCAAAACAAACTGGGTTTTAATTTGAAAAACACAAAAACAAAACTCTCAGGTACTCGTGTTTTTTCTTTTCCAAAATTAAGTCGATTGTTTTCAGAATGTGATTCAAATTACCTTGGACCACTGACATTAGCTGATTTCATTCTATGTTTACTGGCTTATGTTGACACATATTAGCAATTCATGAGTCCAGGTGGGAGATATCAGAGCCTGCAAAAAAAAACCCAAACAAAAAGAAGGAAATTGGATGAAAGCTGTTTCCATCACAGTGTGGATGTTTCTGTTGAAAGGATGCTTTTTAATCAGGATTTGGGTTCAAATGTTCGAGGTTATGCTAGCCCAGTGTGTGTGTGTTTATTCAACAGCTGCGTCGCTGGCAAACATCAGCATCACCTAACTGCAGTAATGAATATGTGAACACAGAAATGGAAAGAGAACGAAACGAGGATGATGATTCTGTACGAAAATAACCTGAAAAGTCAAAAGAGAGCGTTGTGCAGCGCTTGGCACAGACTTGGTTTAACACTTCTTCTCTGCTGTACTTTCTGATATTAGAACATGCATAACTCTGAGACAGGAGCACATTTTCTGCACATTATGGGCCAGAATGACTGCAGAACAAACATGTTCAAGCTGACAAAGATAAAGTAATACATCAGCCATAAACATACAAAATAACAACACATTTATTTTACTTAATGTACTTATAAACAGCAACTGACATTTGGTTTGAGCTCGACACCCCTTCTGTGGAACTCCAGGCTCATTTTAAAAAGGCACAGGCCTGTGACCGTGTCAAAACACTAAATGAAATCTGGGACACATCATGAGACGTTTGCCTTTGAACTGCACTTTGAACCATTATCATTTCCACTGTGTCTTTGAATTCCTTGTGACCTTTATAGTCCTAGATACGTTTTGACTTTCCATCAGTGTGTGACTGTTTGCTCCAAGATTACAAACAGGCTCACTTCACGCCAAATGTTTGACATTGTTGTCATCATTCGGTTATGATATTCTTGATTTAAAAACATACAATTAGGCAAGCATTAAACATTTGAGAGACTCTGTCTATTGATGCCCTTGAAGACTTTTATACCCACTTATTTTTTTTGTTCAATTTCAAAATTATTTTTGCAAACAGATAACACTAATGTGTGAATCTCCATCTGCAGAGACATGGATATTTATTTTCATAGTGTTATAGACATACCATGCAATATAAGTGCAGTTATATTTAAAGATACTATAAGGAACTTTCATTTTGTATTAAAGGGATATTTCAGTGTTTTTGAAGGGGTTTGTATGATGTATGTCACTAGTAATTAGGGAAGGGCATTTCAAGCCAAAATATTATTCAAAAACCATTAGCATCTATTCCATGATTATTCAAATAATCAACCTATCCCACACACACACATACACACACACACACACACACACACACGCGCACACACACACACACACACACCTGTCCCATTAACAGCCCGTTAACGTGACGTGTGGCAGTCTTGTTAACCAGCAGCAGGACGAGGTGCTGCTAGTAGCGGGCACTGTCAGTGTCTGTCCTGATCTTTATGTCAGTGTTTCTGTGACGCAGCGTGGCGTGTGTGTTTACATTTTACAGCCATGCTCAGTCTCTGGAAATACATGTGTAGTAGTGTGAGATTCAGAAATGGAGAAAATCGCCTTAGCAAACAGCTTTAAGACGCTCTATCGCCACCATCTGGAGGATATACCGTATTACAACCAGGCACCGGTTAAAACGATGAAAAGTTGTACCTCTAAAATGAGAAAATATTCTATATGCCCTTCTTGCCCAATCCTATACTATCAATTGTACTAGCCATAATGAATGTCGCTCAGCTCGTCCCCTTTTATGAAAAAGCTAGGCTACAGATTTCTGCAGCCGGGGTCAGTCCTACCAGGTAATTTAGCTCATTTTGAAAGACTCTGACCCGAGCCCCCATCTCGGTTTAGATGTACGCTCTACTTCCCTTTGCAACCAGAAAGCCTGCTTGTTGAGGTGCTATTTGTGGACGCAACACGGACAGGGTCTTCTGCAGCTTAAAAGTCACAAAACTACAACTAAACTTAATAATGAGTGATTCTGACAGCGCTGATGACATGATGTTGTTTACTGCGGACACACATGGGCACCTTTATGAGCCGGAGTTTACAGAGGAAAAGAAGATTCAATGTAGCGAAGGAAAAAGCGAGGAAACTTCTGAGCTAAACCGAAGAGCTGGAGAGATCCCAACTTACCTGGTGGTGCAGGTACAACCCCACTTCAAAATATCCCTGTAATCCTGGCCCTGGTGGACATGATGGTTTTGTTCTGGACATGATGGATCATATTTTAAGACAAAACTAATCTGATCCTACTTTATTTGAAATGTTAAATGTTGGAATAGTTTGCTTTTTTAAGTCATGCAGAAACATCGGTAGTCATTTCAGTCTGTCTCATAACATCTAAAATCTCCTGACAGGAGCTTTAAAAGGTTCTGCAAGGTGCAGTTTGTGTAAATGGTCCCCTCCTGACCACATGAAATCTTGTTACACATGAGCACAGACTTCTAGATGAGCAAAACAGTACACTGGCACACTGTAAGCTTGAACATATACTGATGGTCTTCAGATGAGGAGCTGAGGAATGCAAATGAACACAGGATATAAATGAGTTAAGACCTGAGGCCTGCACTCATACAGGAGGGAGACATCTTAATCCTAAGTGGGCTTGAAGCGTGAAACAGTGACACCTTTCATCCTCCTGCCAACGTGTCAGAAGCTGTGAGGGATCACAGAGATGGCCTAAGCAGGCTGCCAACACGTATTTAAGGTTACCTTTAATGGCACTGGCAGGCCCCATCTCAAGGCGGCTAATTAATATCTTCATTAGTATGCATACATGTCTGTGAACATGCAAAAATGGAGAGGGAAGCCACGATATGTACCATTTAAGATCTTTTGAAGTCTCAACGCTTGTTCCTGAGTGCTGAGAGGAGAAATTGGACCGCACAGAAGTAAACCCTGATGAGCATTAATTAACACATTTTACATTATCTTTAAACTAAAGGAAAGTTATGAGTGGTTCCTTATTCTGGTTTTGTGACTAGCTAACAACCAAATCCATCAGATTCGTATCCGGTCCGTCTTCAATACGTCACAGCACCGGATCTGATAGGTTTCTATTCTACTCAATGTGTTAACTTCCTCTGGATCCGCTCTATTGCATTATGCATTGTGTCAATTAAAGACATCTATGAGGGATGCATCCGGCTGAGAGTCTCCAGTTAACAGGGTCGCTGCTTAAACCAAAACACCGGCCGATCTCTGCCACGGCTTTTTGAGTTCAAAAGGATTTTAAAGCCGTGTTGAAACGTCTTTGCTACTCGCGCTTATCTCCTCTCACGTGTTGATTCAGTGAATCCATCTGTGATGAAATATAGCACCATCTAAAACAGCGCCAGCTGAGTCTCTTCATGCTAACAGGCTAACTGTTGTGTGGCTTATAATGATACCTGCCTGTCCGTCTGATTCTATGGTGTCTTCTGTGATGAATGGCATTCGTCTTTGTGTTACTGCCCTCTACTGGTCTGGTGGTGTAGTGCATTTACTTTTTTTCCTCCATACGTCACTGGCCTGATTTCCACAATCTACCCTGGACTTCAGCCCGCGGTCGAAACGCAGACAACAATGGGGGCACAGGAACCTTTTAGTTCAGGGTAAAGTAGTTCTGTGGGGCTAAAAGACCTCAGAACTTTTGGTCGACATACACCTAATGATCGGGGTCTTGATGCACTGACATGGATGTAAGTCTCAGGGTGCATTACATGTATTATTTCCTTTTGTCCGCTTGAGCTCTTAAACCCCTGGAGTGCCGTGCAGCTGCCAGTGTCAGTGTAACCTCTTATGTCACCTGCATGTTGCATCAGGTGTCCTGTAATTATACTGTGCTGCAGCAGCTGTGACTGCCCTCTTTTTTGCACACTATAGAGGTTACCAGACAACGAAAATGCCACCATGAGAATGTATAAACGACTTGTTCTTCCATCACTGTCATGTCCTAAATTACATCTTATACCAGATTGAGGCATAAGGCCACAGCTGGGTGGTCTGCTCCTTAGTTTTAAGCTGAAAACAGGAAGGCTGAGGTGCATTATGACTGAGTTCTGATCCCTTTCCTCCCACCGGATGATTGTTTGTGGGGCCCGTGGATGCAATTTTCATCTGATTACCGGAGGTATATTTTCCAGTGTTGATTTTGTTTTAACAGCACCAGTGATGGGCTGAGGTGATTCAGTGTGTGCACTGTGAAAACCAACTCTGGTCATTTTTGTCATTTTCTGCTCCATTTGTGGGCCGGTTTCATTCACAGAAATGTCACCCCGGAGTAGAAGGGAAGAACATCACACTGTGGGGCTTTAATTCCAGCTTTTTCAGAAATCATCGGATGCAAACATAGCAAATTCAGCAGTTCTGGAATTGGTATCAGGGGAGCACAAAAATGAGAGATATCAGTGAAGCTACAGTGTGTCATTTCAGAGCCTTGCTGTGGCAGAAATAGAGAAGGACTGGTGTGATAAGAAGTCACATTGATGCCAAAACATACACACATGCTCGGCCTCATGAGAGGAAAAGTAGTGACGTTAACAGTTTGCAGCTGAAATGGACAGAAGTGGGACCTCTATCTCTAATAGCTAGTCAAAGGAGTCAACTATACAATCTGATCTACACTAGCTCATAGGTTTAGAAATCACTGAAAATACATTTGAAAAATAACTTCCTCAGATTTCTTTCTCAAGTCTTGCTCGAGTTTTCTGTAACACAGCAGACAAACTATGCAATACTCAGCACCATTATTCTGCAGCAGCAACTTCAACCTTCTCCTTTCTTTTTTTCTTGCATGCCAAATCCTTCGCTCCGAGTCTTGCCATGACACGGAGTAATGCTATTTTTGGCTCGTGCTTTTCTATGAAAGCACACATTCAGGAAGTCAGCACATGCAAATACACGCGTGATGTCAGCTGGAAGGTGTTCATCAGATTTTTTGCTTCCTTCCTTTTTTCCTGTCACATAAACCTCTCAAAACTCAGCTCTTGCTCTGTCTGTCTTCACCCCCACACTCCCTTCTAACCCCACACTTCCCTTTTAAAATAAAGACACAACAGCAACCTGGCAAGTGGCAATGGCAATTCAGCAGGCGGGTAAAGGACATGAATCACGAGAGGTTTCCAAGAAAGCCCTGAGCTGTCAGAGAACGGAGGAAGTCGGGCTGCTGGGATCTGTCTTCTCATTCAATTAAGGCAGCTGGGAAATATTAAAGTGTGCAGGGACAGGTCAGGTAGCACCGCTGCTTCCTATAAGTCTCTCTTCTTCTCTTTTGTTGACAATGTTTGGAGTTTTACTTGTATAAAAAGCTCCATACCGCTCCCCTCTTTTGTGTTTGGTACACTTTTCTTATCATTGAACTTCCTGTGTCCTGCACCCTCGCCGTCTCACAAATTCTGCACAACAACACACATTATTTAGAGTAGAATAACCTCACAATGAGCTCTACTCAGGCCTTTTTGTCGTGTGAGGATGCCATATAGAGTGAGAGTGAAATATTCCAGCAGCTTAATGATACCATGAGGTTTCCCATTAGCGCACCGTGTCCAATGAGCAAATAAATGGAGCCAGCTTGAAGCCTGACACACACCTGTTCCCAGCTGTAAGCACACATGAGCATTTGTTTGCCTGTCACCCACAATGAATCTCAAAGCTGTTGTTCCAGCAGTGTCACACTGATGTGATTTTCACAGTTTTTTAGAGGTTGACATGTGACCCCGTCAAAGCAGCAAACATCTTTACTCCTCCGCTTTGCTTTGACTTTGGGATCTTTCTTCTTTTTCTTGCTGTTTTTCTTTTTTTCACTTGACTCCTCTCGCTTCGGTGACTCTGTGAAGTGAACTCTCATGATGATGCATTTTATGGACAAATTTACAAATGGGAAAGCCGAGAGAGGAGCAGTCTGCCTAATGCCCCTGCTGAAGAAGAAATATGTCAGTGTTGTGTGAAAAGCCCTTCTCCTGCTCGTCACAGCTGTCTCTCAGTTTGCTCTCTCATGTTAATGGCATGATAATCATAGGCTGCCTTTTCTGATTCAAGGACACTGACCAATTGAACAAACATTAAGTTGTTGCTCCTTATGTTGCACTTTGAGCGTCTTGTTTATCTGAACAAAATCATACTTGCTGGACCGTCCTCTCCAGATTTGAGGTGTCATTGTAAACCTTTATTGTTATAGAAGTTGCCATCCTCGTTGTATTGCAATTTTAAATGTCAAGCCAAAATAAGAGATGTAAACATAGTTATAAATGGTCTGTACTTAAATGGTAAGTGGATTGTAGTAAGTAGCTCCCCTTCAGTCCTGAGACCACTCAAAGCACTTTTACACTCCATGTCACACTGACCCATTAACCCACAGAAAGACTGATGGCAAAGGGGGCTTTACTCTGTGCACCAGTATTAACTCACCCCATGGACGTGCCATTGGCTGTGCCACTGGGAGCAGCTCTGTGTTCTGTGTTCTGTGTTCTGCGTCCTGCCCAGGCAGCAACCTCTGGTCTAAAAATATGAGTCCAATGCAGAAGTGTTAAAAGCTGCAGTTCATTGAGGATCTGCTTGAGGCTGGCTCCGGAAGTACAGGAAGTCACATACACATGAATGGGAAAAAAGCTGATCTTTACAGCAGAAATAAACATGTTTACAGCCTGGTACAAAAGATGAGTGTAGTCTGGATAGCTCATTTCTCAATGTCCTCTCACTGTAAGGGGGGTGATTTTTTTTCTAATGCGGCAAATTTGAAGATATTGAGATTACTAGTCTTCCAATGAGAGGCACAGCTGACTGTGGGAACACTGTAGCTGTTGGCTAGGAGGCTCAAACTCCGCCTCTTTACGTCACACTGGCTCGACAGAAGCAATATGGCTGCCCCCGCCGATTGGCTTCAAAACAGCTCTTCAGAAACAGATGGGTGACATCACGGATACTACATCCATATTTCATACAGTCTATGGTCCTGCCAGAAGACTCTTTGACATGTGCACTACAGGAGCTGGAATTGTTCTGCAGAGCTAAACGATAGCCATATGACTCTACCACTGAGCCATACCTGCCCCTGCTACAGTGAGACTGTTTTTATGTATTGCTAATTCTCACTCTCAAGAGGTCACCTGAAGCTGCTTGGTTGTTTTTCCCTAGCATCATTTATGGATGCTGTTTACTAGCATATTTGGATGTGGCATTGAGGTCATTGAGGAGACGTGAAGAGTGTGACTGCCATCAGCTCGGTGCGATGGACAGACACAAGCTTGATTCTCATGTAAAAGTAAAAATTTCAACAAAGTTATTTTGTTTTTAATGAAAGCTGGTTCAGTCATGTCAGGTATAGTTGGTGCATTTGTAACATAAGTATCTCATGTGCACTACCAGTCAGAAGTTTGGAAACACCTTCTCATTCAAGGGTTTGTATTTATTGTAATGATTGTAAACACTGTAGATTAATACTGAAGACATCAAAACTATGAAAGAACATATATGGAATTATTGAATGAACCAAAAAGTGTTAAACAAAGCAGAATCTGTTTTATATTTTAGATTCTGTAAAGTAGCCCCCTTTTGCCTTCATGACAGCTTTGCACACTCTTGGTATTCTCTCAGTCTGCTTCATGAAGTGGTCTCCTGGAATGGTTTCTAATTAACATGAGTCTTGTCAAGAGTTCATTTGTAGAATGACTTGCCTTCTTAATGTGTTTGAGACCATCAGTTGTGTTGTTCAGAGGTAGGGTTAGTACACAATGGATAGCCCTATTTGACTACTGTTGTAATCCAGATTATGGTAAAACCAGATTATTTCATAGTTTGGATGTCTTCAGTATTAATCTACAATGTTGGAAATAATTCAAATAAATAAAAACATTGAAGGAGAAGGTGTGTCCAAACTTTAGACTGGTAGTGTATGTAAGTACTGCTGATATCTCAACATTAAATTGACACCAAACCTAACCTCGTTACTGCTCTGATGTCATGGGTTTTAATGATTTTTGTGAGTATAAGTCAAAGGGAAAAATCACAATATTTTTCTCTTGCAAGCTCTCTTTTGAAAATCCAACCAGATATGGTTTATTTATCATCACTTGACACTCAAGAGCTTTAATCTCATGAGCTGGGAGTGAGACTTTTTTGGTTATAGTTGAGGCAATTCATGAAGAGAGAATAAGTATTGCAGAGTGACATGTAGCTAAGGACAGAGGACTGCTGGGCACACTGTCTTACTGCTGAGCTCAACTAAATGTTGCAATCCCTTTTTTTAGATTAAAGTTTATTTGATTAATATTATTATATTGGATATGATGTCTTAAAGAGAAGCAGACAATGTGAAGAGAAAGAGGGTGATGGAATTCACCAGATATTGCCAGGGTCAAGAATTGATTGTAGCCTGTGTACATGGGGCGCCTGCTCTACCATCAATCAATCAATCTTTATTTATATAGCGCCAAATCACAACAAACATTATCTCAAGACGCTTTTACAAACAGAGCAGGTCTAGACCACTCTATGTCAAATTATGAACAGAGACCCAACACCAAGACAGGATAAGACTCAGTCTGACCCCACCTTAATCCACCATCAGCATTGCACCTCACAGTATTTAGCTAGTTACAGCGGAGAGGAAAAACTTCCTTTAACAGGCAGAAACCTCGAGCAGAACCAGACTCATGTTAGACACACATCTCTTTACCAAGTTGGGTCTGGAAAGAGGGATAGAGGAGAATAAGAGAGAGAGAGACCATCTGAGCCAAACTGGTGCACCAGCCAATCTCTTCCTAATGTAGTTCTCTTGCTGTTGTAGTTCTTATTCAGGCACAATACAGAACTCTGTAAAATGTCATCTTAACTTTGAAGAAAATAAAAGTTCTTGGTCAGAAGAAAGCATGTTTGCAGTAAGAAATAAAAGTGATAGGAGCTGCTGCAGACAGACGTATTGATTAAGATGGACAAATGTCTATTGGGTCAGACCTACATTAGACGATGACTCAGAACACATCCAGAGTAAACAAACTGTCAAGCTCTGCGCACAACTTTTCTGTAGGACTGTAGGATGATGTGAATCACCACAGGTGAGTCAGCAGTCTGGGTGACAAATGGCAACTTATATTCTCCTCCATCTGTTTCAAAAGAGTCATTTGAACAAAAATGTCATCTAATTAGTCGGATTAGGGATATGCAAATGCTTTTGTAGTGAGTGGAGACTTCATCAGGACTGCAGCAGACTAGTGCGTGTTAAGTCTTGTCTCTAAAGAAGCTTAAGTTTGAATTGCCTTAAAGCACGGCAGGACAACTGCTGTTCTAAGAAGAGCGTTAGTTTAAAGAGTGATGAATGTGTTTGTGAAACTTTATTTCATTAAGATGTAAAAATGCACTTCCAAAGATGAATCGTCACTATATACAGATAATCCATCTCTGTAAACAACATGTCTTCTTTTGTTTTGGTAAACAGTTGGTTTTATTGCTTTGAGAGGCGAGAAGGTTGTACTAAAGTAGTTTGGTGCATTTAAGTTATGTGTAGGAAAAGCTGGTCTCCTTTGTAATTTAAATTGAGCCTTGAGAGGTTTGTTGTATTTAAAAGCAAAAAGAGGCCTCTCTTCATTTGCTGTCCATACCTGCAGCTGCAGTTAAGAGGACCTAAATAGTAACCAGAGTTTATTATATTTTATATAGTGGAGGAAAACTGTGGTCCACCCAGCAGCTGAACTCTCCGCTTCCCTCTTGTTTCTTTCTGAAGCGATCTGTCCTTTCTGGAGCTGTTCTTACTCGTCCTTTTGGAGTATTGTGGGACAAAAAAGTTGAGCTGTTGTGTATTTGGATTTCAAGCAGATTTGAGAGAATCAAGTCGTCACATGTTTAAGTGTTTCGAGGACACAGATCCTATGCTGATGATTAGTTTTCATTTTCACTGACTGTTACAAATTGATATAATTAGCCTCATAATGGTTTGGTTAAAAAAAAATCTCTTCAAGGACTTTCACATAATTATCAGAGTGAAAAAAACATGTCCTGTAGAGTGAAGAATGTTGTAAGTCAGATGTAACTTATAAAGGGATTGTGTCTTTTAGAAATAGTTTGTTATTTCTAAGAGATAAAATCCACAAAATCCAAACTACACTGTATTCATAAAGGCATTTTTTCAGTCTGGGAAACACATCCACCAATCAAAATGTGTGGATTGTAGAATCAAATTGGGCCCAATTGACGTGACCGAGCTGCAACTTCCGGTCTAAAAATCTGAGTTCAATGTGGAAATGTTAAAAACTGCAGTTCATCAAGGATCCGCTTGAGGCTGGCTCTGGAAGTACTGGAAACCACATACACACCAATTCAAAGAAGACGATCTTTACAGCAGAAATAAACATGTTTACAGGCTGGTACAAAAAACAAGTGTAGACTGGGTAGTAGAGCTGGGTGATATCGAAACTGATGTTATCACGTTGAAATATTTCATATCGGTCAATATCAATAATTAGCATGATAAATATCAAACCATTATTTCATTTAAATTTAAAGTCAGATTTTTTCTTCTGAGTGAAAGTTGAAGAAACCAGACAGTTTGTTAGTTTGTATCTGGATTTAGTTTTCTCATGAACTTCTTGAATCCATCATTTCTGATGATGCTAACAGGAAGCAGGTCTTTTGTGTAGCACTGCTAGGTTTTGAGTTTTCTTCAGTGTCGCTCGTTTCAGCAGTGTTTACATTCCACTCCGAACATCTTTAAGCCTCGCCTACCTCTAACCCTGTGACATGATTGGCTGTTCAATGCAGTCTTCTTCTTTTTCCTAATGTTAGGTGGCACCTAGCATTTTAGGCACATTAGTGCCTCCTCCATTTCCAGTGGTGGGAGATGTAATTACAGGTTTAAATATATCACATTTTTTTATTTTTTATTTTATTCATTTAATTAATATGTTTCTTGTACAAAAACGTCACTTTCTTGAATTGTTTGCACTGATCTTTTTTTTGTAATGTGTCAAAATCTAAATAAAAAGATCTTTGAAAAAAAAAAAAATAAATAAATAAATAAATAAATATATCACATTTTATTGTGATGTTATGTTTGTTATATTTATATTGAAAAAAATTATATAGCGATAATTATTGTTATTGAATTATCGCCCAGCCCTACTGGGTAGCTCATTTTTCGATCTGTACATACTGTACGGGGGATTAATTTTTTCATAACGCAGTAAATTTCAAGATATTGACATTACAAATCTTCCAATGAGAGGCACAGATGACTTGATTGACATGCGGGAACACTGTACCGCTATTGGCTAGGAGGCTCAAAGCCCGCCTCTTTACGCCACAATTGCTTGACAGCAGCAATATGGCTGCCGCCGCCGATTGGCCTCAAAACAGCTCTTCAGAAACAGATGGGTGACATCACGGGTACTACGTCCATTATGTATACTGTACAGTCTATGGATGTGACATATGTGTAAGAGATAACCTGGAATGCTAATGCAGTATCAGCTGCAATGTGCCTCTTTACCTGTGTGCTAGTTCCCTTCTTGTCTTTCTATAGGGTCAAGCAGCATGTTGTTCCGCCTCCCTCACATGAACCATCTGAGTGTTTCTATACCAACCCTCTGAAACATGCGCTCTAATTAACTCTCCTTGATTTGTGCTCTGTGATTCCCGACTGGTCAATACTGCAGCTGAAATGCATTATTTAATATTTTCCTTGTTCTCTCTCTTGTCTCCTCTCCTTTAGGTGAGTGTCAGTCAACATGTGGATTATTCCAGTCAGCTGTGAACTCCTGCTGAGCCCCTCTGCATTGCCTCTTCCCCCATCCTTTGCACATGGTTGTATGATTCTGCCATCAGGTTTGAAAGGAGTGCCCCCTTTTCGCTGTGATTCGTTGTGATTTTGATCAAAGAGAAAAAGGCAGAGTACCCAGAGAAAAGGGCCTCATGCCGGGGAGTATCATGGCTGTCTGTTCTCAGCAGCCCTGGTTGCTGTTGGTTTGAGCCATATGGAGATAAAAGTAAATGTCACTGGTGACTGAGGGCGTCAGATGTTCGTGGTGTTCATTGTGTCGGCTTGACTCGGCTCACCTCCGGGGAGCTGAGCAGCTACTGTACTTAGGAACCTTTATTTGTCTTTTTTAGGGATACTTGTTATTCAGCGGTGTTCTCTCCAGCGTCTAGTGTTTACTGCAGAATGTGGGCTGATTACTGATTACTGCTGACTGGAAATGGAAAGTAATCACTTGCTGAGTAGCAAATCCTCACATATTTTTGGGGGATATTTAAAGGATCATGTTTTGTTGGCTTTGTGCAGCTTTCTGGAGTGTGTTTGCAAGAAAATCTCTGACCATCTTCAAACAAGCACAATAAACTTTGATGTATTATGTGTCAGTGGGATGAGACTAACATTGTTGTGACAAGTAATTGTTTGTCTATGGGGGATTTACACCAACATATTTTATTGTAATGGATGTAACACACTGGTCTCACCTTGCAGCAGCCATCCCTTCATGAGTTATTTCCAGTGATGCTATAATAAGTTGATGGCTTTCTGTAGATCTAGAATGATAGACTCTGCAGGACCCTCTAACACAGGCATATTTAGTATGTTAGGTTTATTATATCTGATACAGCACTACAATTGGATTAAGTAAGGGACAATGTGCAGTGAACAGTTGGTTATGGAAATTAGAGTCCAACGAGTGAGTTGGAAACGCTTAAAGGTCACACTGTCTGGATTCTAATATGCATAACCACCCTTTTACTATTCCTTATCCAGCTTATGACCTCCCAGCTGTGAGGCAATAGTAGTAACCTCTGCTCCAGGTAATATCTTCATATAATGCGGCCTTGATTGTGTATCGTAAGACAAGGTGAGCGGGAACTCTTCAGGGATGTTTATGTTGACTAGGGATGTTATCAATTAATGGAGTATGGAGTAATTGATTGTTAAGAACTTGCTTGAACACATTTCTTTGTTTGGATTTTCTATCACGTGGAACAAACATCATGTGGTCTCATATTTGGTTCAGCTATCAGGGAGGTGTTTTAAGTTTAAAGCATGTTTGGATGTGAATCAGCTGACTGAAGGTGATGCACACAGTGGAGCCACTCAGCTGGGGGCTACAGCTGAGTGACAGGTCTCCATGAGCGCTTTTTTTCTCCACCGCCTGACTGATTATGACCCTGTAGCGCTCCCGGCTGACACCTGACCACGTTCACATGCTTATGTTTCTCAATAAGAACGAGTAGACAGAAAACTGGACTCTGTGAGTCTGGAATATGTTTCTGTTCAGCTCCCTTGTTGAAGTCTGAGCCTTCACTTTTATGACTGTATGTCTGCAGAGATTATGAGCCTGCTCCACATGTTAATATTCAGCGTGTTTAACATTTTAAACACCTCAATATGATCTGTAGATATTCAATACTGTCAGTTATATACATTGTGTCATGAAGGAAAATTAGATTCAGGGGAAAAAACACATTTGGCATTATTTTTGACATGGAAAATGTTTACGTTTGTTTTAATGATTAGTCAATAATTGATCGTTAACATTTCCAAAGATCGAAATATTGGAAAATACTTGAAATTTACATCCCTAATGTTGACATTTCTGTCCTCATTCAGCTCTCCTTCTTAAAGCTTTAAGGCTGACACACCTTTAAACAAAGAGGAAGCAAATGTTAAAACTTTCAGCACTGTGGCTCCTATCATCAGGCCTATCACTCGTGGTGTAAGTTACTTTGTTGCAACTTAGAGATGCATTTGTCAGATCAGCTGCTGTTGCATGGACTGGATTGCAGGATCTCACTCCACTTCGCCCAATCAGAGATGGTTCTGGTTCAGTAACACCTCCAGGCTGTCATTGCTGTGCCTAGAAATTGTCATAATTACTTGATTCTCAAGATTAGCCTGGGTCATCTACTAACAATTTTTTGCCACAGTGTCAACAGGCAGAGACTCTTTTACACAGGTTGATTCAATAAGACGTGTGGGATACCTTTGTTACTGGTATTTGTCCAATAAGAAACAAGTCTGAAGCACAGCAGAGTAATAATAAGTGACAAGACTGCTGAACTGAAAACATCATATGTAAGTGTGTTGATGCTACCAAACATTCCTCTCAAAGTAAAGTCAGAAACTCCTTAAAATGATGTCTCATGGTGCCAGAATACTTCAATACATTAGATGCATGGATTTGTTCAACATCATATTTAGATATTTTCCCTGATTGTGCATTCTCTTGATTAAATCTGTTGAATCTGTGTGTAAATATATCAGTAATAAGTGATAAATAATCAGTACTCCATTGGTCCTGTATGATCTGTGTTCACACCACAGCCCCGCCTGTATAATATATGATATCTGATTACATGTTGGATCACCGTGCTACATGAATTAGTATATTAATGAGGAAAAATTGCAGGACATTAGCAGCTCACCTGCTTCCTGTCAGAAGTGTTCCTTGATTAAATTAACATTTGATGATTAAAGGGATAAATTAAGACCAAAGCAGTAAAATAAGAGTAAACAAAGCGGAGGCTCGATGTGATGAATCACTCTGACACGCAGCATTTAAAAAGCACAGTATTTTAATAATGTCATGATTACAAAATCAGTCAGTTTTGCATTTCCACTAGTCTGTCCAACAGAGCGATATATCTTTAATATATAGAGTATATATGAGAAAACTCTTGGATGGATTCCAGTTAGACTTGTTCTGAGTATTTACAGCCTGTAGAAGCTGTATTCTTACAATTTCTAAGTTGTATTTACAAAATCAACTGTAAGACTGTGATTACAGCTTGCCCTCTGATTGAAGATTATTAGCCAGCTGTTTACAATTCACACAATATGACCTGTTATAATGTGGGTCAACACATTGGATCAGAGCAGCATGAGGGATCAACATGAGATGCAGAGTCCTTCTTTTCATATCTCTCTTGCACACGTTTGATCGGCTCCCTGAGGGTTGATTTATTCTTCCTCCTTTCTGTTCAGTGCTGTAGTCTATTATTGTATTGCCTGTAGTGCAGCAACAAAGTATGGTTCTATCAATGTTCATCCCCAGAGAAGAATTTGGTGGTGATGCACCCAAGGCAGTTATAAAATATGGAGGGATGTACATGCCCATGCTTTAACGTCACGATGGAGGGAATGAAGCCATGATATAAAAATCATTGAGATGGTCAGTTGATCAGTTGGGAAAGTGCCGACTGCCACCACACCTGTCAAAACATGTTAACCTGTTTGAGCCTTTTAAATCTGACCCAGGCATTTTTAAATTCAACACAGCTTCTGACAAGTTTCTTGGGGCAAGCAACTTGGGGAAAATGCAGATGTTACCTGAAGGTTTCTCATGACCTAGAAAAAGACATAAATACCTATGATTTCAAGGAGGAATCTGTAAATGAGACTGCCTTTGTTAGATTACCCCCCAAAACTAGCCCTCAAAGACTTCGATCTATGCCTAAGCCTGAGTCTTTGTTCAATGCACATGGGCTGATTTCACCAACATACTTCTAGTAAGATTAACGATTTTGAAACACCATCACATGGGGCGCCGCACCGTGTGCACACCAAAAGTAAAAGCAACATTTCTACACATTTAGCTCCACAACATCATAAAAATGTAGAGTGAATTTTTAGAAGTCACTTTTTTATGAAACTTAGAGGAATATTTGTGATCTTCTTCACATTTAATTTTGTTGTGAAAAGTATATTAAGGGAAAATCACTGTTGAATCCAAATGCTAAATCTAAATCTAAATGTTAAATATAAATATAAATGTCCAACATTAAATATAAATGTTAAATTGAAATCTTAATGTTAAATATAAATTTAAATGTAAAAAATGTATCTGAATGTTAAATATAGATCTAAATGTTAAATATAAATATAAATGTTAAATCTAAATCTAAATATTCAATGTTGAATCTAAATGTTAAATATAAAACAAAATGCTAAATATAAATCTAAATGCTAAATATGAATCTTAAGGTAAATATAAATATAAATGTTAAATATAAATATAAATGTTAAATATGAATATAAATGTTAAATATAAATCTTAATGTGAAATCAAAATCAAAATGTCAAATCTAAATCAAAATGCTAAATATGAATCTTAAGGTAAATATAAATCTAAATGCTAAATATAAATGTTAAATATAAAAATTAAATATAAATCTCAATGTTAAATATAAATCGAAGTGGTAAATATAAATCTAAATGTTAAATATAAATCTAAATATTTGATGTTAAATCTAAATGTTAAATATAAATGAAAATGCTAAATATGAATCTTAAGGTAAATATAAATCTAAATGTTAAATATAAATCTAAATATTCAATGTTAAATATAAATGTTAAATATAAATCAAAATGCTAAATATGAATCTTAAGGTAAATATAAATCTAAATGTTAAATATAAATCTAAATATTCAATGTTAAATATAAATGTTAAATATAAATCAAAATGCTAAATATGAATCTTAAGATAAATATAAATATAAATGTTAAATATAAATGTTAAATATAAATCTAAATGTTAAATATAAATCTTAATGTGAAATATAAATCTATATGTCAAATATAAATCAAAATCCTAAATATAAATCTTAAGGTAAGTATAAATCTAAATGTTAAATCTAAATGTTAAATACAAAAATGTTATATAAATCTCAATGTTAAATATAAATGTTAAATATAAATCTAAATAATGAATATAAATATAAGTATTTGATGTTAAATTTAAATGTTAAATATAAATGAATATGCTAAACATGAATCTTAAGGTAAATATAAATATAAATGTTAAATCTAAATGTTAAATATGAAAATTTAATATAAATATAAATGTTAACTATAAATCTAGCTGATATGCAAATTCACACTGCCGCCTGCTGAAATACCAAAATAAAAGCTTCATAAAGTGATACAGACTTAGCAATAGCAGCTTAGCCTGTCAGAGACAATACTGACCCAGTCTATGGCACGGAGTGTTGTGAAATCTCTTTGTGGCCTCCAAAACTGCTAGGCAGCAGTGTGGATTTGCATTGGGCGCCTTTAGTACCAAAATAAAAGCTCCATACAGCGATACAGATATCCCAATCATAGTCGGTCAGTACCGACTCTTTTACAGGTTATAGCCTGACTGTCCACCGTTAAAATACTGGATAGGCATTTACAAACAGCGCCCCATACCATCATACAGGTTAGCTTAAAGCCTTTATACCAACCACATGTGTTTAAAAGAGCATTGGTATGTTATGTTTCATTTCATACATCCATATTATTGAGTTTGGCAAACATTTATGACTCTAGGATATACCAAAGACCTTCAAACTTTTGGTCCATTTGGTTTTAAATGTCATCATTTTACAGCAGCAGACTGACTTTAGTGAAGCCAACATTTCCAGGAAGCAACAGTAAAAATGAAAAAAAGAAATTCCAGCAGCACTTTCAGATGCAATCCTGTAACAATAAAATGTAATGTATCGGTGTAAAATGTGTTTTTTATATGGCCCTGGTTGTTCTCTGGAGAAATACTGTAGATAAATGTACACACACACACACACACACACACACACACACACACACACACACACACACTCTCTCACTCCAGTGGTCATTAAAAGCTCACGTCACCAGGGGCATATCCCTGGCAGCACCTGCCAAAGCCATTATCTGCCACCCTGTCCTAGACCAAGGCTTTGGCATACATCTGAGCAATTAGGCCAGATTATTGGCAACCTTCCTTGGCCTTGCCCCATTATCAAGACCACTAATTACTAGCAGTGTTCAGTGCTCCCTCTCTCACGCTCACACTGGTACAGGCAGCAGAGGTAGAGTGGGAAAGGATTAAAACCGAGACAAAAATGGCCGAAAGTGGATGACCGGACATGTAGGGTTTCATTAGTGCTCACCACAGGAGAGGATGCAGCACCTTCCATTTGAGACACCTATACCTTAAATGTGTGGGTGTGTGTGTGTGTGTGATCTTGCAGGAAACATTTTGTCAGAGGAAGCGGCACCCTTGGCATCGGCAGAGTGATTGAAGTCTTTTTGAAGCGTAATGATAGCCGACGACTCGTGATGGCGAGGTGCTGGGTTGTCTGTTGGTTTGGCAGAGTGGAAAATCAGGCCTGCTGGGCAATTGCAGCTTTAATGGAGAACAGCACACAAACAGGGCACATATGGACACATTCGAACACACTTAGATGGACTCATATGCACTCAGCTTGCACAGTTAGAGACACACATGTGCACCCTATAGACTGGTCCATAATGGCAGCCATTTTGGCCCATGGTGCATTACAGTAAGTGGAACACTAATGGGAAAATACCCTTTGTGGCTGTTTCAATCAAATAAATAAATATGAAGTATGAGTCAGTATCCTTAGACTGAAGATACTTTATCCACAGAACACAAAAATGATATTTCTTCATGTCTCTTCCTGAGCGCTATCAGTTGAGGTAACAGTTCAAATACAGTAAATTGTCTTTGTAGCTGCTAGAGATGGTATTACTTTAATTTACAGGTGTTTACAGATTTTTGAATTGTTTTTTAGTAACATATATGCAACAGAATGAAAACCCCTCTGTCTAAAGCACATCTTGATTTTGAGTGATAGCACCTTAAAGCCCCTAAATTCCCCCGTCGGCTCCACACCACTGTTTTGAAATTGTGCCGATGGCATCTGTGAGCGCTAACCAGCTCTACAATAAAATCTGGGGGTTTATCTTTATTAGAAAGCTGGATTCTGAAAATGAGATTTAATCAGAATATTGGCTTGATTATTTACTCATGTTCTGTTTATCTCTTAATACTCCCCGAGCCGTTGTCCTTTCCGTCTCTTGCCAAAGCACAAACACACATACACACACACATGGGTTTGCGTTTATCCACTCCATACATCTGTCTGGTCTCGCTGGAAAAGCTCAGAAAAAGGTCTGGGAGAAGTTGAGCTGCAGAGAAACCTGCATGCTAAGAGTGTGGTCTGCAGAGATATCGCCTTAGACCTCAGCTCAAGCTGACATTACCATCACTAAAGGTCAGATATCACAGATAACTTTTCTGAGCTGCTGAAGGGGCTGAACTACACCCACGTGTCTGTCATTTTGTTGGTATGTGGTTCTCTGAGGTACTTTGGAAGAGTTTTCAGAAAGCATCAGCCAATCAGTGGATGATCAACCCATTATGTCTCTCTTAAACATCGTGGATGATGATGGGAGCTTTTTAAGAGGCCCAAACTAGATACTGATATAGGTGAAGATATAGGGTCGGGGGGGCGGGTTTTATACGGGGGGGGGGGGCGGCGGATTGTGATGCAGTAGTGCACTACGGCTCTCCCCCCTCTCTCCCGCCTCCCTTCCTGCCCCCCCTATTTTAATCCACCTCACTAGCAAACATACATACAACAAAAAAACAAACAAAACAAAATTCAAATCATATCACACACACACAGTTCAGGTTTGGCGGGGCCTTAGTGTTTGGCTCGGCCCTACTCGTTGGGGGGTCCATCGGGGCTGGGTGGGTGGCTGGTGTCCCTGTCACCCTCCGTCCCCCTGCTGCCCCCTCCCCTGTGGGGGCCTGGTCCGCGGCTGCCCTCGGGGCCGGGTTTCCCGGGGTTCCCTCGCGGTCCTCTTGGGGGGGTGGGGTGGTGCGCAGCTGGGGGGGGGTGTTACTACGGCAGCCATTGGGGTGTCCCTCCATGCCCCCGCGGCCTGGTCCATCAGTTGCAGGGCGTGGGTGGGGGGCGTGGCTGGGTGGAGTGGTCGGGCCGTCTGGGGGGGGCAGGGGGGATTGGCCCTGCCGCCTCCGCCCTCCCCCCGCTCCGGCGCGCCGGTTGGTGGGCTCTGGTCCTGGTCCTGCCCGTCTGCCTGGCTGTCTGCTCCTGGTGCCGGGCCCCCTCGGCCCTGGTGGCTCCTTTGGCTCCGTCTTGGGGGGCTGTGGAGGCGGTGTTGTGGGGGTGTCCCTTGGGGGGGCTGCAGGATCTCTCCCCCCTCGCCCCCCTTTCCTCCTACTGGGTGACCTGGGGGTCGCCCTGGGTGCTCCGGCGGTACCTGCTTGCTTCCGGTCTGGGTCCTTGGCTTGTCCCCTGGCCTGGGTCTCCAGCGGCGGGTTGGGTCCTTCGGTCTGACGGCTCTGGCGGCCCGGGTGCCGGGCCGTACCGCTCGGCTGATCTGACCCAAGTGGTTTCTTCTGCACCAGTGGTGGTCTTGTTACACAAATAGAACACAGCACGGCGGCAACCCTCTGCGACCCAAGCTTCAGTAATGATTGTGGACACTAAGGGTTGCTTAATCATTAGTATCACCCCACGGATTTTTTTTTGGCATCATGGTGAGATGGTCCCTCTCCATCTAAGTGTGTTAGGTCTCTCTCTCCTTCTCTCTCCCTGTCCCTTTGTGACCCTCTAGCATCCTTTCTGGACCATAGACTGTATAAATAATGGACGTAGTATTCGTGACGTCACCCCTCGGTTTCTGAAGCGCTGTTTTGAAGCCAAGCGATTGTGACGTAAAGAGGCGGGCTTTGAGCCTCATAGCCAACAGCTACAGTGTTCCTGCATGTCAATCAAGTCAGCTGTGCCTCTCATTGGACGACTTGTAATCTCAATATCTTCAAAATTGCCAAGTTATGAAAAAATTCACCCCCGTACAGTGTGTGCCGATCAAGAAATGAGCTATCCAGACTACACTCGTCTTTTGTACATATGTGGTTTCCGGTACTTCCGGAGCCAGCCTCAAGAGGACACCTGCTGAACTGCAGTTGTAGCACTTCCTCATTGGACTCGTATTTTTTTTTCCCACTTGTTCTGGACACATTGTTTTGATGTGGATTTGAATTTACGTCATCTGAGCCTTGAAGTCAGGGAGAATGAACAT
Organism: Notolabrus celidotus; assembly: GCF_009762535.1. Taxonomy (NCBI): domain Eukaryota; kingdom Metazoa; phylum Chordata; class Actinopteri; order Labriformes; family Labridae; genus Notolabrus; species Notolabrus celidotus. Next base: position 35,636,560 of record NC_048276.1, on the reverse strand, counting down.
TTTTGAACATACCTGTTGCATTTCTGGATATAAAGATTGGATTCCTGGAAATGCAAACTCCTTTTGAAGAAACTGACCGCTCCTTCAGTGAGTACTTAGTGTAACTGAATAATGCAGGTTACACAACACGAGCTAGAATCATTTTCTGTAATACTATGTGTTTTTTAAGTTGTATTTGAAACTTACTGCACGTTATTTATCTGGGTGCAGTACAGGTGTATTTATCAAAACCCTTCTAAGTTACATCAGTGCCTAAAAAAGGACTGAACTACTCGATTCAAAATAAAAATGTTGGGTTTAAACCACTAATTAGAGAGACGTTTCTACATTGAACCCAATCTTCTCATTTCCTCCACCATCAGCCTTTCCTTCATGTTCTTTCTCCATGAAGACTTGGCCCTCCTCTGCAGCAGATCAAGCACAGCGTGAAGCCTGGACAGAATGGAAATGAAGGCTTATTAATTCTCCCTGGTGGCTGATGGACCATTAGTCCTGGCCATGTCAGAGGACGACATTACTTTTACATTGTGTTAGTAACGTACTGCACGTTAAGTGTTGGTGCGGTACAGGTGTATTTATTTTAACCCAATCACAAGCTTTACCACCAGCTGAAACAAGTCATATCAGAACCTACAATTGTATGTAAGCTTCATTTCAAAATTGAGCTGATGTCTTTTTGAATCGTAGTTGATATGTCTAAGTAAATTACATTAATAGATATACAAGGGATTATACAGTGAACAGGTGGTTATGAAGTTAGAGGTGAGCAAGGACCTCACCACAGGGGTATCAGTCTTGTCTCACACATTCACTATACATTATCTCATTACCTGCCCACCAACTAAAGACATATGTTGACACAAAATGTTATTTTTAAGATGCTTTTAATATTTAACAATGATTTATTTATACATCTTAAAGAATAGTCCACTGATTCCATAGTCAGTAATGTTTCCATCGCAACTAATCTCATCAGCCTACATGCGGTTAAAACAACAGTAACTGAATATTTCAATTCACAGTCGATAGATTATAAGGTTGTTTTTTTTTATAATGAATTACATTCAATTAGACATTTCCATGTGGGTTTATCAGATGTGCTTGTGGTCAAGTAGCCCCCAAGGCTGCTCTAACATCTATGCCTGGTATTGGTCATCATTTCCGATTCTCAACACCAGCCTAAGACGGTAGCTCATGTTTTTACCACAGTGTCAATGGGCTGAGTTGAAACATGCCTCCTTTCTGCAGAATTATTTCATGACATGTGTGTTCAGGGTTGTCCCTTTAATACCATTTTTATGGGGTTTTTACCAAGAGGCAACTTCCAGCAGCGAGAATTGTAGCCAATGCTGAAGTCTGAAAAACTGCACTTCCTCAAGTGTCCACTTGAGGCTGGCTCCAGAAGTACAGGAAACCACATACAGACGAGTGTAGTCTGGATAGCTCATTTCTTGATCTGCACACACTGTACGGGGTGATTTTTTTTTCAAACGAGGCAGTTTCAAAGATATTAAGATTACGAGTTTTCCATTATGAGAGGCACAGCTGACTTGCTTGACAGGTGGGAACACTGTAGCTGTTGGCCAGGAGGCTCAAAGCCCGCCTCTTTATGTCACACTAGCTCGACAGAAGTTAGGTTGAGTTCAGCATTTCCAATATGGCTGCCGCCGCCGCCTGGCTTCAAAACAGCGCTTCAGAAACAAATGGGTGATGTCACAGATACTACATCCATTATTTTTACAGTCTATGGTTTTCACCATTCAGAATCAGGTTTTTAACACAGTAAATAGTTGCCATTTCTTAACCTGATTGCAGTACTTCACAGAGAATTCATCTGAGAGTTGAGAGTGAAAACATGTTGGATTCAAACCACTAATTAAGAGATGTTCCGTCCTCGAAACCAATCTTCTCATTTCCTCCAATATCACCCTTCTTTCCAACCTTCATGTTCTCTCTCCATGACGACTGGCCCTCCTCTGCAGCAGATCGAGCACAGCGTGAAGCCTGGACAGAATGGAAATGAAGGCTTATTAATTCTCCCTGGTGGCTGAAGGACCAGTAGTCCTGGCCATGTCAGAGGACTTTAGAAAGCAGTGTGGGAGAGAGCCAACCCTTGTCTAAGGATGATTTCATAGCAGGCACGTTAGGAGAGGTTTATTTGAACTCTGGAGGGTTTATTCCTTTAATTTGTTTCATTTGGGCAGGATAGAGCAGTGTCATTCGAAACAAATAACCACACAGAGACTGCTGGAAACACGGAGCAACACAGACTCATTCTGCTCCAAGCCAACTGTGGCTGGGTTTATTAGAAAGGGGAATGTAATCGGTTCAGCCACAGGAAACATCCCCAAACACATGCTTTTATTGGTATAAGGGGGGAAGGAGTCAGAGGAGACAAAATAAAACCAGTGCAGCAAAGCAAATTTTTCCACTCAGCTTTAGACCCCAGACAATGAATGGTGTGTGGGATTGAAGCCACGGTGAAGTTTAGGCGAGGCAAAACAGGGAGGCAGGGAGTCAGAGGAGCGAAATGGATGCTGGGAGGTGTAAAATTGTATATCTGTGGAGTGATCTGGCCCAGGAATGAATGGATTGAGTTTGTGGTGTTGCTTTTACTTGCATGTGGCTGCAAATTGCTGCTATAATGAAAGAAAAGATTAGAGCCGACCAGTGGGAACATTATAGTGTGATTTTTTCATTACAGCGATGTTCTTTTCCTCTCAATTGCTGGGAAGACGCATTTGCAGTACGTTTATCAGGTCATACAAAGTATAGTGGACAGAAGACATATTTCTGAAGTCTATTTAAAGGAACAATAACTAATTCTGACTCTTTGAAAATGGGTTTATCTATTTACAGTGTAATGACAATAAGTTATTTGTACGGCAAACAAACCAAAAAAAAATGTGAGTAATCACTGAATTTCAATTGTTGATCGCAATTAATCAAAACGTATTATCACATTAAAAATTCTAATTATTTTACATTTAAAATCAGTTTTTATGACCTCATTAAAAATATAGAGCAGTTTTTACCACTGTCTTAATTTAACTTCTTTAATTTAGTTCCATCCACAGGTCTGAGGTGATTTCAACTCTCTCCAAAATAGTGCTCTCTTTGCTTTTGTGATGTGGTCGCCTGTTTTCCTCTGATTAGCCGACCCTAAATGCTAAGCCCGTAGTTTATATCTTAAACTTAAATTACTTCAGAAATTATTTAATTCCATTTAAGAGCGAGTGTAAATTCCTTATTACTTATCAACTGAGCTGCCTGGGAGTTTCTTTTTAAATTAAATGTTAAAAAGTGTGGTGATGTTGTTTTCCATCTCTGTGGCAGCAGGAAGCACGGAGACACTGCGGCAGCTCAACTCCAGTGTGCTAAAAGGGACAAAATATCAAACAATTAAAACTATAACAAGAATATAATATTGCATTAATTTCTGACCTTAGACACCGTACTATTAACACCTTAGGAGCAGGCCTCTTCCATGGAGGTTACTTACTTGCACCACCACGTTTCTCCAGTAGCACAGAAGGGACAAACTTATACCTGTTTCTGTATTTACTGATTGGCCGTGCAGAATGCAGGAAGTGGAAGACAAACGAAAGTGAGTTGTTGTGCGTACAAAAGTTTGTATTGATAGACGTTTATGAAGGTAAAACCTTGACAAATAAAGGATCAGACTTATCATGCATCAGAGGAGCTTCTTATTCTTGAGGTAGGGGAGACACAGAAGTATAAATCAGCCTTTAGGAGCCTACAACAAATCAAAGTACAACATTGAATTTTTTAACAATAACATTTTCAAGATGTGTATTGTTTATGATCTACATTAACAATCTAAATGGACCAAAAGGAGACAGTAGGCGGGATCAGCCAGCGGTGTCTTCGTACCTGCGTGGTACATTAGCTGTCTGGATGCTGAGGGGTGAATGCCTCCTGCTCTGTTGAGTGGAGTAAGAATGATACATGCTTTCACGTCAGTCTCCATTTAACACCAGAAAAAGACACTAGATTTTTCGCTGGTTGCTTTTTTGAAAAAGAAATGCTAGAGGTGTCTCAGTGCGATTCAGTTTAGAATCAGACTGCTAGATATCTCTACACATTCCAATTTCTACACACTTTAAGAACACTAAACTTCAATCCTCAACATAAACAGCTAGGAACAGGCAAACCTAACATTAGCAGCAGCTCAGCAAACATCTCTTCCTGACAAACTGTGCCTTTTTTTTCCACTTTTGACTTTTTTTTTAACTTTTACTTGAAAAAAAAAGCCTTTCATGTGAATTGACCAACCCTGATTTCTGACTTTTGCTACACTTTTCACTTATACCACTTAAAGGTGACATATCATACAAAATGGACTTTTTAATGGTTCTCTTCCTGAAATATGTGTCCCTGGCATGTCTACAAACCCCCTGAGAATGAAAAGAATCCATTCTGCCCCTGTTCTGATTTCTACACCTTTCTGTAAATGTGTGTGAAACGAGCCGTTTCAGACTTCAGTGTTTTTCATACATCACAACAATATCCGGTCTGTCACGGAGTCAGAGCTTGGAGCTTGTTCAGCCCATAGACTGTATAAAATAATACTGAATCCCTCCTCCGTTTTTCATTACCTGCACAAATGTGTGCTAACAAGGAGCTTAGGAGGGAGGCATGCTAGTTGTTGGCTTTCTTAATAAACACTAAGGTCAGATTTACTCCCCACGTCTGCAGATTTGAAGATCTAGTGGATGATTTGTATTTATCATGGATAAGTGCTAGCGCTAGTTAGCATAGCCACATAGCTACATTTTTGTAGCTGTGTACTAAGACACACATCTACATACTAACAAATAAAACAACAAGAAACACAGAATCTGTGACCAATCGTTCAGAAAGGTCCTGCTGCAGGCGCCTCTCCATCAGGATCAGATTCTGGATCAGATTCAGAGGGTTGAAGTAGCGCGGTCTGTAAGCAGTGTGTCTATTCAGCCAACATGTAAACATTAGATCAACATGCTGGAGAGCCGAGGGTACATCCACTTCCTGAGGGGGCGTGGTCAGAGTGAACACAGACCGTTCTGTGGAGGGCTGAAGAAGAGGGTTTTTCAGGCATTCTGTTTTGGCGACCTCTTAGACCAATGTATATTGATGAAAAGAGCGTGATATGTCACCTTTAATTCTCCAGCATGTGTAGGGAAATCTTGCTTTACATTTCTTGTTTTAATCCTTATAATAACTCACTGACAAACAGTGTTAATGCACAGCCTTTAACATCCAGTGGATCGTAGTAGTAAAAACCTAATAGATGCATCTGTCGCCTGTTTTCTGCTGTAAAACACATTAAAGTGACAGCTGACAGCCCGAGCAGGAGCACTGAAAACTCCTGTAAGCTCTGTAACATGCCTGTGATTAAGCTGTCTACAGAGTCATGTATTTTGTGACATGGCTCATGTTTCCTTTGTCATCAGGAGAGATGACTTGTCACTGAATTAAGTTAATAGCTTAATCACTGTTTTCTTCCTCTCCTCTAGCTAATGTTTACATCATTGTGCTCATGTTGCCTTTACTGGTGCACATGCACGGTAATCGAGTTGGATGAACGCTGTCAGTTGTTGCGTGTTGTTTTTGCTGACCATGAAATCACATGTGACCACAGGGATGGGCTTTTTGTATCTCAGTCACGTGCCTTCATTTGCTTTCTTCTGACAATAAAAGCACTGCTGATGAAGGGCCCCTCTTGATTCGGGCTGAAACACTTGAGACATTCGAAAAAGTTCGGGGCTGAGAAGTTCAAAAACGCTGAGCCTTTCATCTTCAGTGAGAGCCATGTGTCAAATTGGGAGCCCCTGCTGTGGTTTTGAACCTTTGTCCGTTTGAGGAGATTGAAAAATGGCCAAGCAGGCCGTATCTGACGCTCGGTTTGCATCTGCCATTCCCTTTTAAAAACGACCACATGGTGCCGCGACAAAAAGGCATTTTAATAGGCCTCAGATGAATTATCTATAACTATGACTGAATAAATCTTTAATCGCTGTAATGAACTTTAGAGTATGGATTCAAAAAGCCATTTAGCTGATAAATGACCCATGGAGGGCTCTGATACCAGGATAAATCAAAAGAGGCTGGGGTCTTCACTTACTTTTTTATTGCACCAAAGAGCAGCTGATTTGAATAATTGGCTTTAGAGTACAGCGGCTCAGAAAATGTCTGCTGATAAGCAAGTAGAACAAGCTTGTCGTATTTGCATCACACACAAAAAAAAAACAGAATCAATTTCTCCTGGCAGAATTAAGAACTAAAGCAGGGGCACATTAGCATACGATGGGGACAGGTCTGTCTTTGACTTATCTTGGATCTTTCTTTTGAGCCACGCATGAATATGAAATATGACTCTGCGGTGACCCTCCTCCAGCAACAGACTGGCTGGATGCTTATTCTGCTTAGCTTTCCAAAATGACAGCAGAAGGTCAAGCACTTCTGTCTGTTTATTTATTTCATTTTGTTTGTGGTTGGTCAGAGCTCTGCAGGGACGTCACGCTCGATACCTCCAGCTATTAATTGCTGGCATTTGTCACAATGCTTTTAATGTACACAAGAAAAAATGACACCCTCTTATTTCTATCTCGGTCAGCACTTTTGTCGACGTGTGAGTGTATGTGACATGTTTATATCCACTTTCATATTCCTGGCAGGGTGCGAGGTTGTCTGTTTTAGCTCTTAGGCCAGTGACGTATAGAGAAAAAAAAAGTAAATGCACTACACCACCAGACCAGTAGAGGGCAGTAAAACAAAGAGGAAATGCCATTCATCATAGATGACACCATAGAAGCAGATGGACAGGCAGGTATCATTATGAGCAACACAACAGTTACCCTGTTAGCATGAAGAGACTCAGCTGGTGCTGTTTTAGATGGTGCTATATTTCATCACAGATGGTTTCAATGAATCAACACGTGAGAGGAGATAAGCGCGAGTAGCAAAGACGTTTCAACATGGCTTTAAAATCTTTTTGAACTCAAAAAGCCGTGGCAGAGATCAGCCGGTGTTTCGGTTTAAACAGCGACCCTGTTAACTGGAGACTCTCAGCCGGATGCATCCCTCATAAACGTCTTTAGACGATCATTAAATATCTGATGAGGATATTTTGAAATCTTAATAAAAACTAAACTAGTTTGCATTCCCAGGAACTCCCTCTGTGTTTCAACAGCTGTGTAAACTCCACAAACACTGACATGTTCAGCTGAAGGTCTCCAGTTTACAGGGTCACTTTTAAAACCGTAACACCGGGAGAGACGCATTCATGGTGGGCTGGGAGAAGACTACTGTTACAAGCTGCTAAATCAAGAGAATCACAGCTTCTTCTTTTGAAAAGTACACACACATACAAAAAAGATAGAACAAATAAAAACTAATGAAAGAAAGAGAAATCAAGTGAATCACAGATGTGGGTGATGTTATTGTGGACGGCGGGAGGAATAAAAACACTGCGGTTAATCTACCAATCAGACACGTTCAGCATTGCAGGCCCTGCCCCCCCAAAAGTCCCAGGAACTTTGAAAAGTACTACCACGCGAGCAGGGGCTATTTAGGGGGAGATTATCTTCCCCTGAACTAAATTTAGACCCTGGTCCACCGGTCCAAACACACGTAGTTCAGGGGTAAAGTTCCTCCGGTTGAAAAACGCCTTATGGAGCAGAAAGAGCTGAATATATCCACAGGTAGGCGTAGCTGCTCTTGCATGGAATGGGACCATTTCTGGGGTCCTGCTATCACCAGCTGGATTAGTCATTGTGATCTTGATTTTGCAGAGCTGCAATATGTCGGCCAATGAGCCGCAAAATGGGAGCAGGAGGATATGAGTATTAGAACCAGTGGGGCCAATATTATCCGCTGCGCACCATCGGCTCTACCTGCTTTTGTTGTACAGTACACGTGTTTCATTCACCCGGCTCGCAGCAAATGTCAGTCACACAAATCCTGCTGTAATCGTCCGGCATGTTAACACATCACTTGACTGTTCACGGTGGCCTATTTACCTGAAATAGCCTGATTGTTATTGTAATAGATTCAGAAAATGTGTGAACATCCTTTCAGCTGTAAACAACCAACAAAGTAAGAAATATGAAGCGCCTCTCGACAAGCTAACATCTCTGCCCTCGCTCAGAAACACTATGCATCACTATCAATTATGTTTTCTATGAAGATGAATTGCTTTCATGGTTCCTCCACAGAAGCTGCTCTTTTATGTAGAGGGCTGAAGCAGTGATGCAGAGACGATGAGCTGACCCCATTTGAGCTCTGCACTGTGGAGTATTAGTTTAAGATGAGATCACAAGGCCCAAAATATAACATGTAATGCTTCTCACAGTTTTTTTTTCCTGAGAGAAAGCTGCTTTTGAGAGTTCCCCCGTATAGTCTGCAAAAAATATTACTTTATTTCTTTTGCTTGCCAAGGCTTAGCAGGTTGGATCGACTAACGTTCACCAACACCCTGCGGTATCCTGCTAAATTAAAATCTAAAATACCTGTCAAAATGTGGGGAGTTAAGTGCAGAGTGTTTCTGTTCCCCACTGTTGAATCTGAAATGAGCAATTTCTCCTACATTTGTCCCTGTATTGGTTTTAGTTATTGCTGCCACATGCTATCAGTGGCGTTCCCTTTATATTGAGAAAAGGGGGACATTAGATATTCAAAGTGTGCTGCTGTTTACTGACAAGGCAGTGTAACCTTCTCTGCAGGGGCTGAAAGGTGCTCAGCTTTGACAATTACTTGGCTCAAAGCGACTGAGAACAACAACGACAGAGATGAAGCAGAGGCAATAACATTCGGCGGGGAACCCGTTAAAACAGCGCTGCCAATTCCCTTCACTAAGGAGCTGTCATCTTGCCAAATGATGCGCGTCACTGGGCTCCACTTCGCTTTTCCCCCCCTGCTTTACAGAGTTGTTTCTGCATTTGAAAGCCTGCTTATTACAATCTTTGAACTCTTGCAGATATCTGTTTTCACTGGTAGAGATGGCTCTGACAGCTTGCTCTGCACTTTGGGGATGTCGGATTTAGTGTAGAAGAGATTTTGATTTGGAATACTGTGTCAATTCAGCTTTGGTGTCGTGTGACAGTCAGAGGAAAAAATCTGGTGTATCAAGAGAGCTTGTTTACAGTGAAACATCCGGATGATTACATTTGGACTGGAGACATGAAAATGCTCACTTCAGTCCAAAAGATTGTGTTCTGACTAGTAAGCAGCTTCCAGTCAGAGATACCTGAACCAGCACTTCTGTCCTCAGCTGTGGGATGCATCGTACGATGAATAGTATGTGGATTATTTTCCTGGTGTGTCATAACATAAACTACATTTTATGTGAGTACCATGAACATTTAGGATTACTAAATACAACTCTTATAATGTCTGTGAAGGTTTGTCATCCAGGTCATGATCACTCAAACCCAAAAGGCAACTAGACTTGGTTTCAGAAGAAGAAGTTTGTCCTACTGGAAGGCTTCTTCAGATAGGAACTCCTAACTTGAGGTGCTTTTCGAATCATGGGCAACAAGTCTCAAAAGGTGTTTTTCAACCACAGGAACTTTAACCCTGCGCTACGTGTGTTTCGACCACAGCAACCAGGGTCTAAATTTAGTTCAGGGGTTGTTAAACTACCCCTGAAAAGGGGGATGTTTATAACCCTAACCCTTATATTTTAGCAAAATCATACCATGTGTAATCTTTGTCACACACATCATGTCTTTTTAATAAAATCAATCCTGGAGATTTCTCAATATCATAAAAGTGGCGCTACATACAGTATGTCTGCTGTTCATTTCACAACATTGAAAGTCTGTATATAAAGGAGGGTGTTTCTCATTTATAGTCATGAAAACAGATTAAGGATGTTACTTTCTTTAATCTCTGCCATGTTATTTTTTTCCATGGTGCTGATTCCTTAGAATCACAAATACCTGAGTATTGCATTCCATGTGTTATTTTCTGAATCAACTGCACACTGTCTTCTTTATTGGAGGTTGAACGTGTGCTTATTACTGTATTAATTACAGGCCACCGGTGCATTGTATTATTTTGCCATTGTATTATTTCAGCAGCGGGAGCATATTGAATAGAGTTTGTGTGACTGCCTTCATTCATATTCCTCGTCCTCTGCCAGTGTGATTTCCACTCAGACTATTGAATGGGAAATTAGCACAGGATACTACTTACGGATCCAATAAACATTTAGTACAAATTGGTCTCATTACGTAAGATGGCTTTGGGTCCCCTGTCTGCACACATGCACTTGTAAATTAAAAAGAAGGAATAAAAAAGCCTGTGGTCGTGGTGAGTGACACCTTCCAGCCCATTCGTTTTAATATTCGAGCTATCTTCACATAACAGATACTTATAAAGCCATTTTTCTCTCACATGGTTTGGTATGTGATTGCAGCAGCGGGGTTCATCATCATGCAGCAACATTAGCTGTTGGCACAGGCAGACATTATCTGTCCCTTGAGCAGCCTGGTTAGCTGGGTGGAGGTGTATTAACAAGGCCACTCCATTTTTCTAGCTCTCTGACGTGGCCACGTCGCCCCAGCATGGACACTCATTCATTATTTATTGGCCTGTTTTTTTGGAGGTGTGTGCATGGCAGACGCATGCATCCATCAGTGTGTGTGGGTGTGTGTGTGTGTGTGTGTGTATGGGGAGGGGGGGCACTGGGTACCTGGCGGCGCTGTGCTGATTGAGTCTCCATCCACATCTACATGCCACACAGACACGAACAGACCTCGCCACATTGGACACGCGGCTGACATGGTTTAAGAAAAGATTAGCCAGGATTAGATTGGATCTGCTGCAGAACTGAATAAATAATTGAAAATGTATTCTGCTAGGAGCAATTATGAGCTTTAGGCCTGGTTCGTCATGATTGAAACTGAGTTTTTTTTTTTAGTCTACAGGAGACATAGCTCTGGACGTTTCACAGAAAAAAATATCCACCCTCTGACAGAGTTGGACAACATTTTACAAACAAATATTGCTTTTTTTTTTATGGCTGATCAGAAATGATCAAATCTTCTGATCACATTTTGTCTTCAGAGGTCATGCATTTTTAACAATGATCCATCAATTGACCCTCCTCTGCAGTTAAGGCAAGGATAGTATGAACTGTTGTAAACACGGCCCTGATGAATACTCACTTTACATAAGTTGAAAAGAGTATTCAACTTTTGAATCTTTTTACAATCCTTTGCAAGTATTTTAAGCTGTTATAAGAATTATGTCTTTACATTTTGCCCAACTTGGTAAAAACACATCTTGTGAAAGTTTTCCGTTTGAAGCTTGAATATAAGCTTTTGTTGAATCGCCTTCAAATAAAGCCCTATGTCCACCATCAAGGCTTTTTTTTTTTAATCGCCGGCAGCACCTCATTTTAAATAAAACCAGAGCTAGTCAGTGTTTTCAATCCTCAGCATCCAAACCTGACATCAGAGGCCAAGAAATCCCCATTATCACCCATGTAAACATGCTCATCTTTAGAGCAGGAATGAACGTGTTTACAGCCTGGTATAAAAAAGGTTTTGGTCTGAGTGGCCTGTTCTTGATTCATACACACTCTACAGACTGTGATTTATTGTATCACTCATTCTGACTTCAATGACAGATGGGCACATTGTAGATACAAGCAAGGAGGTAAATTCTGTCTTGCTCAGTGGAGTGAAAGTTAGGCTCACAGCCTGATTCCACCAGAGCCGTGTCCGGTCCATCTCCAATCTGTCATGGCATCTGATAGGTTTCTATTCTAGTCAGTGTGTTAACTTCCACTGGATCTGCTCTGTTGCGTTCTGGCAGCGCCCTCCACATCAGGTACACAAGACTTCTACTTTTGTCAGATGCCAGAGCACAATGCATCAATCTCAACAGAGCAGATGGAGCGGGACAGGAAGTCAGGCACCGAAACAAAATGAAAACATCCGGTTAATTTTCAGAATAAAACACTCTGTGTTATCACCAGATCGTATTTCACTTAACTACAACAACAAACCATCATAATGAGCGGAGCCAGGCCTGGAGTCAACAGGTCAGAGGTTTTCAGAGGACCAGAAAGACAACATGGATGAGGACAGGAGGAGGAGGAGAATCCTTGATTCAGTAATTACTGCGGGAAAACCTCGGTCACATGACTCCAGCTGTCCGGAGGTCCTTCTCCATTCTGCATTCTGAAAACGCAACCGGTGGATGTTGATGAACGAGAGAGCACGGAGCCAGACCGCAGTAGATCGGAGACAGACCGGACATGGATTTGGTGGAAGTCCTGTTTAAGTCAGCATTTCTAAAATGGCAACTGCCACCGTTGGGCTTCAAAACTCTGCTTCAGCAATGAATGGGCGATGTAACTGAGATTACATCTGATTTTAAACAGTCAACGAACCACAATCCTTTATTGAGGGCATAGTTTCCAGGTATAGAGCTGCTGCTAATGCAATAACATGATTTACATTAATCTCTTTATGTTTATTTGTAAAACATAATTGAATAAAAGCAACTATGAAGAGCATTTTAAAACAGACCTAACAGTCACTACTAAAACAAACAGAGGTGCCACAGGGCAACTTTTGTAATCTGGCAACAGTGAGCAGAGGATACACACACTGAAACTGAGGTCATGTGTACTGCCAGCACAAAAGACACAGTCAGTGGACACAGGCCCTTATCCAAGTGATCCACAGCAGCCAGGTGTAATACATGACTCAATGGCTTGTTACATGACAGATGCAACATTTCTCCATGTGAGTCATGAGTGGTAATCCCTTAATGAATGCTCTTTGTTGACCATAGTGTTATCAGTATAACTAAGTGATGATTAATGATACCAAAAGTCAGTGTTGCATTTTTAATATTTGACAGATGATATTATCTAACTGCAAATGATATCATTCTTAACTTCTCAACTGTGTTTAGAATGACTGAATATAATTACTGGATAAAGAAGGCAAGAGATAGATGAACTATGATGTAGAGTGGAGGAGATATGAGAGGATGGTAGATGTCTGCAGCAGTGGGATGGAGATGCTGTCATTGTGGGGGAGTTGATTAGTGGTTGTCTGTCACTTTTAGTTCCCCCCCACACACACAAAACACCACACGTTGTTTCACACTATACACAAAGGCGCTAAGACACAAACACACACAAGTCACGAACAATCACTTTGTTGAGGGGAGTGTGTGATATAACACGTCTTCTATACCATACAGACGGCTATGTGCAAATGGGTTTACATTCGGGCTGCTTACATCTTTCAGCTTGTGGAGACACACTCCTACAGAGCTGCAGAAGTATGGGCACACACACGCACCCACACACACCCATACTAACACACAGATACAGTTAGAAAGCCCAATTCCCCAGACTTGTTCAGTGGCCTGTGGTAGATGTGACACATCCTCAGGCCCTGCAGTGATGCTCAGAGATGAGCCACAATGGTGGGAGTGACACACACATCTACACACACATCTACACTCACACACACACACACACACACACACACACACACACACACACACACACACAAACACACACACACAAAACATGGATCAGGTGACCTGTGCCTCGCAGACTTCAACCATGCTCGCTGGCCCTTGGATGATGAGTGGCAGGCAGCTCCCTTCTTACTGCCCGTCTTCTCTTGTCCCTCCTCTCCTCCTGTTCTTCAGACATTGAGGAGTCTCAGTTATTTTTCCTCTTCTTTAGAGTGAGTATTTGAGGATATTATGAATTTATGGCACAAAATGGCTGTCAGGAGGAGTTCAAAGAGTTGTTTTGATAATCAGCTACTGAAATTTGTACCCTTTCATAACCCTCTTCCTGGTGTTGTCTTAGTTTTAAAAGCTTTTGCTTACAGTTTTTTTTTTTTGACAGCATAAACACTAAAATCAAAAGTATTAAACAATTATCAAAACCTTACACTCAGGGAGCAAAAAACAAGGGCCCACATTTGCACCACTATAAGCACAACATCAGCCGCAGACTTTTTGCAAAAGAATACACACACTGATTTTAAAACACTAAGGGCCCGATCTACTAAAGGTTTGCATGTATAAAAACACGTGCAAACTTGATAGCGCGCACAAAGCTGACGTACTAACCGGGAGCACCGAGGATTGCGTCTGTCAAATGAGCAAAATAGCACTCGCAAAACATTTAGCGTGTTTGCCTTCATGAATATGCAGAATACATGTAGATCATCAGGACGCGCAAAATACTGGGAGGAGGAGATGCAAATGTAGTCATTTAGTCTAAGCCCTCGCCCATTAAACAGAGGCTACAGTCCTCGTCGCAGAGATCGCGGGTTCCACTCCAGCCTCGGCCATTTGCTGCATGTCTTCCCTTGCTCTCTGCTCCCTACATTTCCTGTCTCTCAACTCAACTCAACTCAACCCAACTTTCTCTATATATCACCTTTCATACATATAAACATGCAGCCCAAAGTGCTTCACAGAATATCAGAGAGACAGAAAACAGCAGCAATGGTAAAATTATAAAAGGCATGATTATAAATAAAATACTTAAATATAAAATAAAATCAAGACAATAAAATTAATGAAATAAGTAAGAGTGGAAAGAAAAGTTTACACGCAATGTGATCTATCAAACCTGAAGCAGATAGCGTGCGCTGTATTTGCGTCTATATTTAGCACGTTTGAAAGGCAGGTGCAAACTGGCACAGCGTTACGCACACATGGCTGCGGTCACTGTAACGCTCATCATAACATCGCTTTACAACATGCCCGCAAAAGCTGGGCTTACAAGCATTACTAAATGTTTTAGTCAATCAAACCAAGAGAACAAAATAATAATAATAAAACAACACAAATTCAAAGCAGTTCAGCACCACGGATAGCGACCGCATCATTCTGACACCCACTTTGACTTTTTCATATAATGAGAGCACAGTAGGTCACTGTATCAACAGATATACAGTTTAGTCAAATTGGCACAGCGGCCCACAAGTTCACATACAAACAAAAAATCAACATGAAGTACTCGGCCTGCTCACCACTGTCTGGACGAGCCTTAAGCTCCGCGGACTTGTCCACGATGCACTGTATGTCCATTTTCTATGATCTGTCATTCTCAATAAATAACATGACATGTCCACTCAGTCTATTCTGTCCCATCGTGCTCATCAAGGGGTTTTTAGTTAGTTTTAACTTGGAGAATGAGCGCTCACTGAGCTGCGCCAGGCAGCTCTGCGTAACTCCTCATCTCGTGCTTGCAGCAGTGTGTTGGGGCGAATTGACTCAAACATGTTCCCAGTTCCATTTAAGCTGGTGAATCTTTGGGACAGTTGCTGGATGATGATATCAGGCATTAAAAACGTTCACCCGAAAGTTGCTCCCTGGGACAGTGAGGCGACTGTCTTCATCCAAGTGACGCCTTCTGTTTTTTCTCACATCATTCACCTTTTCACAGATGGCCTCCCAAATCGCGTTTCTAACGCTGAGATGTCTCTGCTGGAGTTCACCGATGTGTTTATTTCCCTCCTCCACTAAAACCTCCAACTCCATGTCTTCAAACTTCATTTATCCCTTAAGGCCACTCTGCTCTCTCAAACTCTCCATGGTGACAGCCGATAGCACACGCAAAATCCTCATTAAAATAGGGCGGTCCGTTCCACTTTTGCACTCGTTATCATTTGCGCACGCAGTCTTAGTAGATCACCCGCAACACGCCCAGAAATAACACGTGCAAAATTATTACTTGCACACGCAAATTAGCGCTCGTTATTTGGGATCTTAGTAGATCAGGCCCTAAACACACTGGTATTAGACACAGAAGTATATATAGCATGATGTCACTACCTTCAATTTCAAAGCACTGACTGTCAAAATACCACACCTATGAGCCAATTGGTTAAACACAGCCATCAGGTGCGCAAACACATGATTGCTTAATTATAGACACACCGATCAGGTTCACTGTTTTTTTCCGATTGCTTCAACACGATTTTGAAAACAGGGCTCATTTTGTCAAAACACTACACACAATTCACACAACCACACACACAAGTAGCCGAACACCTCAGATCCTTTGCAAAATTAAACACTCTTGTAAAAACTAAACACTAATTTATCAAAACCATATTTTGTTACCATTTGAAACACACAGATATCATATGACTGAATTCAGTTTGAACCAGCTACACACGGCTGCTGCTAACATAAAACACTTTATATTCTACTTCTCAGTGATCAGAGTACTGTAAGTGAAATACACAGAGAAATATACAATAAATTCACCAAACACTACACAAGACCAACACTGCAGACTGATGAAAATAAAATATATTTCTCTCTATAGACCCAAATCAGTCAACATGTCAACATGGAGAATCACAACAAAACATGTCCCAGTTGTCATGCTGCTACAGTAGTGTGTGTAACACTGTAAGCTTAGCAAATATCAGACAAACATCAAATACTGGATCCAATTGCAGGTGAACTCACCTGCTGCATTTTTATAGTGCTTAATAAACCTGATTGGTGTGTCTACAATTAAGCAATCGTGCACCTGATGGCTGTGTTTAACCAATTTGCTCATAGGTGTGGTAATTTGACAGTCACTGCTTTGGAATTGAAGGAAGTGACATCATGATACACTTCTGTGTCTAATGTATACAAGTGTGTTTAGTGTTTTGCAAAAAGTGTGAGGCTGACATTGTGCTTATAGGGGTGCAAACCTGGGCTGATGTTTGCTGCTTGATTGTAAGGTTGTGATGATTGTGTAATACTTTTGAGTTTAGTGTTTATGCAGTCGTAAAAAAAAATGTAATGCTCATAAATCTGTTTTTCTTTCTGAACATTTAAATAGTTCTTAAAGAAATGAAACAAGAAATGTATACGTTTGTCCTATTTTTCTTGTGGTTTAAATTAACGCCAGTCTTTTAGGATGATAACTCAATCATAATTGGCATGAATTTAACATCAACCAGCAGACCCATACCAAAATAACAAAACTTCCTGTTCACCTGATGCTTGTGTCTAGCTGTTTTCTGCATCCAACATTTCCCAAAGGTGATATCAGGATTCTGAGAGCTCAACCATTTTGATGCTTGACAGGTCACATACTTGGTGCAGGCTGATGAAAGTTTGGCCAAATAACTGCAAAAATCTTAGTAGAGCTAAGGGGATAGCAAAATTGGGTAATAATCCTTTGTGGATTAGACACCAAGAGCCACTCTATCCTTATTACACTTAGTCCTTTAATCCTTTGTTAACACAAAAGTATTGACTTCTACATCTTTAGATTGCTGCTGATGCTTTGTAATCACTTGTTGCATTAAGAGCTCTGGTGGTTTTTTTTTTTACTTCAGCACAATGCATTCCAGTTTGTCAGTTAGATAACTTTGACATGTCCAAGAACTTGATGCTAATATTTAACCATATTTCCAAAGGTGCCATTGGTGCAAATGTAACATAGCTGGCTTTAATGACATTTGATTTATACCAGTGGTTTGTTATTTTAATGAATGCATATTGGAGGGTTTGGTATCAGTTATCAATGGATAACTAATTTATGTGAAAAAATAAAATCCTAGATTTCTATCCCATGAAAGTCTTGGGGTGTTGTTAAAAAGCAGATGTGATGTTCATTAGAGAGGCAGAATGCAGTGTAATTTTGTGCTTTTTATTTTTTTATGTCTTGTGTTGACCATATAAAATTCAATCCTAACATTTGGTGGTTAGTTACGTTCATTATCAGTGAACTCAGTGATGGGAATAACCCACACTCCTGGCTGGGAATGTCAAATGACTGTGAACCACTGTCTTTATTTCCAGGGCATAATGTGAATCTTAACCCAGGGCTGTGTGCTGTGTAAAAAGGCTTATTGACTCATCAATGACCCAAAGTTCATTAAATCATTAACCTGATCTCTGGCTATATTGCAGTTCACTGGAGGCGCTACTGAGGAAAGTGCTGCTTATAATTTTTTAATGGTTCAAAAATGTGAAAGGACTCGGTGACGACCAGATAAGTGAACAAGCTGTGCAGCTGTCAGTCTTCAGATCAATTGGGCTTTTGTTGCCGACCGTTGTGCTTACAATGCAGACAATCAGATCCTTTTACCACTGAGCTATTACAATTTACCAGAGTTATTACAAGAAGTACATTTTCTTCTTTGGTAGTTTGGGAAATAAATTGTCCAAAAACTAATATTAGGTGCACCTTTGATGTTAAATAATGAGACCAATGCAGAAGTGCTCACAGCTGCAGTACCTCAAGGGTCCACTAGAAACCGAGGAGACCTGTTTAAGACCCATGTTACTAACCTTACAGTAGTGCTGGGCGATATTGAAAACTATGTATCACGATATAATATTTAATATCAGTCGATATCAATAATTATCACAATAAATATCAAATCATTCTTTCATTTTAATTTATAGGCAGATTTTTTCTCCTGAGTGAAAGTTGAAGACAGTTTGTTAGTTTTGTATCTGGATTTAGTTTCTGATGAACTTCTTGAATCCATCATTTCTGACACTGCTAACAGGAAGCAGGTCTTTATTGTAAGATGAGATTTTTGTGAAGTTTTAGTTTGTAGATTCTTATTTTTCTCAGGTTGAGCTCATTTGAATAATCAGATCTGAATTTACAACAAAGATATATCAGATTGTATACTGTGTATTAGTTAAGTAGAGTATTGTTTGGGTTGTGCTCTCCCCTTTAAGATTACTAAGGGTTACAGGTGGAGTGATGTTGTTTCCTACAGTGCAGTGAATGCATCAGGGTTATTCAGTGTTCAGTTGTCCTACGGTCGCAGTGGACATTAAAGGTGTTCACAGCAGAAGTAGTCTCTGTGCTCTTCCTTTACCCACATCCTGAAAGTAGATTTAATGAAGTGTATGAAGTTAATAGTTAACTCAGAGTCGACACAGTGTCGGACTAATGACTCTGCTTTGAGCTGGGAGGTTTTGAGTTTTCTTCAGTGTCGCTGTTGCTTGTCCCAGCTGTGTTTACATTCAGCACCAAACATCTAAGCCCCGCCTTCCTCTCACCCTGCGACATGATTGGCTGTTCAATGCAGTCTTCTTCTTCCGCCTAATGTTGGGTGGCAACTAGCATTTAAGGCTCATTAGCGCCCCCCTGTCCAGTGGTTGTTGGGTGTAATCGAAGGTTTATTTTTATCAAACTTGTATCTCCATGTGTACATGCTGGGGTGATGTTTTTTTTTACACGACTCATTAATTTTGAAGATATAAACACATATTATATAATTAGGCATAGTTAGGGGCATGGCTGACTTGACAGGTGGCCACATTGTAAGCATGTTAGCCTGCAGGCCTGCCTTAACTCCGCCTCTTTTCATCACGCAAGTTTGAGTGGAGTTTATGTTGAGTCAGAAAATGGAAACTGCCATCATTAGGCTTCAACTTCTGCTTCAGAGACATCATCGAGCCCACATCCATGCCTTATACAGTCTATGATTAACACGAGTGAAGGCCTCCTCCGTCCTGTCCTGTGTTGGGCTGAACTGATTTGGCTCAGTGATGTTAGCAAGCAAGTTCAACAGCAGGTCAACACTATTGGTTAGACCCTTCCAGCTGTGCCATGCCTTGAACGATTTCACTAAGATTTTGTGACATGTTTTCAAAACCCTTATGTAACCTCCCAATGCAGGGCTTTTAATGTGAAACAACAGCAGCAGGAAGTGATCACTTTGAATTAGCTTTTAAATGAAGCCAGAAGATGCAGGCCTGACAGGGCTCCGGCTCTCTGCTGGTTGGTGTATCCTTGTGTCAAGAGTTTGGGTTTGTATGCCATCTTGAGGAAACATTTTAATAGTTGGTTTTAGAAAGAAATGTTGTGACCTTTGGGACACGGGCAAAAAAAATGAACAAACTTAATATTCAGATAGGATCTCAGATGCTGAGGTTGTTACAGAGCGGGGCAGCCTGTTTTCCCATCACATTTGTTTACTCTTAATGCCCCTGGTCCCTCCTAAATAGACATATCCTTGTACCCCGGTCCTTTTGAAAAATGACTCTATTATGAAGAAGTCAAGCAGCCAAAATAGCCTTTGGTAAAGCGAAAGCCCTGATTTATCATCATCCAATTATAGTATTTCAGAAGGTTGCAGCTCTCTCCGTATGGAGTATTATACTCATCCATACTTGATAAGGTGCTGCTGCTGTAAATACAGCCTCTGTAGATTTCTCCATTTTACAGTCAAATCTTTCATCAAACTAACTTCACTGAATCCTTGACGTCTGACCACTCCAGCTTCCATCTTTATTCAAAAGTAGCCTTGCAGAACTTCAAGATGGTACAAGGACCACCTTTCATTTCATGTTGTAGTCTCAGTGCATGCCTGCACAGAGGCTTACATTCACTGCATAGTTAACCCTTATACTCCTCATTTCCACACACATACTATAGGCAGTGTCAATAAATCTGTAGCTTTACAGATGATTACTCTAGTATCTTCTGCACGTCTTTACATTTGAATAGAAACCTGATGGAAGCTAATGGTAGCCATAAGGAAAAGCTTAATGTACTCAGTTATTTTTCCACAATTATAAAGGTGAATGATTTAGAGCGGCTTCATGTTCACTATACATTTAAACGGAAAACACAAACACACACACAATACGACACGGCCCAGATTCTCCCATGAGTCATGGTTGCTGAGGCAGAAGAGTCTTGTCGGTTCCCCATTAATCTCTATTTTTGTTCTGTCATAGCACACAGGCATGCATGCTGTAACACACACACACACACACACACACACACACACACATACAAAGCACTGATTTGCATTGAAGTATGGTCCTTCCTCCTCCCCGCTTGTTCAACTGTTTCAAAATGTCACTTTACTCTCATCACTCTTTCATTCTTTTGTCACTACTTTTCTCTTCTCCTCTCTTTTCTTTCTTTAACATAAATAGCATTTATCCTAACCCTTCATCTTCCTTCACCATTATTATCAGTTGGAGACCTGCAGACCCTGATTAGGGTTACATGTCAAATGGAAACAGACCTGTTTTAAGACAAAAATAAGTCTCATCTTTTTTGATCATGTCAGCTCTAAAAGTCTTATATGTCACATTCATTCGGCTCAGTGGGTAGAATCGAAAGGTTGGCGGTTCGATCCCAGCTCCGGCAGTCACGTGTCGAAGTGTCCTTGAGCAAGACACTGAACCCCAAATTCCCCCCTCTGTTGTTCAGCGGTGTGTGAATGTTAACAAATGAGAGATCAGTTAATACTGATGGTTCCTTACATTAACAGCCTCTACCATCAGTGAGTGAATGGGTATGAATGGGTGAATGCGCCGAGTAGTATGTAAAAATGCTTTGAGTGGTCAGACAGACTAGAAAAATGCTATGTAAGTACAAGTCCATTTACCATTCGAAATTCTATATTTTAGGCTTTTTTGCCTTTATTTACAGGACAGCTGAAGAGAGACAGGAAATGTGGGGAGTAGAGAGTGGGGGAAGACATGCAGCAAATGCTCAACCGGCCAGGAGTCGAACTGGCAACATCTGCAACGAGGACTGTAGCCTCTATTCATGGGGCGCTTAGACCGCTAGACCACCAGTGCCCCACTAAATTAATTTTAAAGGAAAATCCATCATGTTATGCCGCACAGAAATAGCAGGTTAATAATGCTGTAATCATCAGATATGAAGGGGACGTTAACAAGGTAATACTGTCTCTACAGAAACAAGTGTTTGTACATCAGTGCTCATGGTTATTAACATTTTGTGTTGGAAAATTAAGCCAATGCAGAAATGCAAAAGATCTGCAGTTCATTAAGTGTCCACTTGAGACTGGCCATCCTCATGAGTTCACATTTTAAATTGAATATTTTTAAGCGAGAAATAATCGTGGTGACATGTCTGTTTACTCATCTGTCAAGATGATATAAAAGGGTAAGCATCAAATGTACACAGCGGTGTACTCAGAGGGGGCAAGGGGGATATCTGATGCCCTCTATAAGATGATAAATTGACCTTTCTGGGGGCTTTTCAGTGGAAAAACACAAGCGAAAATGCTCTCATGCTGCTCTTCCAGTGGATACAACATAAATAAGGACCCACTGGTGCCCTTTCAGTGGATCAGATGTGATAAGGTCGCCTTGTTATACATGTCAACATTCAAGGTTTGTGAGTTTACTTTAATGCAGTTAATTTTGTCATTTAGTTTACATTAAACTACTTACTTTTAAAATGACCATGTGAAAAATAACAGATGGGTCTTACTAAAAATGTGAGCTTCATTAAGGAGGTTGATTTTTTTAATGTATTTATTATGCAATAATATTTCGGGTTTTCATATCACATAATTCAATTCCCACCAATTCCCAACTGTCACAGAAATCTTAATCAGAACTGGGAAATGAAGCGTTAGATGCTCAAAGGTAGATTCTCAGACCTCCCTCTTGTTACCTCTGCTTCACCATGTTTGAGTGGCATGAGGGGTTTGAAAAACTCGTCCTTTTCTGTGCCTGCCAGTGTACATACTGTGTAAGTTGCCCAACTAACTCTTGACCATTCTTAGTTTTGACAGGCTAGAACCAATAATTACCTTATGATTACAGAATGCCAGGATGAGACAGAAATCTGAAGAGCTTACAAAAAGCATCACATCTCTCTGCTCATTGGTGCCTCATGGCATACTGGAGATGCAGTGTTTAATCGTGTTTTAGCTGTTGTCCTCAAACAGCCTGAGTTCAACACTGTACGTACGTACATACATTTGTATGATTTGGGCAGGTGGTGCACTGCAGCTGTTTCCCAGGAGGCTGAGAGCCCACCCCAGCTCCACCTTCTTTAATGTTTCTAGGTTGATCAAAAGTTATGTTGAGTCATGATTTTCCAACGTGGTGCTCTCCAGAACATCCCTCCCTAAACCAATGTGTTAAATCAACGTCACATTTAAATCAAAATCAGGCCTAATGTTTCATGTGATCATCTTTTATGTGTACATTACTGCTTGATTTTCAAAAATAATTCCTTAATTCTTCAGATATGTCACGATTGACTGTATTATATATACTTGGTGTGAACTGCGTGTAGGTTTTCATGCAGTGTGTTTTGATACCTAGCATCCCTCTGTTGGCTGCATGCCTTCTTTACTCTGCAGGATTTCTGAAATATACAAGCCAGTCTTTCTCCCCCTGTCTCTCTCTCCCTCTCTGTGTTTGTCTTTTGCTGCATCTCTCTCTCATCTATCCCAAATTAAAGGCTCGTCTCCACTCCAGAAACCTGCCAGCCTCCAGCCTGTTGATAGGCTTGGAACAGGGTCACAGCACTGATCTTGTCCAAGAGGCTGCCTTTGAAGCAGGCTTGGAAACATACATAGACAACACACATACACACTCACACAGTCACACACTCACACTTACTTACACTAGCCATCCCTCTCCCTCATCCTCCCTCCATGCTGTGATGAAGTGGCCAGGGTGCGACTCTCTCCTGCTCACTTCTGCAGCCTGTTATATTAATGAAGTTGGCTAACACACAGGCATGGCTAGTCGAAGTGAGAGATGGAGTCCAGGGATGCTTTTCAGCCAATATGTTGGGAGTGTAACTCTATCTATTATGGACGTTAATCAACTCATCTTTGTGCCAGAGCGAGTAACACTTTTGCAGAGAGGGGAAACGAGAGAGTAAAGATACTGCACATGAAATATAAACCAATGAGAGTGATTCAAGCAACCATACATTGGCTTTATTCTATCACATCCTTGCTGTTTCTGTCTCATTTGATCGCCATGTTGCAGCTTTATTTGAAGACCTTGTTTACTTTGAAACTCAGAAAAAAACCTGTCCTCATTGTCCAACTTCACTACCATCAAAAAGTTTTTCAGAACACCTTGAAAACTTGGAGCGCTGGTCGACCACGTCGCTGCCACATTATCCACCGATAATTAATTCCAGGAAGTGTGAAGTGTGTCACGCTAAAAAGCAGGGTGCCATTTGATATTCATGAGGTGTCATCCTGTTTCAAATGTCCCCTCCGGTGTTAGCGTGACAAAATGCAGCTCTGTTCAATCCCAGGCCTCCCGCAGATCTTAACTGGAGACTCATCACTCATTTCCGGTGTGCGGTCTGGGGACGGGGGGGTTGGGCAGATTTGGGCCCGGTGTGCAGGGCCATTTGTGCATCAAGGTGAGGGATTGCAATCTGGCAGGCGCTTTCTTCTGCAGAGCCAAGCCTGACTGACCATTAATGTCCTGTGATACCCGGTCCCTCATTGGCCAGCGAGGAGCATGTGCACAGATACAGGCTCAAGGGACAGCTTGTGGGTTTCGTCCTTCCCTGTTCACTGTTACTCGACATTATTAGTGTTAATTAAATTAAACCGATGACATGAAGAAGAGAGGAAAATATCTGATCATTAATTTAAGTGTTGGAATTTTAATAAAAAAAAATAACATGAAATATTAACAGATCCAGTCTCTGTGTTCAGAGGAATATTTTTAAAAAGTTGGAGTCATGGGTCTCTAAAGGGGAGAGAATAAAACATCACAACAGAGCTCTGTAATCTTGAGTGTCTTGAAAGCCTCCTACAATATCAAAAAACCCTTTATAAAAATATTGTTGGAAAGCCAAACAGAGCAACTTCATTGATTTTCATGGATGTTTTTAATAAACTAAGCCTAGTTAAATCCTGGGTAGATTGTGCAAATCAGGCCAGTGACGTATAGAGAAAAAAAAAGAGTAAATGCACTACACCACCAGACCAGTAGAGGGCAGTAAAACAAAGAGGAATGCCATTCATCACAGATGACACCATAGAAGCAGACGGACAGGCAGGTATCATTATGAGCAACACAACAGTTAGCCTGTTAGCATGAAGAGACTCAGCTGGTGCTGTTTTAGATGGTGCTATATTTCATCACAGATGGATTCACTGAATCAACACGTGAGAGGAGATAAGCGCGAGTAGCAAAGACGTTTCAACACGCCTTTAAAATCCTTTTGAACTCAAAAAGCCGTGGCAGAGATCGGAGGGTGTTTTGGTTTAAACAGCGACCCTGTTAACTGGAGACTTTCAGCCGGATGCATCCCTCATAAACGTCTTTAGACGATCATTAAATATCTGATGAGGATATTTTGAAATCTTAATAAAAACTAAACTAGTTTGCATTCCCAGGAACTCCCTCTGTGTTTCAACAGCTGTGTAAACTCCACAAACACTGACACGTTCAGCAGAAGGTCTACAGTTTACAGGGTCACTTTTGAAACTGTAACACCGGGAGAGATGCATTCACGGTGGGCTGAGAGAAGACTACTGTTACAAGCTGCTAAATCAAGAGAATCACAGCTTCATCTTCTGAAAAGTACACACACATACAAAAAAGATAGAACAAATAAAAACTAATGAAAGGAAGAGAAATCAAGTGAATCACAGATGTGTGTGATGTTATTGTGGACGGAGGGAGGAATAAAAACACCTTAATCTATCATCAGACACGTTCAGGATTGCAAAGTCCTGGGACCTTTGAAAAGTACGAACCCCCGAGCAATCTATCTACCCCTGAACTAAATTTAGACCCTGGGTCCACCGGTCGAAACACACGTAGTTCTGGGGTAAAGTCCCTGCGGTCGAAAAAGGCCTCATGATTTGTATTTACCACAGCTCCATGCTCTGATGTCTGAGGATGGCCAAGTAAAGATAATCTGACATTAACATTCCCTCAATGGTGCTTTCAAGTGCCGACAACGAGCAGGAATTTATCCAGCTTTGACATTCACTAATTCCACTAAATCAAAGAGGAATGAGCTTTTCAGACAGTCCCACACATCCTTATGCATAACAGCTTATAAATATCCTTTCCTCTAAATATCAAAGTTCCTGAAATAGGCTTACAATGCAGTCATGCACATGTATAGTGCCAGGAGCATTGTGCAGATCTACATCTCCCGATAAAGAATCAGTGTATTGAAGATGAAGTAACACTACTTCAGTCCTTACAGTTCAGATTTTATTATTAGCCTCCTTCGAATCCAAGTAACTTTTGTTTGTTCCCTAGTTTTGCAAAACTTGGAAAAAAATCTTCCTCAAGTTGTGATTTGCTGAAGCAGCAGAGGAAATAGCAAATCTTGGTTACTTTAGGGACTGTGTGCGAATTCAGTGGGCTCATTTCACTTCTCACCATGGGACACTGAAGAAACGAGCTCAAACCCATTCAAGGATTGGCAGCTCGGAAGATAATAAGCTGGCTGGCATGGATGCTGTGGCAACAGGGTGGCATGTGTTTTGTTACTTTCAATTCAAACTTTAAGGAGCCTCACAACAGCATGGATGTGGGTTTCAAATCCCTACTGCACCAGCTCCCTTCAGGCACTGTAGTCAACTCTAAATGTGACCAGTGGCACCAAGTACATTTTTATTCATCATAACTTGAATCATATTCTTTCTATGTCAGCCATCATCCCATCATTGCATGAAGTTATTACCCTGCTTTCTAATTAACCACCCGGCTCTGTTAAATACTTGATTCTGATTGGTCAAAAAACCATTGACAATGGTTATTAACTCTGAATATGAATGAACAACCTGATCATGCACGTCAAACATACCAAATCAATACACAGTTTTGACTTTACAGTGAATGAAAATGTTAAGTTTAATGTGATTTACAGCAGTAAGAAGGATAGTGTTTAGACTTTATTAAATTGTAAGTTTAATGTGAATTGAAGTTGGCAGATAAGAATCTTGTTGCTGTTGAAGTGTTAATAACAGTAGAAACTGAGGGACTCTTCTTTTAACCCTTAAAAACTTAGACCATTTTGGGGGCACCACACTCTCCTGTATTTATTTTGTTTTTTTAACCTATTGAAGCACTCAGCATCAAATGCCATACATCATTTGATTCAGGAAAACCTTATATTTCACTGTGCTGCATTTAAAGCACCAGTTTTACATTTGTTTTGTCAGATAATGGATGAAAATACTAAAGTTTTTTAAAAAACGTTTAGAAATGTAGGTCATTTTTTACTGAGAACTCTGACAAAACATCAGGAAGTTTTGTTTTGTTATGTTAGAAAGTTGTACTTTGGTGTTCTAGACTTTCAAATGAATTTTTGTCACTATCAAACCTTTACTGAGCAAGTTACATCCATTTATTATAGTGTTATCTGTTATCTTAGGTGTTTTTTAGTGGAAAAAGCAGGTGTATTCTTATGTATAATTTACTGACCCTGTAGATGTGTGTAAAAAAGGTCTCAGAGTAAGTAGAGATATTATTTTATCATAAGTTAGGACACTGAAGCAAAATTCACTTTTCAGATAAATACATTCTGAACATGACAAAATCCAAACATGGAAACAAAGTGGAAACTGTCTTCATAAAGAAATTGAAACATACTTAGTGCAAATAAATAAATTGCAAATAATTTTCACTAACTATGAACATAATGAGAGAGATCAATCCTTAGTGTCAGATTGTTTGTATCTGTAGTTAATTGCTGAGTCATAAACTAGATAATGTTCAGTAAGTAAGAGGTTATGACAAATATAATCCCAACAGGCAGAGACAAGACCCAGACACAGGACTCTATTTGCCATAAGCTCATGCTCACTGTACTGTATCTCTTACATAACTGCTGAGATCTGGAGAGGGAAAGACAGAAGAGTATTAATGATACTAAAACTTTGGAATTCTGGGAAAAAAAGATCAGACCTCAAGGTATATTTGTGGCCTTAATCCACTTCCCTAGAAAAACAGGAGGGGTTTAATAATGGAAAGGTTAGTCAGCACTATACAGAAGAGAAGATGAAGAACATCTACACAATGATCCAAACTGTCCGTCGTAATCTACCACAACACACTTCTGAGATGTTAGACATTTATGTGGCGAGGACTGTAACTGATTGAAATGATGGTTCAATAGAGAAAAATAACAACTCAGCTTCAATCAACAAAACACTCTTCAGACAACACTTTGCTTTAAAAAAAGGATTCCATATGTCCTTTTTCTTCCAGTCACGCCTTCAGACAGATACATTCCTGTCAGCTCTCCATCCGGTTCTCTAAAATTCACATTGATGTGGTACTACAAAAGACAAGAGCTCTCTCTCCATCTTCACTCAATTTGTTTGCAAAAATCTTTCTATTGGAAGGGGATAGAAACACATCACCAAAAGCCTGCAATCAACTAAGTCTGGACCACAAAAAGACAAGAGTGTGTTTGCAGCCACAGTAATATTTTCATATTGACTGATCGTGGCAGCCTCTAACAGAAATATCCTTTTTTAGCTCCCACTGCACAATAAGTAAGACATTTCACTCCATCATTTCCTCTCCTCTGGATAAGATCAGCTGAAGCTGGCGGAGTGTATTGTTTATGAATAAGACCAAATCCCTCCATCACAAATTTACTGACAATAATTCTCAAATATTGTTTGTTTGGAGTCTGCTGTGGAGGCAGCAGTGACTTCAAATTAAATATTGATGCTCGGCCTTTCTTTGATAATCTTTGAGAAATGAGACTCTGTGAAGAAAGTCTTTTGTCTGTGCTAAAATCCAGAGTGTTGCTCATTTTTTGAGAAGCAGCACCTGTAGTTAGACAACCTCTTTTGGAGACAGTGAAGCCTGGAGGAGTTTAGTAAGCTTTTGAAATCTCAGCTTTAGAGATGTTGAAATTTAGGACAGACGGGAAGGAGACAAAAACAAACAGAAATCATCCATAAACAAACGCCATAAACCTCTCTCAGCAGATTTTAAACTACTTCAGTACCACACTGAGGTGAAGTACAAACGTATCATTTCAGTGTGTGTCTCTGTGTGCATGAACGTGTCCACCTCTGTAGTGTGTAAATGTCCTTGACAGCAGGGACTGTTTAGGGATGCTGAACAGTGATGCTTGTTACCCGCCATCCTCTCCCTGCAATCATTTCATGATTGCCTGTGATAGATCACACGTCTCACACACAGACAGTATGTAGTGGATAATGTGTGAGGGTGTTTGTGTGTTAGCACTGAGGGATGAAGAAATAACCTTTATAACAAAAGAGAGCTGTCACATATTTATACACCTTATGTGTGGAAAATAAGTATTTCTAAGAAAGCATGCATTTTCTAAGGTTTTTTTCCTGCCTTGAAGTTGAGCCTGTAAATATCTCTTATTTCACATGCAGCATGTATCAGTATAGACATCTGGTCACTAGCGCTGGTTATCAAACCTTTGTCAAAAATGAGTCACTGTTCCACTTTAAGGGCTGTGTCTGCTCACTGCAATTTTTGTTATAGCAGCCATGATCCAAACACAAAAGCAGTGCAGATCAGTGCTCAGCATCCTTAGCACAAAACACCCTCAGGGTCAGCTGGTTTATGTAACTACGCTCACAGCACTCTCTGCTGAAAATAGTTCTACTTTTAGAACACAACAATGGCAGAGGTCCTTATGGAAGAGGTCCACATACATGCAAGGGCAAGATGAACATATCTTACATTACAAGTACACAAAAACAGTCAAAGATGGCAGCAGGGCTGTCAAGTTTTGAACTCAGTTCAGAGTGAGATTTGGGCAGCAGACTGCATCCTCTCATTATACAGTATTATTTAAGTTCTTGTATTTAGGCTGTAATTTATTCATTTACCTTAAAGGTGACATATCACGCTTTTTTCATCAATATATATTGGTCTAAGAGGTCCCCAAAACATGTCTTTAAAGTTTATGCTCAAAAAAACACTTTGAAATCAGATTTTGGTCTGCCTGAAAAGCCCTCTTCTTCAGTCCTCCTCAGAACACTCTGTTTTCTCTCTGACCACGCCCCCTCCGGAAGTGGATGTGCCTCGGCTCTCCAGCACGTTGATCTAATGTTTACATGTTGGCTGAATATACACGGCTGCTCAGAGATCGCGTTACTTCAACCCTCTGAATCTGATCCAGAATCTGATCCTGACGGAGAGGCGCCTGTAGCAGGACCTTTCTGAAGGATTGGTCACAGATTTAGATATTTAGACAGATTTATGTCGACGTGTGTCTTGGTACACAGCTACGGCTACAGCTACAGCTATGAACATGTAGCTATGTGGCTATGCTAATTAGCGCTAGCACTTATCCATGACAAATAAAAATCATCCACTAGATCTTTAAATCTGCAGACGTGGGGAGTAAAACCGATCTCTGCCAGAAAGGCAGCGGGACCTTTTCTGAAGGATTGGTCACAGATTCTGTGTTTCTTGTTGTTTTATTTGTCAGTATGTTGACGTGTGTCTTGGTACACAGCTACAGCTACGACATGTAGCTATGTAGCTATGCTAACTAGCGCTAGCACTTATCCATGATAAATAAAAATCATCCACTAGATCTTCAAATCCTCAGACGTGGGGAGTAAAACCGACCTTATTAAGACAGCCTACAACTAGCATGCCTCCCTCCTAAGCTCCTTGTTAGCACACATTTGTGCAGGGAATGAAAAACAGAGGGGGGATTCAGTATTATTTTATACAGTCTATGGGCTGAACAAGCTCCGAGCTCTGACTCCGTGACAGACCGGATATTGTTCTTACGTGACAAAAACACGGAAGTCTGAAACGGCTGGTTTCACACACATTTACAGAAAGGTGTAGAAATCAAAACAGGGGCAGAATGGATTTTTTTCATTTTCGGGGGGTTTGTAGACATGCCAGGGAAACATATTTCAGGTAAAGAACCATTAAAAAGTCCATTTTGCATGATATGTCACCTTTAACAATTTTGTCTGACCTCTCTCTTCCTCTCTCTCTTCCTCTCTTTACTTTTGTGAAAAAGTAGTAACTTCGTTCAGTAAATATTCTATGAAATCAATTGAGGAGATGACTTATTGTATACATTTGATACGGGGCTCCCACGTCTTCCGATCTGCGTCGGTCAGTTTGCAATTGTGCATGTGCATCCTTTTCTTTGGAACGTAACGTTGTTGTGTTGTTTTACCCGGATACAGTGAGGCTATTTTTCTGACTGGCTGTTGTTTTTTTGTTTATTTTATACTTTTTATTTAACAGTTTTCAATATATAAAAGAAAGTGAAAATACTCATACGTACGTACTCACACAAAAAAAAACCCAAGACAAAACAAAGTCGTAACAGCATGTCAGCATTAGCATGGATGAGTTTGCTTATCATTTGTATAAGGCTACCTTCTGTAAATAAGCAATTCATTTTTAACTCATCCATGAGTATAGGATTTGATACCTAATGCAGAAACAAACTTTAAAGAAAGTGTACAAAGATCAACATCGACAATAATTCAAAAATGAAGGAAGAAGGAAAGTAAATGCATAGAGCAAATTTTATTTAGGCCTGGAAATGTATTTATTATACTTATATATATATATATTTCACCCCTTTAGTTTATTTCGCTGTTTGTGTTCTTCACCGTCTGTTTCTAGCTCAATACCAATGCTCATTGGCTGTGATTGGCTGTTAGGTAGCTATATTTCTTATTTTTTTTGATTAGCTGGTGCGTGGCAAGCTCCCTCTGAACTCTGCGGGAAACCCACTTGATATTTACCTGTTCCAGAAAAGCGGTTGGGTATTGTCCTAGTAATTATTCTGAGTGAGAAATACAAAGTATGGAGTGTGAGCGTGTGAACAGGTTGAAATGAGTGTGTCTCACGCCCAATGTGTGAGACTTGAGAGCCCCGTGGCAGCATAGCTATGCCAGCTTACACATTGTCTGAATTAACCCAAACTCATTCAACAATAAACAAGTACAAAACTCAGATAACATCACAATAACACAAGGAGAACTATTAAGAAAATGTGTCAGTAATTAGTTAAATCAGTAACGTGACAGTGAGGCTTGACTTCACTCCTGAGGCATTACCAACAGATCACAGAGCAATCAAACTGCTCATACACGGATCTATATCGGGATCTGCTTTCTTTCCTTGCACAAACTGTGTAACCTCTCAAACACATACGAGTGCACACTAACAAAAGAAAAAGAACAGCAACATAATGCTGCAATAAGAGAGAATGAAGTGAGATGGCTTAGTCTTGTTTAACACATAAAACCTGTCCCAAGAAATCAGGGTTGTGGGCACTGCAAGTGCAACAAGCGGCGTAAGGACACAGGCCCTTATTCCACATCAGGAGATGATTGGGGATTGCAGTGACAAGAGGCTTGCTGGTGAAATTGGTGGGCTTCTCACTGGCACAGTTCCTAACTAGTCTGACATGACTAAAGCCATGTTTCCATCAAGGGAACTCTAGGCTTCTGGAGGGACTCGGTTTATTTCCACTGCTCTTAAAAAAAAAACCCTGGGGCTTTATTTTACCCCCTAATACTCCCTGATCTGGGGTTGAACTTTCCAAAAGTTGTGGGAGTTGGTGGTAGGCCTTTCAGTGCTGAACACTGCTGATTGGTGGAGTACAGGTGCAGCTTTTTACCAAGTCAGGATACTTTTCCCCCTAATCACCACCGGTCTTTATACTTCCCTAGAATCTAAAATAACAATGTGCTTGAAGAACTGTGTAGCACCTCCAACAGAAGTGCAACCTGAGATTGCAATCAAGCAGTGGAGTTATTATTTCCTGTTGTAGTCACTCAGTCAAGCCAAGATTCAAAGTTTCCTCCAACGAAACTCAGTTCAGCCGCTTTCAACTCCTGATAAATAAATGTGTAGCCGTGCCGGGCCAGCTCCTCTTCATATTTTGCTTTGGGACCCTGGGACTTGTGTGGGTCCCTGGGGTTTTAGGCCCCATGAGTTGTTTCCTGCTTTGCCTGTTTGGTGATTCAGCCCTGTGGTCGTCTTATCCAAACACTCAAACTGCTTCACAAAAGAGTTCAAACATAAAGATGAAGAAATATAAAACAAATGTGACTGAAAAACAAACTGATGCCGGTCTAATTAGTATCACCATGACATA
Source organism: Notolabrus celidotus (assembly GCF_009762535.1). Classification (NCBI taxonomy): domain Eukaryota; kingdom Metazoa; phylum Chordata; class Actinopteri; order Labriformes; family Labridae; genus Notolabrus; species Notolabrus celidotus. Next base: position 35,603,709 of record NC_048276.1, on the reverse strand, counting down.
CTGTAGGTCTCTCGTCTTATTGCCATTGGTGCATTTCTGTAAGATTCCCTTTTTTTAATGTATTCTGTAAATTCCAGTATATATGAAGAGCTGAGGTGAAAGGTTGAGGTAGGGCGTGTAGGGGCACTGCTGAGATGACAGCTGAAAACAGCTCAGAAAGGTCCAGATTTAGAGTCTGACAGCAACAACCTGATTGGTTGGCAGGGGTCACAGGAAATCAGATTGGCTCAGGCAAAGCACGAGGACCCCAGAGTCAGCTGACATACAGAGCTAACAACATAGAAAACCTGCATCAATATGACATGAGCCTGGAAGTGTAATCTCTTTGATTATAAAACAGCGAGGCTCCATTTGGCTGTTCTTGTTCCTATAAATAAGCACAAGTGGCATTCAAAATGTATTAAAGGGTTTAACTTGATGCAACCTGACGACACCTTGTTATCCATGCTGTATGTTTCCTTTAATACATGTGCTCATTACATGTGCAAGGAAAATTCCCTTGAGGGGGGCAATAAAAGGTTTCACTCCAGCTGCGATTCATTTCGCTCCAAATCCTTGTTGGAAGCAGAACGAGTATATCACCCGGTGCAGTTAACAAGACCCCTCAGCCCTCGACCTGTGGGTCTATAGAGAAAGTGTCTGAGGCTCAGCAGTAGTCAAGAGCAGCGACAGTTTTCCCAGCACAGCTGACAATGTCACAGTTCCCTGTGCTGCTTTCTGAGGGGCAGGCCGGCGCAGTCAGAGGCACCGTAAATGTCACTCTATCTTTGATGAGCCCTCCTGTGGATCGATGCCAATATGTAGCATGGCTCCCACCAGCCCCCTAACCCCCATCTGTCCATCCATCCATTCAGTCATTCAACCATCTATCCATCCTCCCCCCTTGTGGTACCTCCCTCCCTCCCTCCCTCCCTCCCTCCCTCCCTCCCTCCCCCTCCTTTCCTTTCATCTATGTCCATTTATATCCATCCCTCTTCTTCTTCTCCTCAGCAGTAGGTCGAGCTCCTCCCTCCTCTGCCCTTTAACTGCTTGCCATGTATGCATATGTCACATAATATGTGCAGGTCTCATCTCTGAAACTATAGCTAAAGCACTATGCTAAAGACCTGTATAATTTATATATACTGAACATGCATTCAGCAAAAGATACTCCATACTATCCAGCTATTACCTAAGGTATGTTAAAAATGTAAACACTTGAACCTTCAAACTAGAAACTCTTCAAGCTGAGCTGCCTGATCTCATCTGTCCTCAGAAAGAGAAACTAAATCCAGCCCTTTGTTTCAGCTGGTTGTTGATGCGTTTAATTAGTCCCTTTTAATAATTGAGAATTTTATGGCCATTGAAATACCACGTCTTCGTTTTTCAATCATTAGAGATAATGTGATATTGCTCTTTGCATCAGGTTTGTTGCAACAGCACTTTCATGCAATGCCTGTGTAAACTTTGAGTTATGAGTTCTTGAGTCACGTTGGCTCTATACATTTTTAATGACAGCGGTATGGATTATCCAGATGAGGGGTTTGGAGAGTTGCTAAGCATGGGGATTGCATTGTTTATTTCTTTGTTAGCTTGTTTGTTTGTGGAGGATTGTACATTTTCATTTGAAACACACACAAGGTATTTGTGCTGGTCCCTCAGCAAGGAAACCCATCCTATCAATGTCCTCATTTGCTCTACTGTAAGGTTACGAAGCCAGCCTCGCGGCTCCTGATTTAAACCACAACCCAGAATCAGATGGGGATAGACGGCCTGCTAAAGCCGAACATCACTGAGGTTATCAAGTGGGCTCTTCCCTTTAAAGGTACAGTGTATAGAAGTGGTTGTATTTAAGATATAGCTCACCCCTCCTGTTGGTGAAGCGATCGTTTCCATTGAGGAACAGAGGCTTGAGTGATACATGATGAGTGTGTTCCTTAATTTGCTGAGTTTTTACAATGAAAAAAACATTGCTTGCGCCCTGCTACACAGGACTGTGTTTGGAGTGTAGTGCCAGCTCAGAGTAGCCGGGATCATCTGGGTCCAGCATAGAGAGAACCACATACAAACAACAGGTTAAAGAGCCTTTGTGTGGTTGAATCATTTGGATAGAATTCCATTACTGTTGTGCTTTAATCACCACTGAGTATGCTGCAGAACTATAAAGTTTTGTTTTTGCAGGTTTAGTTTAATATGAATAATTCTGCTCTTTTTTGTTGTCCTGTTACCTTCTGACATAGTGATCATCTTAAAGTCCTGTTACCTTCTGACACAGTGATCATCTTAAAGTCCTGTTACCTTCTGACTCAGTGATCATCTTAAAGTCCTGTTACCTTCTGACACAGTGATCATCTTAAAGTCCTGTTACCTTCTGACTCAGTGATCATCTTAAAGTCCTGTTACTTTCTGACACAGTGATCATCTTAAAGTCCTGTTACCTTCTGACACAGTGATCATCTTAAAGTCCTGTTACCTTCTGACACAGTGATCATCTTAAAGTCCTGTTACCTTCTGACACAGTGATCATCTTAAAGTCCTGTTACCTTCTGACACAGTGATCATCTTAAAGTCCTGTTACCTTCTGACACAGTGATCATCTTAAAGTCCTGTTACCTTCTGACACAGTGATCATCTTAAAGTCCTGTTACCTTCTGACACAGTGATCATCTTAAAGTCCTGTTACCTTCTGACACAGTGATCATCTTAAAGTCCTGTTACCTTCTGACACAGTGATCATCTTAAAGTCCTGTTACCTTCTGACACAGTGATCATCTTAAAGTCCTGTTACCTTCTGACACAGTGATCATCTTAAAGTCCTGTTACCTTCTGACACAGTGATCATCTTAAAGTCCTGTTACCTTCTGACACAGTGATCATCTTAAAGTCCTGTTACCTTCTGACACAGTGATCATCTTAAAGTCCTGTTACCTTCTGACACAGTGATCATCTTAAAGTCCTGTTGTAGTCGACCTGGATCACAGATATGTGGCTGTTTGTAGCTTACATCCATCATCGATGAGTATTTCTGATCTAAACGATCTTTAAAAAGGTCGGGAGTCCCTATATGATGTTTTATTTTGAAATTGGCGGATGTTGCATGCAATGCTCATGCATCCTGTGTAAACTGGGGGTTACTCCTACCACCAGCACATTTTGAGCTAAATAAGACTTAGCACACCTGGTATATAGTTCGTTCTTTCTGTGCTACTGTAGAAACATGGCAGAGCAAGATGGTGGCCTCAGTGGAAGGGGACCCGCTCCTTACCTGGATATAAAAGGTTAATTCGAAGTGAACAAAAACAAACTGATTTGTATATCCACGTGATTAAACATTAATTTAAACATACTTATGAATAATATCTTCCATTTCTACCAAATCTGTTCTGCTAAATGGAAATAAATCCTACACACTTCACCTTTAACTGGTGTTAGTTAGAGGATCCTTGGTTAGGTCCGGTATCCCAGAAAAGTAGAACAGTACTCTGTGTTCATCGGAAAGGCTGACTACATTTGTGTAGTCTGGTTCTTGTGTTTTTGAACAAAAAGGTCCCAAATAAGTCTGGGGCTTTAGTTTATCGGCCTGTGCACGTTAACTTACATATTACACATATTAAAAGGTACATTTGGATAAAACCTCATTAAAAAAGTAATAAACAGCATATGACTTTACATTCACCTCATATAAAAGCTGTATCTTGTTAATTTGGTGTTTTTTTAACTCCATGACAACACATTAAAGGAGAAGGAAACTTATCTTTCTAGATGACCTAGATTAAGAAAAATAATTGGCTCGTTTGGCGAGACAGTCAAGACTATAGACTTTATTTTAAATGAAAGATATTGAAATAAATTGTGGGTATTTGAATCATCAGCTGAGTTAGGAATAACAAAAAGCCTCCATTAATTCACCTTTTCAGTAAATTCAGTTTCTTTTAAACCAGTTCAACAAAACACTGATTGAAGAGTAAGTTTGAACATAACTTTATTCGTTGCCAGCGATGGGAGGAAGATGAAACACGATTAAAGATTGACAGCTTGGCTTGTTATTTTTATATTCTTTGTTTTGCAGGGAGGGGCTAAAGTCAAACATGTTCAGATCTTGCACATAGTGGCTTAAAAATTATTGTATTAGTTTATACTGGAGTTTATTTTAGCATTACACAATGTACTAACAGTGCATCCAGATGTTTGTTCAGGATCATCTACAGCCCACTGTGTCAACTCTCTCTCTCAGTACTAAGTCAGAGCTCTGAAGATTCCAGACAGCCAGGGGGCCTGGGTGTACGATGACCTCCCAACAGGACTGTTGAGAAGCTGCACATCTTTGGTTTGTGCTACCCAAAGCAGAAAAAGGAGCAGAGAAGGAATAGTGATGAGCTTTAAAAAGAAGACTAAAGCGGACCAGAATAGACCCACCACTGGCAGAAAATCAATGCGGTCCAACACTTTATCACAGAAGCTACTCTGACGCAAATGCTAAGTAAGCACTCTGAAACTCTGAGACATGTTGAATAGCTGAACAGCTGTGCCTGGAAAGATGTGGGCAATGCTTGAAAGGCAGAATGTCAGTCTGAATGGGGACTATTATAGCAGAAATATTGTAAAAGGACAATAGAATGGATAAGAGATCTGGTCATTGAAGAAACTTTAAACTCTGAAAAGACAAGCCTGCTGGAATGACCTCTTCAGGAGACATTTAACAAGTTTACTGATCAGGTGTTGTAATATACACATTCATAACTAATGCTGTTTCATCATGAGCATGACATAAGAAGAATAAGACTTGTATCTGGTATTTTTGTTACATCCAGCTTCAGTACTTAATTCAGAGTATAGATCCTCCTGGTCAAACATTCCTCCAATACAAGTGAAAGTTGTTCAGTCAGATTCTAACTTGAGTTAAAGTCCTGGAGTACTTGCTTTTAAAAATACTGAAGTATTCAAAGTACTTTTTTAAATATCTCTAAACATATTTTCACAAAGCACGAGGTCAGTCAAGAATGCATGGGTGAACATTCTGCTCCGTTCTGTTTATCTAGAAAACATGATTTCATATGTAAAAAGTCTACCATGAAATCTAAACTAAGTTACTACAAGCACAGACAAGTTTACAATGTTCCTCTGGAATCAAAGCAGTGTGTTAGCTCCAGACCTCCACATGCTTTCTCAGGTTAGATGCTGATGTTTTGTCAGCTGTGATGAAGTTTGTGTGGTAAACAGATCAGAGATTTACAACAATACAAACAATCATTCTTTATTTCAACAACCTCAAACGTGGGTTTAAAATATGACCGTGGTGCTCAGGTAGAGAATCATCATCCTTCTCAGTCATAGCCATCATCACCACGACTAAATGAACGCACTGATCTGAAGAACGTTTGATCTACGCTCAACCCAGGTACGGCTACACCACTGAGACAAACCAAACACAAGGACACCAACAGTTTGTGGTCTTTGGGATCTGATTTCAGAAAACTAGTAGTAACTGAGTAACTAGAGCATTGATAGAAATGTAGAGGAGATATTTGTCTTTAAATGGAGAAAAAGTAATAAGTTCCCCAAAAAATAATTGTAGCGAGGTTCTCTTCTCATTCACTCACGTTTCGAAAAACTCATAGGCATAGTCGGAAAATTGAAGAGATTATTTATTGGCGCCGGCCTCAGTGCAATATATTTACAAAGAACAAAAACTCAAAAGACTATTTACAAAAGGATCAATCAAAAACAGGGTCAGTGGACAGACACTGCTCAAGAAGCCACCTTCTTCTCTTACCAGGTGAAAGACGAACTGCCCCGAGGCTAAGGTGATTCTTGAGCCTGGTGGGACAGCTCAGGGTGTTGTAACCCTTTTCTGTCCATGGTTATCTGTGGTGGCGGGAGGAGGAGGGAGGCAAAGGACTCAAGAGGTTACAGGATACTGTGGACCAAGGCACCAAAATAAATACATAAAGAAATAAGGAAGAAGAGCAAGTAGAGAAAAGTAGAGAAATAAAGAGGTACATAAATAAAGATAGAGTAAAGTAATGACAAAAAATAAGAAAAACAAAGAATAAGGAAAATAAAATAAACTAAAGTACTGCCCCGAGGGAACTCAACACAGCCCTCTTATATATTGCTGACTCCTCCCACTGGGCGTCACTAATTATCAAATGTTTTTTATAAACATTACTTTCTAACAATTAATACAACCGTAAAACAAACAATAATACAAACCCCAACAACAATATATTCATCACAATCCTTGGCAGTGCTTTACCTTACCCTTAACTAATAATTTTCAGGGGGTAAAATATACCAACAAACAAACAATTTATTTCCACACCCATGTGGCACTTTTCGCCCCCCATAGATCCTACTTAATACGCGGAAACGGGACGCTCCGTTTCCGCGGATTCCCCGCACCCAGGCGGTAGGTGATGCAATATGTGTGCTGTGGTGTTTGAGTGCTGAGTGTATGCGTAATAAAACAATAGGCCTTCAGGTGTGCACCCCCGGCGACGCTACGTAACGGAGAGGGACGGCGGACTGCTGGAGTGGGTGAGAAGAGGGAAACTGACGGGAGGGAAAGTTTGGTGTGTGTGTGTGTGTGTGTGTATGTGTGTGTGTGTGTGTGTGTGTGTGTGTCGGCTTGTGTGCCAGTGTGTCTCTGCCATAGACTGTAAATAAAAATGGACAGCGTTGTTCCGCCTCTTCCCGTTGTACAGTTCTGAAGCCAAAAAATCCCTCTCCTGGGCGCAGCCATTGTGCAGCCAGAGCCTGTGAAGCCTTTGTAATAAGCTCCGCCCTACAGCGTAACGTCACAAGACGCTGTGTGTCCTTTGAAGTTTCGTTCTACGGCGGCTGTGAATCAAAGGAAACCCGGAAGTAAAACCCCGTTTTTTAAACTCTAATAACTAACGAAAAAGAAACTTTTCAGAAAAAAGAGGACTTGGACACAAAACAGTCAAATACTAACTACATATAACCACAGCATACGGATGTGAGAAACATTCGTACGACGTGTATTTATTTTTTAAAGTTTGACTGCTCCCCCATTCAAATGAATGGGGGAGACGGATTTTTTGACCTATACTGCAGCCAGCCACCAGGGGGCAGTCACACTGCTGAAAGCCTCACCACCAGGGCCGTATCCGGCACGCTTGGTCTCTGCGCACACTGCGCTCCATTCAGTGACGGAGCCGCTCCGTCACAATAATACTCAAGTAAAGTACAGATACTAAAAACAAGTACTTAAGTACATTTACTTTGTTCCTGTCCACCACTGGTTACACCTCATGTGAGTTATGCCCCCCACCTCAAGCCCTTCAGATGCCCGAGTTACCCTTCAGCTTTTGTATACAACACACAGAGCCTTCAGCTCGATGATTATTAAACCCGTCCCATGTGAAATCTGATAATCAGAGAAGTTGCTCTGAGTGACAAAGTAGAAAGGCTGCTCAGTGTTAAAACCATAGACTGTATAAATAATGGACGTAGTATCCATGACGTCACCCATCTGTTTCTGAAGCACTGTTTTGAAGCCAATTGTTGCCGGCAGCCATATTGCTGCTGTCGAGTGATTGTGACATAAAGAGGCGGGCTTTGAGCCTCCTAGCCAACAGCTACATTTCCCGCCTGTCAATTAAGTCAGCTGTAATCTCAATATCTTCTAAATTGTCGCGTTAGAAAAAAATTCATCCCCCGTACAGTGTGTGCCGATAGACAAATGAGCTATCTAGACTACACTTGTCTTTTGAACCAGGCTGTAAACATGTTTATTTCTGCTGTAAAGATCGTTTATTTTGAATGGGTGTGTATGTGGATTCTGGTACTTCTGGAGCCAGCCTCAAGCAGATCCTCAATGAACTGCAGTTTTAACACTTTCGCATTGGAGGTTGCTTTAGACCAGAGGTTGCCGCTTGGTTAAAAACTAAGATTTGAATTCATGCCAGTCCAAAGTTAACGTTTCACTGTTTAAATCAACCTCATGATGTTTTTCTGAACAGTAATCAATGACTATACGAAGGTCTTATTGTGGTAGAAGGTCAGAAAACATAAACCCAACAGACGCTAACTTGGTGGTATGAAAAGGGAGTGACTAAGTGTGGAATGTTCAGCTTTGAAAGGTCTGATTGGACTCTGGGGACTTGGGCGAGTTCCTTTTCATGATTCACACTGACTGGAAAAACTCATTATTGGTTGGATTTATCTTCAGCTGTAGCCTTACTCAGTGACCTGTTAAGGTACATCTTACTTCACTATTTAAACAGCTTCCCTTGTGCTATGACTCCGAGTTTGATAAAGGTATGAATGCATACACTTTAAAACGGGTGTGTTTTTTTCTCGATGAATGCTCGGGTACATTTCTACACTTGAGGATTTTGATGAATGAAAAAGTTTTTAAAAGAACGTCTCTGGTTCTCTGCCTATTGTCACTTCTTCCTTAGAAAGTTTCCACCACTGAAAGCCATTTCAGCAGAGGCTATGAAAAGTTTCAAGGAAAGGGTAATGTTTTTGACTATTCAATTCCACTCCTGTACACTCAATAAGCTTTAGACATTGTTCACATCACATCCATCCAGAGGCGAGTGTCCAGTGGAGGACTCTACTATTGCACTGGGATGCAACAATACTCGTTTTTCAGTGGTGTTGGATGAAAGGTGAAGCTTGGCATGGTGAACGCTGATGCTCTTGGGGTCTTTTTGTGAAAATGCTTTTCACATTGTGGAAACTTTGAATGTTAGAGTTGATGGAATATCTTCCAGCCAGATCCACAGCATGAGACTTCACTCAGGAAATGGTGGAGCTATATTTGTTGGTAAGAGTGTGGATTGGATTAGGGTGTAATTGAAAGTTGCTGAGTGATAAGCAATGCAGCAGCCCAAGGTAGATCAATACTTCACAAAGCTTTCTCAATTTTGCAATTTCTTTGAAATTTGGATTGAGAACAGATCGGTTTTATTCACTTTGTTTGTTACTTTGACTTTAATTTTTATGATTTTAACCTCCACAGAAACCTTCAAGTACCCACTTTTATTTTCCAGCTATTTTTCACACTTGCTGTACTGTACATAAAAATGATACTGGGCTATCTCTAGCTCCGGGACAGCCCTCTGAGTTTATTTTCTAACTTGTTTTGACTTCCAAAGAGTCAAAACAATAAGTTCATGAAGTGCTGTAAAGCATAAAAGCATCATCCGCTGCAGGATTCAATTCTTTAAAACATAGCTGACTTCTTTTTTCAATGTGCTTTACCACTTTAAATATAAACAACATGATCAGGATCGATCATGGACTTCCAAGAGCTGATCATGTAAATTGAACACAACTTTTGTGATTGTTCTGGTGTCAGAGTATCAGATTCCAAGCATCAACTCTGTCCTGATAATGAGGTTAGCAGCCAACCAATCAATCAATCAATCAATCAATCAATCAATCAATCAATCAATCAATCAATCAATCAATCAATCTTTATTTTTATAGCGCCAAATTACAACAAAAGTTATCTCAAGACTCTTTTACAAACAGAGCAGGTCTAGACCACTCTATGTCAAATTATGAACAAAGACCCAACACCAAGACAGGGTAAGACTCAGTCTGACCCCACCTTAATCCACCATGAGCATTGCACCTTGCAGTATTTAGCTAGTTACAGCGGAGAGGAAAAACTTCCTTTAACAGGCAGAAACCTCGAGCAGAACCAGACTCATGTTAGACAGACATCTGCCTTGACCGAGTTGGAAAGAGGGATAGAGGAGAATAAGAGAAAGAGGGAGGGGTGATAGTGATGAGACGAGCAGTAGAAGCTGTTGCCGCTGGAGTCTGGAACGTCCACAGCAGCTCAGAGGAACCTACGAGACAAGGGAGCTCAGGGACTCCAGAAAGGTTAGTAACTTTAATGGGACAGGGAGAGTTAAAGTAAGTGATGAGGGGGTTGGGGGGAAGGGGGTGAGATAGGATCCCAGTGTGTCAGTGCACCAGTTCCCCCCAGCAGTCTAAGCCTATGGCAGCATAACTAAGAGCTGGTCCAAGCCTGATCCAGCTCTAACTACAAACAGCCAACCAAACATACTGTCAGCCTACTGTGGCATATGTGTTGTCCAGTCTAACATTTTTTATGTTTTAGGAGTAGCAAAGATCACAATAAACAAGAAACTATGTTGGCATAGCTGAATAAAAGATCTCCTGAGTCTCTAATATCACAGAGTATTGTTACTGCCCAGTTTTAATTTTACATTTAAGGGTTTAGTCAGAGAAAAAAAAAGTAAACTGTTCTGAGCATCAACAAATCATTCCATGTAACCGAGTTATTAAATGAAGAGGGCCACAGGGGTGGAGTATTTAGAGTGGGCTCTGCATTCAGGGATTCATTTTGGCTGGCTTGATTTGCTGCATCAACAGGCCCAAACCACCGAAGTAACTTCATAAGTAGTTTAGGAACTGAGGCTGTCATCAACATTTATTCTGGGCTGCTCTGCTGCATAAGATGCATAACAATGTTGCACACTTACAAATCGATGTTTGAATGAGTGGGTTGACATTATTTTAATCTAACACAAGTGCTTACGTACTTAAAAGCATACATATGCATTAAGATAAGACAAAATTACTGCAATTATAAGTTGAATGGTGAAAAGGATTTAGGCAGTGTTCCTGCTTGAAGAAATCCATTGCACCAGCAACGTGCAGTGTTTCTCCTTCTTGTACCACCTGAGACCGCCACCCTACTAGCTACCTGCACAGCCTATACGGTATCCCCACTGCCTGCATTTCTTGAAATGCAAGATTATGACCTGATGAGGGAGAAAAGCAATAAACAGTGGTGCCAATACTGGTCCCCTTGCCTTGTATATAGGGCTGGGCGATAAAACGATAACAATAATTATCGTGATATTATTTTTCTAAATATAAATAGAACAAATATACGATAGAACGTTGAAAGAGAGGGGGTACTAGTGTGTCTTAAACGCTAGTTCCCATCCAACATTAAACAGAATCATGTTGCAGGGTGAGAGGTAATGTAAACACAGCTGAAATGAGTGACAGAGACACTGACGAAAACGCAAAACCTAGCAGCTGAAAGCAGAGTGGTCACTAAACTTCATAGTTAAGATATTTTAGCGGTTTACCAGACTACCAAATCCAGATACAAGCTAACAAACCGGCTGGTTTCTTTAAAGGTGACATATCATGCAAAATTGACTTTTTAATGGTTCTTTACCTGAAATATGTGTCCCTGGCATGTCTACAAACCCCCCGAGAATGAAAAAAATCCATTCTGCCCCTGTTCTGATTTCTACACCTTTCTGTAAATGTGTGTGAAACGAGCCGTTTCAGACTTCCGTGTTTTTGTTACGTAACAACAATATCCGGTCTGTCACAGAGTCAGAGCTCGGAGCTTGTTCAGCCCATAGACTGTATAAAATAATACTGAATCCCTCCTCCGTTTTTCATTACCTGCACAAATGTGTGCTAACAAGGAGCTTAGGAGGGAGGCATGCTAGTTGTATGCTGTCTTAATAAACACAAAGGTCGGTTTTACTCCCCACGTCTGCAGATTTGAAGATATAGTGGATGATTTTTATTTGTCATGGATAAGTGCTAGCGCTAATTAGCATAGCCACATAGCTATATGTTCATAGCTGTAGCTGTAGCTGTGTACCAAGACACACGTCGACATACTGACAAATAAAACAACAAGAAACACTAAATCTGTGACCAATCCTTCAGAAAAGGTCCTGCTGCCTTTCTGGCAGAGGTCGGTTTTACTCCCCACGTCTGCAGATTTGAAGATCTAGTGGATGATTTTTATTTATCATGGATAAGTGCTAGCGCTAGTTAGCATAGCCACATAGCTACGCGTTCGTAGCTGTGTACCAAGACACACGTCTACATACTGATAAATAAAACAACAAGAAACACTAAATCTGTGACCAATCGTTCAGAAAGGTCCTGCTACAGGCGCCTCTCCGTCAGGATCAGATTCAGAGGGTTGAAGTAACGCGATCTCTGAGCAGCCGTGTATATTCAGCCAACATGTAAACATTAGATCAACGTGCTGGAGAGCCGAGGCACATCCACTTCCTGAGGGGGCGTGGTCAGAGAGAAAACAGACTGTTCTGATGAGGAATGAAGAAGAGGACTTTTCAGGCAGACCAAAATCTGATTTCAAAGTGTTTTTTTTGAGCATAAACTTTAAAGACATGTTTTGGGGACCTCTTAGACCAATATATATTGAAGAAGAAAGCGTGATATGTCCCCTTTAACTTTCACTCAGGAGAAAATAAATCAGCCTTTAAAATGATATGAAAGAATGATTTGATATTTATTGTGAAAATTATTGATATCGACTGATGTGAAAAATGTTATCATGATAAAATTGTTCAATATCGCCCAGCTCTACTTGTATGTAGCATGTTTTGCACACTGAAGAGGTCTCTGGCTTCTTGCTTTTCACACTGCTTCTTTCTGCATGTTATTCTGGTATATTGGTTGCACCAGCTAATAGGATACAGCTGACTTTATAGATGACTAAAAATATATTAAAAGTGAGTAGTTTCCACCCAGTTTTCGAATACATAATGCAGACAAGATTAGTTATACGATGGAAAAACTGCTAGCAGGACTGTCAGCTTGGCTGCCAGTGCTTCAGCTTAAAATGCAAACTAAAAAAAAGGTTATTCAACCAGAATGAGTTTTTTTTTTATCAACTATGTGGAACTGTGATCAGAGGAGTCTCTATGAAAACTCCCAAAGATCTTAAAAGCCAGTTGGAGTCTTGATTATTAATTGTATCAGTCTATGTCTGCAAAATCACAATAATCTGAATCTTAACCAACTGCATGGATTGCTTTGAACTTGAATAAATATCATTATTTCAGTTTGGAGATCTTTTGCCTAATATCAGGAATAATTTAAGGTGACTGAAGTCAGGCCTCCAAATGTAACAGCTGTCTTTGCCCCAGATATGAGATATCTCTGCAGCAGTAGTAAATACCAAATAATTCTCACTCTGTACTCAGGGAGAATTCTTGGAGACCTTCATCACACGGCTGTGCAAAAACAAGTATAGATACATGGAGCGTTATGTATAGTTTTTTCCACCTTTTTTTGTTTCCAAAGAAGTGTTATGCCACTGAGCACTTCTCACCTTTCCAGCAGTGCTATATCTAGCACACAAAGAGGACATCTCATGAGACCTGCCAACACTGCTGGATTATGACCAAAGGTGGAAAACAATGCTATCAGTGTCTTCTTGCAGCAGAAAGACACTGTTATCTCTCTTATCTCAGAGCCATCTCACAATCTGTTGTCCTGCATATCTTACAAAGCTTACAAAGAAAACATTGATGACTTTTTGGCCACTGCAAGCATCAGAGGACATTTTCAGCTTTCAGTGCTTGTGGAAGTTGCACGGAGGCATGACCTGTTGTATGCTACGTTGAGGAATTCTTAAGATAACTATCTGGTGTCTTGGTTGGGTGTCGTTGCTTTGTAGCTGGATCCAAATCTGCAGCAGACCTTAATAAAGAAGGACAGCAGTTTTGTTCTGTTCGGCTAACAGGAACCTTGGGTCGTTATGGTTGCCTAAATGAGTTGCTCTTTTATTCACAAATCAATGGTATTTGGCCTCACTCCTCTGAAGTCTCCCTGTCTATAAAACCATGCTCTATTGTATCTGCCGTTAGCTGGCTGTCCATGCTTGATAAGAGCACACGCCTGGATTCTCACCTCACACAGATACTTCTCTGACTCAGTGTCTGCTGTGACTTCTTCATGATAATCAAGCAGATTTATTCAAGATGTGTAGGATACTGAACGCCTCTAACACGTTGTTAAACTACTGAACGGTTGTTATGGCCACAAGAATGAGAAAGGAGCGCTTTCTTGAGATGACCTGTTGAACTCATTTCAAGAATCTACATATAAAATGAAAACCAGCGTCACTATAAATGCATACATGGATTTTTCCGGCTGCCCTCCAAAGAGGTGACTATTGCTTTTCTGTCTCCCTCCTTTATACTCAATGATTTAACACACTGGAGTTATTCATTTACAGTTAGGTAATGAGTTCTTTTGTTCATGTTTTAGCATATCTGAAGAAATATAACAATGAAGTCGAATATGATGAAGTTAATTCCGTTTTTTGTTTTTTTTACAACATTTAAGAATATGTGGAGCCACAAGGTCACGTTCAGTATAATTCAGCATCATCTAATATGCATGTGTGATGAAACAGTCATAAGGGGACCAAGCCAGATAACAGGATCTGCCTTAGATACATTATTATTGACTTGTTCTATCGTAATGTCGCAGGGGTGTTAGAGAAATCACTGAACAGAATATAAACTACACATTTAAACTTAGGTGCAAGAATTCCGGGGTCTTTTAGCCCCAGAACTACTTTCCATGGAACTAAAAGGTTCCTGTGCCCCCATTGTTGTCTGCGTTTAGACCGCGGGCTGAAGTCTTGGGGAGATTGTGCAAATCAGGCCAGTGATGTATGGAGAAAAAAAAGTAAATGCACTACACCACCAGACCAGTAGAGGGCAGTAAAACAAAGAGGAATGCCATTCATCACAGATGACACCATAGAAGCAGACGGACAGGCAGGTATCATTATGAGCAACACAACAGTTAGCGTGTTAGCATGAAGAGACTCAGCTGGCTCTGTTTTAGATGGTGCTATATTTCATCACAGATGGATTCACTGAATCAACACGTGAGAGGAGATAAGCGCGAGTAGCAAAGACGTTTCAACACGGCTTTAAAATCCTTTTGAACTCAAAAAGCCGTGGCAGAGATCGGCCGGTGTTTTGGTTTAAACAGCGACCCTGTTAACTGGAGACTTTCAGCCGGATGCATCCCTCATAAACGTCTTTAGACGATCATTAAATATCTGATGAGGATATTTTGAAATCTTAATAAAAACTAAACTAGTTTGCATTCCCAGGAACTCCCTCTGTGTTTCAACAGCTGTGTAAACTCCACAAACACTGACACGTTCAGCTGAAGGTCTCCAGTTTACAGGGTCACTTTTAAAACTGTAACACCGGGAGACGCATTCACGGTGGGCTGAGAGAAGACTACTGTTACAAGCTGCTAAATCAAGAGAATCACAGCTTCTTCTTTTGAAAAGTACACACACATACAAAAAAGATAGAACAAATAAAAACTAATGAAAGAAAGAGAAATCAAGTGAATCACAGATGTGTGTGATGTTATTGTGGACGGAGGGGCTTTTTTATGGGGGAGATTAACTACCCCTGAACTAAATTTAGACTCTGGGTCCACCGGTCGAAATGCACGTAGTTCAGGGGTAAAGTCCCTAGTTCCGGGGTAAAGTTCCTCCGGTCGAAAAATGCCTCTTGTTGCATTCATGTTAAAGACACAAGAAGCCTTTCTATCCAGGGAGAAAGTCAGGGAGATTAAGGCAAGTCCTGCAGATTCTAATAGCACTGCATGTTCATTAACCTGTGATACTCCTAATAAGTAAAATAAGCCTTGCCTGAGCACACTCTCTGACCCTGAAAATGAAAACTTACTCTTGCTTGCCCTTGTGACTGACTTAAACGATCGATTTGTCCTGGCAGCAATAGTCGCCTTTAAATTCTGATCAATCTCACTTGTGCACATGCCTGGTGACCCGATACTCAGTCTTGAAATCCAAGCGACTCACCCAGTGTAACCTCACGTTGCTGTTTTCCAAACTCCCTGCTTCCCAAACACATTGGCACCACTAAATCTGAAAGCACTGCCCTTTTATCCTGCTATCCATGCCAAATTCTTTATGTGTGCCATTGTTAGAAATGATGGCATTCCACATTTAGAGTTAGCCAGCCAAGGCCCTGTTCATGCTGTGTCATTATCTAGTCAGGGCTGCCACCACTTGTTCCCAGCAATGCCGCAGAATGTTCATCCACACCCCCAGCTGCAGTTCTTCATTATCCCCTCTGCAAAAAAATCACAAAGGACCCTCAAGATATGGCTTTTTCTTTCATCACCAAGCCAAGATAGCTTAGCTTTTGTCCCGCAGGAAGAAAAAAACTCATTGGTGACAGCTGTAATGGGTTTAGTTGTACATGTGTAAGTATTTGTATTTGTGTGAAATGAAGACCGATCTATGAGGGGAAGATTTGCTGGGCTCAGGTCTAAATGAGTTTAGGACCCCTCATCAAATGACAGATCCACAAAGACAAACGCTGTGTGGTATTAGCATCACATTAGGGTTAAGGGCTAGGTAATAAACTCAGCCACAGAAAGGCCCTCATATTGATAGCAGTGCAGGAATGTTTGTGTGTAGGCGGGCGTGCTGGCATTTCTGTACCGTGTGAGGGTGGTCAGATGTGTGGGTGTGGGGAGGTCATGCTGACTGCTGATTACCCAGATGGCACGCTCACCATAGGTGTGTACGATTGACAAATGCCACATTCGTCATAGTCCTTTTCCTGCAGCATGTCCCCTGATGGTGTGATATCCTTTTGGATGCCATTATGGTTTATTTTACTGGGTTTATTGGATCAGGTCTATTAAGTTGGTATCCTAATGTAATATATTTTCACAAAGGAGTATGAAGGGACAGTGGAAATTTATGCAGTGCTGCTTCACTGCGCCCTCATCTCTCCACTCTCATAATTTATGGTTTCTGACTTTGAAACCTTGAGATACAGTCATGTCTGTGTGTTTGAGATTTTAGCTTATCACTGGTGCTAGAGACAAAGCTCAGAGCCCAAATTGAAAAAAAAGTTCACGGTCTGGGGAGCATAATATCAACAACGAATTCTATAGGAAACCCTTGTCTGACAAGTCATGAATGTGGTCCTGGGTGAGAGCCTAAGTGGATTCATGTAGGCTTAAGCCTGATTTATACTTCTACGTCGAATCGACGGCGTAGCCTACGCCAGAGGTCCACGTAGCTCCTGTACCTACACAGAGGCCTACGCACGTAGCTGACGTGCACCTCCTCCAAAATGTAACTACCTAGAATCGACGAGGACTGCAAGCCCCGTGATTGGTCCACTCTGCAAATTCTGAGATCCACACTTATCGTCCGCACATTGGCCGTGTATTTCAACTCCTCCTCTCTATTCTTCATGTAATCATGTCTGTATGATAAACAGCAACATGTATCAGCTGTAGATTAACATAACACGCTCTGAATCTCTGTGGAAAAGTAAAGATTGTAGCGGGGCCGGAAGCAGGCGACCGGGTATCAGAGAGACCACACTGCCCTCAAGGCTTTCAGCAGAGTATTGCTGCGCTTAGAGCCGGCCTTAACCAATTTGGTGCCCTAAGCAAGATTTAAGCTGGTGCCCCTTGTATTGAAGTCAGCTCCACCACCCATGACCAACCATCAACAGCTTGCCTGGCCTCCTCCTCCTCAATGAGCAGGTAATGAGCAGGTGACTTGCAGCAGTGATGTGATGCGCCGGGCAAAGGTAAAGGTGGGCGCAAGACAATGGAGCCTTCTTGATGCATGTTTGCTTGACTCATTTTGTAACACTGCTAATTAATATCATGAAAATGATATTATATCAAATAATAGGCAATAAAGTGACAGATGAACACATTTTCTGTTTTTTTTCTTCATATTTTCTTCAACTTTTCATCCTTACTGGTGAACGGACGGACGGCGCCCCTAGCATTTGCCTATATAGTCTATGCCACAGACCGGCCCTGGCTGCGCAACACGGACACATCGACCCAGAAGTATGTGATGCCCATGTCCGCGTCAGCCCCTGCTGCGTAGGGGCGATTCAGAAGTATATATCAGCCTTAAGTGGATTCATGTAGGCTTAGAATAATGACATGCATGCGTTTGAAACCCGTGATACACACTGTCCTCTTCGGTCAGCTTCATGAGGACATGTGCAAGACATCAAAGAGGAACCTGCTGCGTTCCCCTTGCTTTGATATTCAGCAGAATTAGAGGTAGTCATCAGGGTATCAAGGAGGTCAATCTGCATGCTGACTCACTCATCCACTAAGTGGTAAGATCAAGAGTCTTCTTAATAACAGAGACAGGAAGGAAGAGATTTGCTGCACAATCACGGAGATGATCTCATGATGCAGCAAAGGTTTGCCTCATCTTCATGACGTAGTGGGTATTTTAGATCAAAACAACATTTGTCTTTCTATTTGTTGATACAAAACAAGGACCTGGTCTCTGTAAAGATCATGTGATACAGTTGAAAGCTGCAGGAAAAAGAAGGCACTATTCTGATACTACTAGCTTTCTACATTCTTCAAAAGACAGTCAAATCTACAACATGAGATTGGACTTGATTATCTTCAACAGGTAACATTAAGCCTCCAAGAAAAGCACAGAAAACACAGAGTGAAGGTAACAGGCTCACACTGCACTCAAACTACTCATTCAATTCAAGAGAACATGCTGTTCACAAATGTATATTAAGACTGCAAATTAGTATTCCCATACTTTTGTACAAATGCAAGTGAAAATGCATTCATGCTGCTTTGTAAGAATGCACATTTTCTGAGGGAAAAGAATAGAGCAGTAAAGAGAATACAAAAGGTCTAGCAAGAAGGCAGGGTAGCCAGTTACGTCAACATCACCATGTGGCCAAGGTAAAAACCTTCACGTCAAACCCTTTCAACTACTTCAAACTTCTAAAGTTACAATTACTTAATGCATTACTGATTCATGCAATTTGAGATGAAACATATTACATTTGACCGACGTGGAAGCACGGACACTTTGTCTCATTCTTGGCACTTTTCCAGTAATGTTCCCACTAGAAACATATATTAAAGACCAACCTCCGCCCATTTCACAAATACACTCCTGAATTAAGGCTGTCAAGATATCACATTTTCAACTCATAAGTATCATGGCCCAAAATAATCACAGCATTTATGAAAAACTAAGTAACCATCACTGTCAGTCGAATTAAGGAAAGGCAAGACAAGGGTGGAGCGACACGTGACTTTATAAACTCCCCTATTAAATGCAATTGACTTGCAATTACTTACTGATGTGTCATCATCTATATCTAATGATGTTTAAAGTTCAATCCATCATCAATCTTTATTTCTATAGTGCCAAATCACAACCAATGTTGTGATTCCAAACAGAGCAGCTCTAGACCAAACTCTATGTTCTATTGCTAACAAAGACCCAACATCAAGACCGGATAAGATCCAGTCCCATCTTACAGACAGGATTCAGTATGATCTCATCTTAAAGTTCGGATTGGTAGTCAGATTTAGATCCACTTTTTGTTATACTGGTTAAAATGATCTTTATGTCCTGATGGTAATCAATACATAATGTGTTCTTAAAAAAGAGGTAAAAAAAAGCTGCTATCTACAGCCGGAGTAAACATGGGAAAAAACACCAACCAATCCCTGCCATCAGGAGCCAAATTATGAAACCAATCAGATCCCGTCCTGCTGTTCAACCCGCCTCCTGCAGAGCGTACATTTCATGTTTGTTTGTGTTTTTAACTTTCACTATGATAATGTTTTGGTGTTTTCTTACGGCTGAGTGAGACATGAGTTGACGGGGGTGGATGTGGCTCAGTGGGTAGAGTCAGTCATCTAACAATTGGAAGGTTGGCGGTTCGATCCCAGCTCCGGCACATGCTGAAGTGTCCTTGAGCAAGACACTGAACCCCAAAATGCTCCCTATGTTGTTCAGAGGTGTGTGAATGTGAATGAATGAGATTAGCTAACACTGAAACACTGATGGTCCCTTACTGTAGCAGCCTCTACCATCAGTGAGTGAATGGATATGAATGGGTGAATGTGACCAGTAGTGTGAAAGTGCTTTGAGTGGTCTAGACTAATAAAAGAGCTTTATAAGTACAAGTCCATTTTACCATTTACGTAGTGCAAAACACAAACGATGTGCTGAGGACCGGTTTTGAATCAGTCACCATCATATGGTAGCGAATCAGCATTGTGCATTGGTTTCAACTGTGAATCAATTAAGCCAGTATTGTTTTTCCAGCTCCATTGGTTGCCAAATGAAATTAGATAGTATGGAGGCAAACTTCTTGCTTGATATATTACCTCTGGATACACTTCCCTAATTACTTATGGTCCCAATCATTAATTTAAAGTCTTCTACAACACAAGAAGTCGTCCTTTTTATGGATCATAGTCCCTTTTAAAGTAAACTTCAAAAAGCAAGGCTTGCTGTAATGCATAGCTGTCTGTGTTTGACGACCCTGAACGTCTTCTAGTCTTATCCGTGCTGCAGAAATGTGCCGTGTTGCTTTAAATAAGCTGTGTTCTTCAAGCCTGTATCTCAGCATTAATCTGCTCCAACACCCTGCTTGATGTGGAGGTTATCATCACAGGATCAGGATGGATGATAAGGATTCTTGTCGCTGCCACATGTTTCAATCATATTTATGAGCAGACATATGTTGTGTTGTCTTTCTGCTGTAGGCAAAGTCAAACCCCTGTCAGATGGGGGGGCAAGAATAAAGCCAACAAAGCACATTAGCCCTGAGTGGATCCGGTTAAATACCTTCATTGTCTTCATAACTAATTAGTGCTGGGGCGGTTTCTGGTTGTCAGCGAAATGGCAGGTACGCATCACTGCCAGCTTTTCCGGAGATGATTATTGGCTCAGATATTAAACAATAAAAACCTGACTGTCAGTCAACACATGAAGGAGAGTTCTGTTTCTAAAGCTCAATATTCATGCTGAGACATGATGTGGTAAATGGTTTGAGACCATTGTATGAAGTCTGTACCTTGTTTTGCATCCTGTGAACAACTAAGCAGAACAACACAAGAGCAGTATTCCTCATGTGTATTAAACATTGCTGTTAGTAAATATAGACATGGTCCGTGTTAATTAACTCGCCTCACTTGGAGAATTAACTGGGATTGGCAGCCTTAATCTCATGCATACTCTGTCTCTCTCCCTCTCCCTCTCTCTCTCTCTCTCTCTCTCTCTCTCTCTCTCTCTCTCTCTCTCTCTCTCTCTCTCTCTCTCTCTCTCTCTCTCTCTCTCTCTCTCACACACACACACACACACACACACAGATGTTTGACTAAACTGTCAGGGAGAGGACTGAGGATTTAGCCTACTTTTCTTCACAGTACAGCTGGAAGGATGTCGATGTATTTACATGCCTCCACATGAGCCTCCAGGGGGAGGTCCTCTTTTGATGTAAGAGTTCCTTTAACAAGCGTGGCATCACGTATTAGCTGGTTATCTTTGTGTAAAAGCATGTTATGTGGAAATATGTGTGTCACTGTGTGTGTCTGTGTCTATTTGTGTGTATTGCAAGTTAGCATGAGGGCTGTGACAGAACAAATTTACTTACAAGTGACTGCTCTCCCCGTGTAGGAGAGGCAGTGTAAGGTCATGACTACACTGAAGGCTACGCACTGATCATGTGACACGTCTGTGTGTTGTTTGGTCACATAACTTATGTTACGTCTCACATCCTGTGGAAGATGAGTCATTTCTATCACCACCAGGCAGTTTAGCATGATAATCTCATGATACTCGCCTCTACGTTTATCATCTACAGTTGTGCTTTGATCAAAGAGAAGTTGTCTTATATCCTTACAGTTTTTACATGTGATTCACTTTTTGAAGATTGGTGTTAAAGGAACACTCTCCATTCTTCTCTTTTTAACCATAGAAAGCCTAATCAATTAGATAATTTAGATTAAAATCATGGGATTATAAGAATCCATTTGAACGGCTATCAAAACTATTTTGACTTTCAGTACAGAATAACTGCCCCAATGAGATTATACAGTAGCAAGCATTCGTCCCGCCTCTCACTCCAAGCTGAGCTCTTTAAATCCTAGATGACATTCATCCTATATAGTCATGGCTTAAACAGGTATGTGGATTTAATGTGACATTTCAACCGTTATTCCTGAAAACATTTAGAATTGGGGATTATACACCGTATCGTGCTGCTAGAGGTTTTTAACGTGAAAGAAAAGTGATGAAAAACAAAATGTTAAAAAGTCTGGGTATCTTCAAAAAGCTGGTTTGATTGGGAAAATGATTCCAATTTACACTGAGGTTACATTTTGTGGAAAAAAATGGAAGGTAAAATGGAAACAGTATCCAAATATCAAATAGGAATAGCTAAAGTTTAAGTGAGGATATGGGTGTAACAATTATTTTTAACAATGATTCGATTTGTAGCCCTGTGATAGGTTGGCGACCTGTCCAGGGTGTACCCTGCCTTCCGCCCGAAGCCAGCTGGGATAGGCTCCAGCCCCCCGTGACCCCTAATGGGATAAGCGGTCAAGGAAATGGATGGATGGATGGATTTGATTCGTATCTTGATTGCCGATACGATTAAAGGACAATATTGGTTCATGAGGACGATACGATTCAAAATGATTCAGTGACTTAAAATCGATTCAGTAACTTTTTAGACAAAAATTCAACCTGTGTGACTGAAATAAATCCCTTGATACTGGACAGTCCTAGATTTCTGTTGTTTCACGTAAGGGAATCAGGTATAAATTAATTATGAATATACACAAACAAGTAAACAATTAATGGCAAACGCATTCACATTTTATTTGAATAGAGTGCAACCTACAATTCAGGCTGAATGAACAGGAGGTTAACCTTTTCTACAACATCAGCGAGGAAAAACTTCCTTTAACAGGCAGAAACCTCGAGCAGAACCAGACTCATGTTAGACAGCCATCTGCCTCGACCGAGTTGGGTCTGGAAAGAGGGATAGAGGAGAATAAGAGATAGTAGCTGTTGCCGCTGGAGTCCAGCACGTCCGTATCAGCTGGAGTCTGGAACGTCCACAGCAGGAGGACGTCTACGGCAGCTCAGAGGAACCTACGAGACAAGGGAGCTCAGGGACTCCAGAAAGGTCTATGGTTAGTAACCTTAATGGGACGGGTAGAGTTAAATTAAGAGATGAGGGGGTTGGGGGGGAGGGGGTGAGATAGGATCCCAGTGTGTCAGTGCGTCAGTTCCCCCGGCAGTCTAAGCCTATGGCAGCATAACTAAGAGCTGGTCCAAGCCTGATCCATCTCTAACTATAAGCTTTATCAAAAAGGAAAGTTTGAAGCCTACTCTTAAAAGTAGAGAGGGTGTCTGCCTCCTGGACCCTGACTGGTAGATGATTCCAAAAAACTTGAAGAGTAGTCCTGAACAGAGTCCTGAAGAGCTTTTTAGACAGGCTGACCTGCTGCTCTTTGATGATTGTATGAAGGCATTCATTGTCATTTTGTGTCAGCTGGTTGTGAAGCAGAAATAGAATCTTTTTGAATGCAGTCCAAAGCCTGATTGCTTTATTTACAGGGGTGACTTTTACCTTTGTTTAGCTCATTTTGAAATGCTGGCTTGGTTATGTGTGACCATCTAACATTGTAACACTGAAAGAAAAGAGAAGAGCGCTTCAAATTGGCACTACCTTCAGGGAGACCCTACCCTCCTCTTTATCACAACACCCTTCCTCTGATTTGAGGACAGAATGTGGCCTGAATTCCCCTGGCAGGGTTTCTTTGATCTTGGTCCAAAAACATTTACCAACACTGATCTGGATTCTTGTGTTGCATCACTTGCCCGCCTCCTTTCTACCTGTTCTGTGTTGCTTGTTTGCTCTTAAGTGTTGTGAACAAAATGACAGATTCAAACCTGACATTCAAGAGCAGTAAAAAAAAGAAGTGGAGCTTAGATGCTTCAAAAGTTGAAAACATTAAAGACAACATCGTCTTTCCTGAACTTCAGCAACGACAAAACAACGTCTTTAAAAACATTTCTGCAGTCTCTGATCCTTTTTTCTTAACGTACTTATTTCAGCTCTTCTATCTCCCTCCTTTTGTTTATTTGTTCCACCTCCTCACATGAAGACTTCTCTTTTTCCCATCTTGATACTCTGCTCCTAAGCACCTCTAAGCAGACCCTGATCTCTCTGTGAGCTCCCTGCAGTTCTTTTATATATTTACTGGAATGAGTTACGGGGTCCACACTGTTAATTTCACCTTTCCGTCCCGTAACGTGCTCTCCCCACCAGCAAGCTAATTTCCACTGTGTTAAGCTATCAGGTCAGCAGCAGAGGTACAGAAGACTCTTGTCTATGAGGGCAGTTATTTTGCTGTAGGTAGTGAAAACCATGCAGCACAAGAACACTTTGTCTGGTATAGCTTTTCATTGCAGTCTGGAAACGTTCCCCATCTGTTCTTCCTGCTAATGTTGCTTGTTTGAACAGGTGAACACGGAGTACTCTGCCGTCTCAGAGGAAGCGGTACAGACAGTGACTGAGTGCAGTCAGTATGTTCATGTTAGTATGATTTCAGAGTCCTAATCATGCTTCATCCTTGAAGATGATTTGCTTGTTCTCGAACATGTGAACCAACAAAGGAATACACTCTACACGTGTGAGGTTTTCTGTGCTGAAAGTTGTTCCTATTGTAATAACATTGAAATCTGAGGTTCAGGAAACGACTGCAGCACTTTCCCCATCTCATGTCAGCTCATACTGCACTGTAAACCCGAACAGTCCTTCTAACTCACGTCCATTAAGGGTACAGCACTCAAAGCAAGCTATTTAGTTGAACCAACAATTAATAATTGAGTTTCCAAACGATAAATGTTGTTTTAATGATATGTTGAACCATTTTATTAAGTTAATATCCATGTCCAAATAACAACTTTTAAGTGTATAGAGAGACGCTGCATAAGATATCATCAACGTTCCAATGTAAGTCTTCAAACTCTTAAAAAACCACAATGGCTGTGCTTCACAAAGCAGAAAAACTAAACTGGAGACACAAGGATTCAGAACTATAAAATAAAACAGGAAACACAAGGATTCAGAGCTACAAAATAAAACAAGAAACACAGGAAACACAAGGATTCAGAACTACAAACTAAAACAGGAAACACAGGAAACACAAGGATTCAGAACTACAAACTAAAACAGGAAACACAAGGATTCAGATCTACAAACTAAAACAGGAAACACAGGAAACACAAGGATTCAGATCTACAAACTAAAACAGGAAACACAGGAAACACAAAGATTCAGAATACAAACTAAAAAAGGAAACAGGAAACACAAGGATTCAGATATACAAACTAAAACAGGAAACAGGAAACACAAGGATTCAGATCTACAAACTAAAACAGGAAACAGGAAACACAAGGATTCAGATCTACAAACTAAAACAGGAAACAGGAAACACAAGGATTCAGAACTACAAACTAAAACAGGAAACACAAGGATTCAGATCTACAAACTAAAACAGGAAACAGGAAACACAAGGATTCAGATCTACAAACTAAAACAGGAAACACAGGAAACACAAAGATTCAGAATACAAACTAAAAAAGGAAACAGGAAACACAAGGATTCAGAACTACAAACTAAAACAGGAAACAGGAAACACAAGGATTCAGAATACAAACTAAAACAGGAAACAGGAAACACAAAGATTCAGAATACAAACTAAAACAGGAAACAGGAAACACAAGGATTCAGATCTACAAACTAAAAAAGGAAACAGGAAGCACAAGGATTCAGATATACAAACTAAAAAAGGAAACAGGAAACACAAGGATTCAGAACTACAAACTAAAAAAGGAAACAGGAAACACAAGGATTCAGATATACAAACTAAAACAGGAAACAGGAAACACAAGGATTCAGAACTACAAAATAAACAGGAAACACAAGGATTCAGATCTACAAACTAAAACAGGAAACACAGGAAACACAAGGATTCAGAACTACAAACTAAAACAGGTAACACAAGGATTCAGAACTACAAAATAAACAGGAAACAGGAAACACAAGGATTCAGAACTACAAACTAAAACAGGAAACACAGGAAACACAAGGATTCAGAACTACAAACTAAAACAGGTAACACAAGGATTCAGAACTACAAAATAAAACAGGAAACACAAGGATTCAGAACTACAAACTAAAACAGGAAACACAAGGATTCAGATCTACAAACTAAAACAGGAAACACAGGAAACACAAGGATTCAGAACTACAAACTAAAACAGGTAACACAAGGATTCAGAACTACAAAATAAACAGGAAACAGGAAACACAAGGATTCAGAACTACAAAATAAAACAGGAAACACAGGAAACAAGGATTCAGAACTACAAACTAAAACAGGAAACACAAGACTAGACCAAGAAACCCAAAAAGAGACATTGATCACTAAACACTGAAGAGAGACAAAGGATAATTAATACAGAATAAACACAGGGAGGAACCATGGTGGTGTGGTGGGTAGTGCTGTTGCCTCACAGTGAGAAGTTTTCTTGGTTCGAGTCCCCGGAGTTTGCATGTTCTCTCTGTGCATGCGTGGGTTCTCCGGCTTCCTCCCACAGTCCACAAACATGCTCTCCGGGTGAATTGGTCACTCTAAATTGTCTGTAGGTGTGTGTATGGTTGTCCGTCTCTCCGTGTTTGCCCTGTGATAGGTTGGCGATCTGTCCAGGGTGTGCCCTGCCTTCTGCCCTAAGTCAGCTGGGATTGGTTCCAGCCCCCTGTGACCCCGAAACGGGATAAGTGGTCCAGATATTCGATGGATAAAAAAACCAAGGCATGAAACACAAGGACTAAACTAAACTAACCTAACCATGACATGGACTCAGTTTCATCTAGTATGTATGAATTAAAAATATAAAACATGTAACTAATACATTTGAGTTGGGGAAACTTGAAATTGTATTTTATAATTTCAGTTATACTCAAAAATTGTATTTCTGCTACATAAAAACTCTTATGTAATCAGTTACCACAAACATTTAGAGTCATTTCGATTTGTTCGGGTGTGCCACCAGTGATGTAGTCATGGTTGTAGCTCCATATTTCTTCATATACTTGTCATCTGTCCATACTGTGCTTTAGTATTCAGGCAACACATCCTGCCAGCCAGTCCTGACTAATGCAAGCAAGAAACCACCTCGAGTCCAGCTTTAGAGCATGTGGCCTATATTTGCATATTTTCCCCCACCTGGTATGATATCCATCACAGCATGGTCGTGTTTGCTATCGCAGAGTAAACCTGCTGATATTTCCGCGGCCTTTTTCATAATCTATAGTCATGTGGGGGGTCTTAGAAGCTTAAGACATGACACGGGAAGGCTCCTCCACCATTCAATTCCTCTATCCGTGTGTGGCTCACCCTATGCATGCATGCATGTCTTAAAGATGTGTTACCGCACATCAAGGCTGTGATTTAAATGTAAAACTGAGCCCCTAAAATCCCAGATTAAGGATCATTTTGAGTATTTATTGTTGTTTTGTTTGCACAAGATGCACGCGTGTGTTTCTTTCTTTCTTTCTTTTTGAAAAAGTTATATTTTTGGCCCTTTTGCCTTTATTTGATAGGACAGCTGAAGAGAGACAGGATATGTGGGGAGTAGAGAGTGGGGGAAGACATGCAGGAAATGGTTACGGCCTGAAGTCAAACCGGCGACCTCTGCAACGAGGACTGTAGCCACTGTATGTGGAGCACTTAGACCACTGGGCCACCAGCGCTCCTTTCTATATATTTTTTTTGCACTTTTGAATAAAATATATTTGTTTCTGAGCTGTTTCTAAAAAAAAGATGGGGATTTAAAGACTCTGTTGAGTTAGTTTAGACTTTGCAGGCTCCTTTCCAAATCAGCTTGTTTCCTTTTTATGAATTAACTTTTAACACATTTCATTTGGGCTGTAAAAGAAATCAGAAGAAAAAATCCCTGGCGAAAAAAAAAGATTTATTCCACCAAAGAAAATATCTTAAATTGCACTGAGACTAGCACAACGTTCTCAAGTGATAGGCTAATATTCCATGTTTCAGAGTATTGTAATACATGTTTTATTTTTTTCTCTTTCTTTGAACCATAGCAAAAAAAATCCGACAATAGTGTTAGAGGTGATTATACATGCATGTGATCATCACAGAAAACCAAGCCTCTGAATGTAGTTTGGTTAGCCGAGGAGTGATGAAAGGCAGACATGGAGCTGGAGAAAGATGTGGTACCAAATACGATTGTTGCCCTCCATCACCAGTGGGACCTGGTTGTTAGATTGGCGTGCCACCCAGGCTCTGCTGAGTGCTCAGTCATCCGCCATCTCCAAATAGTGCAGCGACACCGCCTCTCTCTACAATCTGCTTTTGATGGATAAACACAATGTCATCATGTAAACACATCCTTCTCCTCCTTTGCATTTCAAAGCCTCCAGCAATACATCTCCCCAGCCTGCTCATGAAAGAGGGGCTCTCAGCTCACCTTTGATTTGTGGCCATGTTGTTCTCTTTGGCCTGTCACCAGGAAGCAGTAGGGATGACTGATTGAACTTTGAAAGACTAACGTTCATGTCAGACCAGCCACGGCAGAGAAAGTATTAAGGCTAACAGGGAATGGAGCGGGAAGTAAGCTTTGTGTTCACTGAATTCTCAGTGTGGCGGCATGCCAATTTCTCCGCAGTGAGGAATAATTTTATTTTGCAGAGACTGAAAGAACTACAACAGAATAAATAGCACATTTTGTGTGCACTCTTCTGCATCCTTTTCTGTGATTTAGTCTCAAATTACAGCATTGGTTTAGTGCCAGCCGTGGCTTAGAAAGAGAATTCTCATCTCCAGAGTGTTGCCCTGAGAGCACACGTTTCTCTATTTTCCCCCCACTCCATTAGGAGGCATATCTGAATGGAGATATGGACTTTGCTATTTGAACATTAATAAGCTTGTTTCATAAACCCAGAGTGCTTCGCCTGGTGTAGAACCTTCTCCTCCCTCCATCCAACCATCAAAAGCCCCCAGTCTCTCTTGTCATTTATCAAGAAGCACCATAGGCCTGTTTGGCTTAATAAGTCTGTTTGTCTTTGCACTCCCAGGGTTTGCTCCCCTCAGCAGTCCTCCACCGCAGAAGGGGGAAAGAATACCTTGGGGGTCCCAGCTTTAATTAGACCACACTATGGCAGACCTGTGTGAGACGGCAATGCTGGGTTTCTGCATTTGATTGCGCGTGATTGCATGTGGTGAGCTTTCTTCACCAGGTTTGGAAAGCAGCCATGAGTGGAAAAGCAAAATGTCTTTCCAAATTCAGCGTAATTTACCATCAGATTTCATCACGCTTCGGCTTTGTCACGTTTCAGGGGCGGCCTCCTTCAAGGGGCGCTCCTTTAAAAGAAGAATAGGCTACTGGGGATTAACCACAGTGTCATTAAGAGTTCAAACCTCCCTCAAAGGGATTAAGGTTAGGAGAACTGAGAAGGGAACATGTGTCCTGATGCTCAGAGTGCATTTGTTCCTTTAATTATGTAATGTGTTAAATCTATCTATCTATCTATCTATCTATCTATCTATCTATCTATCTATCTATCTATCTATCTATCTATCTATCTATCTATCTATCTATCTATCTATCTATCTATCTATCTATCTATCTATCCAGCTCCTTTTTAGCCAACCATCAAGCTAGCAAACCTTTTAGCCATGTAGCAAAAAAATCGGGCTCTCCCTACCTTGCTCCGCTTCAACCTGGGGATGGCGGCAAGCAAAGATAGCGTTAGCTAGCTAGGCATTAGTGAAGTGAGTGTCATGGTAAGGCACAAATTAGCGGTACCTCGTAAGTCAAATATAAACCAAATGTCCACTCAGTGAAAATGTGAATTTTGTACAAAGTGGTTATTAATAATATCAATAATTAATGGTGACACTATTGAAGAATTAGTCAGAGAAAAAAGCCAGAGAAATATCATTGGTTTAATCCGTAGGACCATTTTTTGGGACGCCAGACTCTCCTGAATTTATTTTGAATATGCCAAATGTGGTATCAATGGAAAGCTGAGAATGTCCGCTGTAACTGGGTTTTTAAAGCTTGTTGATAAGATTAGCGATTCAAAAGTTATCAAAGGGCTACAATACAAATTAACTGGCAAAAAATGTATTTTCCAAAACTAAGAGTACATGCTGCTGCATGCCTTACTGTTTTTGTAGTCCCATACTCGTAATGTTATGCCAACTTCTTAAAATCCATTGCCTGGTAGTTGCACGTTTCAATTCCACAGAGTGAACTTCAATGTCATTATTAGCCGGTGAGTGGGCAACGAAGGCGGTCTCCTGCATGACGTAATGACGCTTGAACCATTGAGACTCAACCACTAACACACACTCTGGGGTTCTGTGCACTAAAAATATTTTCTATACCAACACTCAAGGGAGAACTAACACCACTCAAAAACACTGTAAGAGTATCACAAGTGTATATAAGCTCCAGATTACTCCCTAAAGTAAAAAAAAATGAACTCTACAAACTCAAACTCTGGAAAATTCTCACTTTTTATTGGCATTTGCTGAGTAGCATTTCATCTACCTTCATTCCTGCTTGTCATTTAGCTTTTTAACTAGCTACCCCTGAAGCCATTAAGCTATCTATCTCTGTATGTAGCATGCAGGCTATATTTCTGTCTAGCAATCTATCTAGTGGTCACATTTATTATAATAATAATAATAATAATAATAATAATAATAATAATAATGATAATACCTTTATTTGTATAGCACTCCTCAATACAAGTAACAAAGTGCTTCACAAAAACAATAAAAACACAATAAAAGAAAAAAAAGTAGAGAGGTAAAAAGATAAAAAATTAAAATAAATTCACTAAATAAAAGCTTTATTATAAAGGTGTGTCTTGAGTAGTGTAATAAAACGAGGGACTCACTGCAAGTCTGATTTCCTCTGGCAGGCAGTTCCACAGTCTGTGGGCTCTGACAGCGAAGGCCCTGACTCCTTTAGTTTTTAGTCTAGACCGTGGAGCAGCGTGCAGTGCACTGTCAGAGGGTCTCAGACTGATAAAAGCTCAGACATGTATTGAAGGAAACGTCCATGTTGTGCTTTACATGTAATTAAAAGTAACTTAAAATCAATCCTAAAAACAACAGGTAGCCAGTGTAGGGATGCTAAAATTGGGGTGATCATTCAAATGTGGGAACATTTTTTTGGTTCTAGTTAAAAGCCAAGCTGCTGCATTTTGGACTGTCTGAACATACAGACAAAACAAACAGAAATCAGTGTTGGGCCCAGAACTGCACCCTGGGGGATCCCATGGAGCAAATTTGCCATTGATGACACAGTTCGCTGTTGACAGCATTTAAGATGCTGTCAGTAGCCAGGAGACTGTTGTAGGGCACTTCCCTGACCATGATGTCCCTGGCAGAACTATTTTATTGTAGCCTACAGTATACTTGTATTTCCAGGAGATAGCTTTACTTTGGTGCAAACAAACCTTTTCAGCTTTAGGTCCCCTTTACAACATCGACAGGTTCGAGATCAAAAGGTAAATGTGACCTGGTTACTCATCTCCTTTTATTGTCATAGCAGTGGATCTCTCTCTATTTTCCCCTTTCTTTCTCAGCTCTCAGGATGCAACAGTCCACCTAAAATGTGGTTTATAATCTCGCTGTTATTTATCCTGTTTTTTGCCTTTGGTGGGATTTGATCAATAGTCTTCTTGTGAAGTGTCTGTGTGTGTGGATGTAACAGATCCAAGCCTATTTATGTTTACCAAGATGGGTATTGACTCTGGCCATGGGGTGGCTTCACTCTCATCTCTGTCTCTCTCGCAGACAAACTGTTTCTTATATTTACTCTTTCTTTCTCAAATGTTTCGGATACAGCCCAAGTCGTGTTTCTCTGTGTGTCTGAATTACAAAGGCAAATTGTGTTGTTGGATAAAAAAGATAGTGTCATTACCAGTAGAGTAACATTTGTTCATGCTCATTTATTTTTAATTTGAGCACGCCGTAGCTACATGAATGTCCCCTTATGATCTTACAGCAGCAGTTTACAGTTTGCATGTTTCATCAAAGCGTTTTTTACTTGTAGCATGACCTCATTAGACACAGTTTGTGAGATAGGGTGTCAGGGGTTATAATGTGTTGAAATAAGCATGTTAGGGGATTTAAAATTCTCCATCTGGCCTCAGAACGCCTCAGAAAGACCCGTATCTTCTACTGCAATTTGAACAAAAGGTCAAATCTATGGCAACGTGCTTCGGGGGCGGGATGCCCTTATCTGTAGGTTTCCTCTCTTTATGTTTAAGGCAGATAAGGTTCATGTTCATGATGACATGCCTCTTAATGCTGCTTCAAACACGTCCTGTGGGGTTTCATGATTTAAGGACACCCTTGTATAATACAGTACAAGCTGTGCAACGGTAGCCTTTTACAATGTTTACATACGTGTATAAGGGCCAAGTTATGTTCATACCATAGACTGTATATAAAATAGACGTCACCTCGCTTGATTCGAAGTGAGGCCGCCACAAAAACTGCTCCCCCTAGTGGCTGGCTGCAGTGTAGGTCAGAAACTCTGTCTCCCCCATTCATTTGAATGGGGCTGTGGTCAAACTTTAAAAAATAAACACACGTCGTTGGAATGTTTCTCACATCCGTATGCTGTGTTGATATGTAGTTATTATTTGACTGTTTTGTGTTCAAGGCCTCTTTTTTCTGAAAAGTTTCTTTTTCGTTAGTTATTAGAGGTTAAAAAACAGGGTTTTTACATCCGGGTTTACTTTGATTCACAGCTGCTGTAGAGAGAAACTACATAGGACCCCAGACGGTACACTGTAGGGCGGAGCTTGTTACCGTGGAAACACACAAATTCCCTACTGGCTGCAGAAAATTTAAAAGATGGCAGCTTTCTGGAACAAGATAATTTGGCATCAAAACTGTACAATGGGAAAAGGCGGAGTGACACTGTCCATTATGTTTACAGTCTATGGTCGCACAGATATTCTCCACCGAAACGCTTGAGGGCAGTGTGGTCTCTCTGATAGCCGGTCACCTGCTTCCGGCCCGCTACGATCTCTGTTTACTTTCCCACAGAGATTCAGAGCGTGTTACGTTAATCTACAGCTGATACATGTTGCTGTTTATCATACAGACATAATTACATGAAGAATGGAGAAGAGGAGATTAAATATACGATGTGTGGCCGATTACTGGGATCCCAGAAGTGCTGTAAATGCGGGAAATACAATGCAGCCGAGCCGACCAATCACAGGGTTTGCAGTGTGCGTTGATTCTACGCATACTTATATTTTGAAGGAGGTGCACGTCAGCTAGTAGGCCTCTGCGTAGGTACGTAGCTACGCGGACCTCCGGCGTAGGTTATGCCGTCGATTCGATGCAGATGTATAAATCAGCCTTAAGGCGGCCGGTTGAGGATCAAATAAGGACAGAGTCACATGGTTTCTTTACGGTAGTATAGTTCATTGTTTAGGAAAACTTGACTTTGAATCATCCAGTAAGATTGTTTAACAAAACCATGGATTAAAGGAATTTGTTTATCAGTTTTACTTCAGAGTCCTGTGGGAGTTTTTTCCTCTTGAAGTGACAGTAGACGAGTAAATCCAACACCTTTTGATCATCAACCCACCACAACATGTTCTAGACATTGTGTCCATCTGTGTATCAAAGCAGCAAAAAGCCTCCTCCACATATTCTCCATCACTTAATTCAATATTTCTGACCTGATGTGAGAGCGTCGTGTTGGACTCTGAGGTCAGAGAGAGCAGCTGGAAATGAGAACTTGAGCTTCACATGGGCTGAATAGGAGAAACTAATTGTCTCTTAGCTGAGGAAGTGAAGAACTCTTTGTGAACCCTGGACTAAGACGCAGACAGTGAACTTAATTGTCATTTTACACTTAGCCTTTTCACCTTCATTAAAGCAGCCAATTTAATTTGGAATGGAAAGATACTCTTGCTTCACAGCCATTGGACTAATCAGCCCGTGCTCTTACATCTTCCAAGGGAGCTGAGGTCCAGTATCTCTGATCTGTCTTCTCCGGTTCTTCAATGACGGCTCTCTGCGGGCAAATCAAGAAGTCTATTCATTAAGTATAGTTAAAGAGGAATGTAAAATTCACTTTCAGGGCTCATTTTTTCTGAATATGTTGAAAACCACAACATTCTACTTCTAGGAGCTCATTTATGTTTTTGTATCTTTTATCTCTTCCATATGTTTCTTCCATTAACTCCTGTGTAAGGGTTTCTGAGGCTACTTTATAACCTCATCTGTATCATGCAGTTAGGAGAGAGTCTGTCTTCAGCCCGTTAAATTTTGTTTTGAGATCTGTTCATCAGACTGTCGGACAAAAACCTTGAACATTTCTAGCAAAGAAAGTTCCTAATTGTTGCCATGCAATCTCAGAAGCTGTTTTTGAAATTTGACTGTGGTGTGAATGCAACAACCTGACTCTACAGCCTTTTTTACAGTGCTGTTGCAAGTCATTATAATTATGCCACTGTAACGTCTCAGCTTTGATTTACGTCACAGAAGCATAATGGACCAGGTCCTTTCATTGCTATGCCAGCGTCAGTTACAGCCTAATTCCACCAGATCTGTGTCCGGTCGGTCTCAGCACTGGATCTGGTAGGTTTCTATTCTAGTCAATGTGTTAACTTCCACTGGATCCGCTATGTTGCGTTCCGGCTGCGTCTCTGATCCGGCTGGTCAGAGCCCTCTGGATCAGATACACAAGACTTCTATTTTTGCCGGATGCCGGAGCACAACGCATCAATCTCAACAGAGCAGATGAAGCGTGACAGGAAGTCAGGTTTCACCAAAACAAAATGAAAACATCCAGTTAATTTTCAGAATAAAACACTCTGTGTTATCACCAGATCGTATTTCACTTAACTACAACAACAAACTGTCATGATGAGCGGAGCCAGGCCTGGAGTCAACAGGTCAGAGGTTCTCAGAGGACCAGAAAGACAACATGGATGAGGAGAGGAGGAGGAGAATCCTTGATTCAGTGATTACTGTGAGACTTGTAATACACAAAGGGCTTCTGTTAGCATGTGATTGTAGCATACTTTGGAAAGCTTTACAAAAAAATCTAGACAAAAATGTTGATGCTAATTTGGTTAGCATAAGCTTGTAGGTGAGCTAATGCTGCCTCAGATATTTTTCAATATTTTAAGAAGTAAGACAAGGCAAAGAGCTTGCAATCAGCAGAAATCCAGAGAAGTGCCTCTTTTGTTCATTTTTTGTGACATTTTTTTTGTGACATTCAGGGACGAGCTGTTGACTCAGCTGATGACTTTTCTTTGTCTGGACCAACTGAGTCACAGGTGTTTTAGTCATTTAAATAAGTAAAATCTCATCCTGCAGTCATATCCAGGCATGCACTGCATGATTTCTGTGTCTTGGCAGAAATAATCTCAGTCAGAGTGCCTGTGGATTTGGTGGTATGACACATACATAGTGATGACACGATTAGCATAAATGACTGCATTTCCCAAGTCATAATTAAATCTATTCTTTCTGGAAAGTGTCACTTAAGTCTGGGCCCTTTCCCAGCCACTTAACTCAATTGTCATATGGGTCGTCTGATGGTTTCCTGCTGCCACTAAAACAAGCTATTTCCCTTGTGTCTGTCTCGGGCACATACATGACCATTATGTGGGACTAGATTACAGGTTTCAGGAAAAAGAAGAGTTGTGTTTCTTCCATCTAGCTGTCTTTGCAACTGGTACATGTTGGCTTTTGAGACAGGGTGTTGTTACTGCGTCTCAAGGACAGTGCTACTTCAGGAGACATCTGTGGGAAAGGGAGAAATGCTGGCAGGTAGCTCTCCAAGGAGGAAGTACTGGATGATGCAACTCCAGAAAAGAAGCCCCTTCAGACTGGGAGAGTCGAGGATGAAGCAGCTGTTGAGATCTCACATTTAATTTCAGCATTCGTCAGAGGATGATGGAGAGAAGATTCTTATGGAGGGTACATGAGAAAGCATGTGTATATAGACAGTTTGTTATTACATGGTCACTCATCATGGCCGTGTTCAATAAGTCAGGTGATCAGTCAAGCACACAGTCGAGGCTATATTGGTGTGCAGGTATCTGATGGCAGTATTGGCAGGTTTTTAAATAATGACACATCCATAATAATTTTTGCTTGTGTAATGAATATTGAGCTGGACTTTGAATTAGGCTCACAAAGGCCATCTTTGGAGTCATGTTGTTGGTTTTAACTCTTACTCTGTGTCCATTCCTTTAACTCTGACATTTACAATTGTCTGGATATAAACTAAAAATGTGTATCAAACCATCATGACACACCTAAATCTGCTTCAAGGCATGGCCCATCTATCTATCCATCTGTCTGTCTGTCTGTCTGTCTGTCTGTCTGTCTGTCTGTCTTTGTGTTAAGTGAGGTTGTCTCAGGAACTTGTCAATAGTAAATGTAAAACCCACAGGAGACACAGAACAACTTGGTAGTTCAGAAACCAGGCGGAGAACTGGCACAGAAACTATATGCTGTCAAATACTGTGGATGGGGTCAGTTTTGCCCCATAATTTAGCTAACTCTAGGAAAGTGGAAACAGTGATGTCAGTGAAAGAGCTTCACATTGCTTTCAACATCCCATCCAACTCTGATCTTTTACAAATGTCCCAATAGACCAAAGTTACATTATTATGGCTATAAGTGATTATTGTCATTTGCATCCAAAAAAATAATACATTAGAACCACTTTTGTATCTTTTTAAGTTTCTTTTTTTTATACTTTTTCCAACCTGTTTTTCTGTAAAAAACTTAAACTCCATAAAAAAAAAAAAAAAAAAGTAAAATTTGTTGAGGTGGCCAAGAAAACAAACAGCTAACAGAACTTTAACCAACTCTCCTGACAGTGTTGATTTAAATAGTCCAGCTACTCTTTACCTGTGAGGTAGAGGTGTTTGATCCATGACTAAACAAATCCCCTACAAATCCTGTTACTATATATTTAAATCCAGCACTGAAATCAGGACTTAACTCAGCCCCATTTCAGCACAAAATCCAGGACTCAACTGCAGACTAAATCTGCTCACCGCCAAATTCCACCAGATCCGTGTCCGGACCGTCTCTTGTCTGCCACAGCACCAGATCTGATAGGTTTCTATTCTAGTCAATGTGTTAACTTCCACTGGATCCACTCCATTGCGTTCCGGCTGCGTCTCTGATCTGGCATCAGATACACAAGACTTCTATTTTTGCCGGATGCCGGAGCATGATGCATCAATCTCAACAGAGCAGATGGAGCGTGACAGGAAGTCAGGTTTCACCAAAACAAAATGAAAACATCCAGTTAATTTTCAGAATAAAACACTCTGTGTTATCACCAGATCGTATTTCACTTAACTACAACAGCAAACCGTCATGATGAGTGGAGCCAGGCCTGGAGTCAACAGGTTAGAGGTTTTCAGAGGACCAGAAAGACAACATGGATGAGGAGAGGAGGAGGAGAATCCTTGATTTAGTAATTACAGCGGGAAAACATTGGTCACATGACTCCAGCTGTCCGGAGGTCCTGCTCCATGCTGGGTTCTGAAAACCCAAATGCTGGGTGTTGAAGAATGAGAAAGCATGGAGCTGGACCACAGCGGATCAGAGACACACCGGACGCTAATCTGGTGGAAGTCCAATGTCAGGATTAAGTCAGGATTAAATTTAGGACTGAATCAACAATTTATCTCAATAATAAACTTAGGACTCCACTCAGCACCAAAGTCAGGTTTAGAAGTAGGGCTAAACTCAGACTAGGACTGTCAAAGGTCCAATTAAGCCTTACATACAGGATATTACCCAACACTTAATCCAGGTATAAACCCTGGACTAACATTGCCACAAATGTATTTCAAATTTAGGACTAAATTTACAAAGAAACTAAGCTCTGCTTTAACCCTGAATGCAGCACTAAGCCTGGTATACACCAACACTTTTAGTAAGATATACATCAAGACACCTATCAGCCTCCAATTGATTTCACTGAGTGACATTCCAAAGATAAAAAATGCAGTAGCTTTTCATCTCACCTGAAATCTCAACCTGCATTATTTGTAGAAAGTGGTTCTTCAGAACACCGCTGCCTTCGCCTTTTCTGCAAACACAACGCTCCCAAAACGGCCCTCGCTGTCATTTCATGCTTTGCCAGTTGAAAGGGAGTGATTGGTACAATATGTTTGCACACCAAAACCCACTGCATTGTCCAAAGCTGCCAAACAAATTGAACCGGGGATGTAGCAAATGTATCCATCAGAAGCGCTCTCTATTTTAGCCTTGAGCCACTGCTGATTGATAGCTTTGATAGCTGCAGAAGCAGGATTGGGTTGTCTTTGTTCTCTGTTTATTTTTTCTTTATGTGTGTGAGTACAGATTTTTTTTCATCCCCAAGAGACGGGTGGGCAATGGACAAAGAAACAGATAAAAATAGTGGATGAAAATGTGGAATGACAATTGTAATGCCTGCTTCTTATCACCAGGCGGGGGAGGCCAGGAAACAGATGTGACAGGTGTCCGATTGAAACCTATAGGAAGCCAGTGCATGGCAGTGAAAGTGGAGGAGGTCTGTGGGAGTTTGTGTCTATTTGTATGTTTGTTTTCAACCTTGGGGATGATTCAACCAAGAAAAGGCTATCATGTGATCTGCCGCCAGGGAGTCAGAAAATGATGTACTGTCAGGCGAAACCAGGAAAGCTCTTGTTCTCTTGGTTTCAAAGCAGCTTTGTGATATGAACCCGACCATGTTCTCAAAAGGCCATAATGGCTGCTTGTTGAAGCTGTTTCTATGAAAATAAAAATCTTCCTTTACAGTGACTAAATGGATTATTTGTGCAGAGGCTCTATCGTGAAATTTGGCTGAATGGTTTTACATTTGTTTGTTGTCATTTTTGGAGAGCATAAGCACCGGCACTCCAAGTTGGACAGCAATCAATCATTGATATTGATTTTGGAGAGTTTCCCGCTGTCATGTTGGATTAATATGGATTAGTCACGCCGTGCATCTGAACACTGTAGTCAGTCGGCTGGTTCAGTACGCCGATTTAAAAGGAAAAAGGTTTAATAAGCATTTTTGTGCCTCACACATCAGCGTGCTGAAATTGCTTTGAAGTTTCTCATCCGGCTTTGCAGTTCTGATTTAGTGCTCATCATTCAGCGCTGTGTGACATGCATGATAATATAATTAATCAATCACAGATAACTTCTCAAAACATGTCAGAGCTTTGTCTGATTGAAGGAAGTTGTCACTCTGATAGTCTTCACTCCACATAATGAAGCGATTAATGTTAGCTGGCATGTGTTGCTGAGGTTTATATTGACTTTAAGTGCATTATGTTAGCATGACAAGGATTCTAACCTCTGAATGCTTCAATGAGACCGGTGGATTCCCATCTCTCTGAGGGGTTCTGTCAAACTGCATTTGCTCCTTCTCTCAGCTTGTAGTGTCAGTGATGGGGCTGAAGTTGATGTTGGTGTCATCTCGTATTTTGATCAATCCACTGACTCGTCTGATTTTCTTACACAGCAAGTGTGATGGATGAGGGAGCGATGAACCTGCAGGACTTTCCCCTGGAAAGATTCTCCTGAGTTATTTGGATTTACTAGTGGCCCCAGAGATCCTCCTGGAAGAGGGAGAGAGAATACAGATTCACCGTATGATATCTTCACCGCAACACACAACAAACACACGTTGAGATGCTGTTCCCTGGCTCCTCTGGACTTACTGCCAAATACAGAGATTTCATAGCAGGATAAAAATGGACAATAAAACCCTAACCCTATACCCCACAACAAAAAGAACTCCTGAGCTCAAAGAAATCCACATCAGCTTAGAAAAATACTTTGTCCAAAATATAGCCTTAAGACAACACATGTGACTTGTTTTAATCTGAAATCAGCTGGTTCACTCACATTGTAGAGAAATAAGATGGTCAAGCACTAGTGGTCATGTGTGTGGTCCACCAGGGTCACATGCTTACTCCTCTGTTTCTTTTAGGAGTAATTTACTCTCTAATATATGTCTTTAATTTCCTTTATAGTGAAGAAACACATCATAAAGGTGATAAAGACAATTTAATTATATTAAAGTGATGTTAATAAATCAGACCACAACTTATTTTAAAACAACTTATGTTCTGTGTGTGCTTTATGACATGATGTTACAATGTTACAGTGTTACAATATCATTTAGAAGACGCTTTTATCCAAAGCGACGTACATACGACAACAAGAACAACACAAGCAAAGAAATAGACAAGAGGAAACAAGATCAGTAAGAGTAACAAAGTGCTTCAAGTCCATTTGGGTGCAGGTACTGCCAAGCAGTGTAAAGGTAATGCACAAAAGTAAGTAAGGAATTCTTTATTTTTTTTTAATAAAATAAGGAACATCTACAATGAAGCAACCAAACCATTTAAGACCTTCCATTATCATCACCAACAATTAACATCACCACAATAATGACCAAAGCACCAAGTGCTGGGTCACTCAAGAGCTGAACACAGATTCCCAGAGTAGAGCAGGACAGTGTGAGTCAACTGTAGCTGGAAGACATGATCTGCCACTGGGGACAACAGTGGTTTGATAATGATAAGGAATCTAACGGCCAAATTCCACCAGATCCGTGTCCGGTCCGTCTCTGATCCGTCACAGCACCAGATCTGATAGCTTTCTATTCTAGTCAATGTGTTAACTTCCTCTGGATCTGCTGCGTTGCGATCCGGCTGTGTATCTGATCCGGCAGGTTGGAGCCCTCCGGATCAGATACACAAGACTTCTATTTTTGCTGGATGCCGGAACATGACGCATACAGTGTTGCCAACTTAGCGAATTTGTCACTATTTTTAGCAAGTTTTCAGACCCCTCTAGCGACTCTTTTTCAAAAAGCGACTAGCTACAAATCTAGCAACTTTCCCTGGTGTTATTTGAGACTTTTGGAGACTCTGAAATGAAAGCATGTATCGTTCTAAAGGAGCAGCTGGTGCTGCAGTGGCCCCCCTTCCCCCGTCCCAAAGCACGCACAGACGGCTCAGTCCTAGTCGCGCAGCAGTCCCTCGTAGCTGCAGTCAGAGCAGAGCTGTTAACCCCTCCATGTCCAGACTGCAAATGAATCGTGCATGTACGAAGACACCGCTGGCCAATCCATTTAGATTGTTAATGTAGATTGTATACAATAAATATTTTGAAAATGATAATGTTGAAAAATGAAATGTTTTACTTTGATTTTTTTAGGCTCCCAAGTGTAGTTGTTAACATATTTAGGGTGTTTTTTTAACCTCTTTTTGTCTCTCCCTAGACGTTACACGTCTCTCTGACAGATTCTATTACAATTCAGATTATGCAAATTAAGCGATGATGTCATTTAGCGACTTTTAGGACAGCCAATAGCTACTTTCCTCACTGAAGAGTTGGCAACACTGGACGCATCAATCCACTTGATTTTAGCACAGTGCTTCAGTGTCTCTGTAGTATTGAATGTGTATCCACAGCTGCTATGACTAAATATAAAGCATCAGCCTACCTCCATTTTCAAGAACAACTCAAGTATATATTTTGTTACACAAAGTCCAGCGTGCAATCCGTCTAGATTTTAAGTTGCACATCCATGATGTCTCTCGACTCCTCTCTTTAACCCCCGTTGATTTATGTGCACACAGCCCTACAGTGGCATGCCCTTATATGGGCATTGGAGGGACGTTTTCCCTATGCGAATTGGGAAAAACTGGCACAGACTTCAAATGTATGAGGACATGACATTCATCAACTTAAGAACACAGGTGTGTGAAGTTCTGCAGAGTGAGAACAGGTTCATTAGTCTGCCTTTCACTTCTCAAATGTTCGAAGAAGCTGAAGAAGGTGTTGATGAATTCGGCTCAGTGCACATTAAGTTTGAAATCAGAGACGTCAGGATATTATTATTTTGTTAAGCCTGGTCTAGAACTTTTCTCATACTCTCCCATCTGATCTGGGAACTTGTTTAAAAGGTTGCTCAGATTAAGATATGGCTGACCTTTGCAGTGATAAATAGCCTGTCTCTGCACACCTTCTTTATTACATTACCTGAGTAAGTGAGAACAACAAATATTTTACTTGCAGGTACTTTGAAAAATGGCTCGTTCATATAGGGAGCCGTCACAGTGTAATGTTGTTGGTATGCTTTGTGCTGATATTTAGGTAGCAGGTTTCCTCTCCTGTGTAAGTCTGTCTTCCTGCCTTCCTGTGCCCCCTTATCACAGGAGAACACAATAAAAATGCGCCTTCAGTCATCGCCGTGCTTTTATTTGGGCTAATCTGTTTGAAACGTGTGCAGAGCCTGAGGCAGACTTGCACATAATGTTTATTAGATTGACAAATAAACGTGCTCCCTCATTGAGGACGACGTGTAAAATCTAATGAAAGAAATGATCAACTTTAAGCGGGCTAATTGCGGTGGCCTCGGAAATCCCACAGAGGTCCTGACTAATTACAGAAGTCTACTCTTCTTTTTCTGCTTAAACAAAAGCAGCAAGAATCATATGGTTTTTATCACTTCCTGGAATCTTAATGCCTTTGTAAGTAGGGCTTTAAATCCAAAGCTGTTGGATATTGACTTTCTGTTGTAATCTGTCCTCTAATGAAACCAAGGCTCCTTCCAGTGGATGCACACAGCTATGCATTTTTTTTTTTCTATCTCTCACCCAAAGCAGATCACACAACTCGTAACGTACAGTATCTACCAACCACCCTCCTGGCTGTCTTGATGCAACTGCCTCATCGCTGGATAATCTGTGACAGGCAGTAAAATGTGTTTGAGTGATAATTTGAATTAGAGTAGGATACAGAATACGCCAGAATGGCAGGTGTACAGCAGTCTCTGTGTGGACAGCCGCGATTGGCAGCAGCTGTGACAGACAGTCTGGCTGCTGCTCAGCGCTAAGTGCCTACAGTCAACATCTCTCTGACGAGTGCATAAGAACAGCATGACCACAAACTAAATTACAGGACAGTCAGATGGAGCGAGCCAGATACACTCTCACAAAAATAATAATCGGCTTTTCAAAAAGCTTTACTGAATAACAGCCCGACGTAAGCACTACAAGCTCAACGAGTTATCATTGATTTGACATAAAGGTGAACTATCAGGGAAATGTAGCCGGGCTTTCACAGTCAACAGCCTTTCCACCAGAGAGAGAGGGACACGACTTATTGGATTGGATGTTTTCAGTACTTTTATATTGTAAATTAAATTTGGATTATTGCCTCTTAACGTTGATTTGATTTCTGTGAAATGTTGTCCAACACTTGTTTATAG
Source organism: Notolabrus celidotus (assembly GCF_009762535.1). NCBI lineage: Eukaryota > Metazoa > Chordata > Actinopteri > Labriformes > Labridae > Notolabrus > Notolabrus celidotus. The sequence goes on along the minus strand of NC_048276.1, from coordinate 35,560,691 downwards.
CCTGGTTTTAAATCCAAGAAGTGCAGCCAGCATAACCAGTGCTTTAAAATAAGCCCTGATACTCTCCTTCTTCACTTGGTGGTGTTTTTATGGTGTTGACAGTATCAATCAATCAATCAATCAATCAATCAATCAATCAATCAATCAATCAATCAATCTTTATTTGTATAGCACCAAATCACAATAAACGTTTTCATGTCTAGACCAGGGGTTCCCAAACTGTTCAGCCGGCGACCCCCAAAATATAGGTGCCATAGACTTATGACCCCACTGTTCCTCAAAGTGGTTAAATGTTGCTTCATAATTCAAAATGAGTTTACCTACATGTACAGGGAGGTGTGTTTCCTGTGCTGCTGTGAATGAACCTGCTGCTACTGAGCCTTTTGTTAAGTAACTCTTAGCTAACTCTAACTTTAGGAGAAATCTGGCAACAAAGAAAGGCAGAAAACTAATGAAATGTACTTATTTGCAGGGGTTTATTTCAAATGTAACTACTTTGTTTGTCTATATTTCTACAATAATGGGTAAAATAAGCAAATTTAGATTACTTAAAAAAAATAAATCTGGAAGACATCTCCCAACCCCCCATTGGTGTCTCGTGACCCCTCAGGGGGTCCTGACCCACACTTTGGGAACCCCTGGTCTAGACCACTCTATGTCAAATTACTCATTACCCAGTCTTACCCCACCTTAATCCACCATGAGCATTGCACCTCACAGTATTTAGCTAGTTACAGCAGAGAGGAAAATTTTCCCTTAACAGGCAGAAACCTCGAGCAGAACCAGACTCATGTTAGACACACATCTGTTGGGTTGGGTCTGGAAAAAGGGATAGAGGAGAATAAGAGAGAGAGGGAGGGATGATAGTGATAATTCGTCTTACACTCTTTATTTCTACATTTGATAAAAGATGCTAGAAGAAAACGCTGATTGTCACATATTAATTTAACAGCAGTGTCACACAAACAAAGAACCTCTGCATCACCATGCCTCTATCTTCTCTCCTACATAAACCTTCAAAAGTAGCTTGTAAAGAAGTCATCAGGCCTTTACCGGAGAGCTCTACTGGAGAGCGATGAAAACAAGATGACTCCACTGCTAGTCACACAACAGAGACAGATGGTTGTCTACAGATATTGTCTGCAAGAGAAGGAAACACAAAGGCAGAAAAGAAGTTAGCTATGAATGTGGGAACAAATTAAGAGAAAGGTTAATCAGTCATCGTCTAGCTCTGCTTTGTGTCCTCTTTGTGCCCTTTAAGAACCAGGCTAAAATTTCTATTGTCTTCTTTCTAACCAGATTTTTTCTTGTTTATCCAAGAATGTAGAGACTTGCAAGTTTGCACAAGTTTGACATTACTCTCTGGCGAAGAACATTCAAGTGAGCGTCATGTAACACTTGCGAAAGGACGGATTTTAGATGTTATTAGGGATAGCTGAGAGAAAATGTGTAAAATGGAGAAGACAGGAGAGGGTTCATGGCAGCTGTAAGTTTCCAGTGTGCTGATCTGGTTCCAGCTCGCCAAGGTGTTGGTACTACTGTACACCACTCACCACTCAAAACACTGAGCATTCACAATACTTTCAGAGATTCAAACAGGTAATTCTTTGATGATGGCACTTAAAGAAAAAACAATCAGTCGTACCTTTGGAGGAAATCATTTAATACTTGTAAGATCTTGAAATAACATGCCAGAAAGACTCGTGTCCGCCAAATGTATTCATGTTTACTCAGCAACCAGCTGAAAAATCCAAAGCTGGAGAACCATGTTGTGTTTTTTTTCCAATGTGACCACTTGATTGATGCATTATAAGCATCTGGCACAACCAACAATACATACAGAAGAGAGACTCATCAACAAAGCTGGTATCAGTGTGAACATCAGTTACAACAATGTGTATTTGGACTGACACCGTTTTTAGTTGTGCATATCTTTATCTTGGATGACAAAAGCAGTGAGAAACAATGTGTGAGAGCTTTGTGAAGAAAAGACAGATGTCTGTTGAAAAGGCTGAGTCAACTAGGAGCCGCTAAAGAAATGAATGTGTTTGGTGGCGAGGAGCTCGTCTTGTTCATCCTCTTGTTTCTCGTCTGGTGATCCTGTGTTGAAAGAATCATCTGGCTGTTATGTAAAGTGCTTAATTCCTGAGTATTGTTTGTAGGTCTGTAAACTAGTAGAGTTTATTGAATGACGGTGTAAGTCACAAATTTTGAATTGCCTTCAATTAGAGGAGTCTTGGCTACCAAAATTAGGTTCCTGAGTTTCATATTCTTTTATTTCTAATTGCAAAAGTCTTGAGAAAAACAAAAAGATCCACACACCAGGACGTTTTCGAGCCAACATGCTCAAGGGCACGTTGGCTCGAAACCTTACTTTGTGCTAAATAAACCCTTCAATGGGAGCTTCCTGGTGTGCAGATCTTTGTGTTGTTCTTTGTGCTTGTTTGTTTTGGAACCAGCACCCACTGAGGGATGTGCATGTCTGAATTTGATTAATTACAAAAGTCTTTGCAAATGTTACCAACAGCTAGTGTTTGCATGATACACAGGACCTAAAAGCTTGTTAGAAGTCATGGGCCATCGCTGTGTTTGGGTTCATTGTAGGGCTGTCGCAATATACTCTCATTTTAAGTAAATCAAATGTTATTGTGCCAAAATTGAGCATACTGTAATGCCATGTAACTAACTTCATAGTAGGGGCACTTATGGTTGTTTGCATATGTTGCCACCTGCCATATAAAGGTTGGAAAAGGTAAAAGAAGAAGTAGAAGCAGCAGCAGAAGTAAACTCGGTAATGCGAGCTAGCCTTTACCACAGTGTGTGGCTATTACTGCAGGGCATATCATCAGTTATTTTTTCTAAGTTTACCAGAAACATAACAATAATTTTGTTATTGTGTTTTTTTTTGGCCACAATAACAAGATGCCTTTAAATTGAGCCCTAACTTTCTAATACCAAATCATGTCTTCCACAAATCCCCCCATCTTTTGAGGGAAAACCCTCTCGCCCAATGGTAGCAGACATCAGCTCCAGACCCCCTGCCATCCTAAACAGGATAAGTAGTATGATATGGTATGAATGGATGGTTGGATGGAAGAAACACAATAAAATAGCACTCTGCCAGATGTTTCATTGGAACACAATGATATAAAATCAGGTGTCACAATGTGGTCTATATCCCATGACTCCGACTGAGAATATAGATTGATGCATATCAGATCAAATGCATCTAGTTGGGGTATACAGAGTTAGATAAGGCCTTGATTGATCAGGTCTCAGGTAAGAGGGGGTCCACTGTCTTATGTTGATACATGTATACAAACAGACTTACAATTGATAGAGTTTTGCTGTAGTTGAAATTTTATAGTCAATTTGGATAAATGCTGTGTATTGCAAATTTGTACCTGTAAGAACTCAAGCCAACAAGCTTAAACAATGGTCCAGCTGGAAATTTAAAAAATGATGCAAATTCTAAAACATGTGTCCAAAACAAATGCAATGATGAGAAAATGTGCTACAAATCAAAAAAAATGCAAAAAGCCAAATGACATACATTAACAGCAAACAGACTGTGAATAGATAAATGATGCAAAGTCAAAAACACACAAATCCAGAAAACGTGTGTAAAATACACACGCTGCAAATCCAGCCTTCTCAGCCAGCAGTCCTCGATTACTCTCCCGACACATAAAAACAAGCTACAAGACTCTGACAAATCCCTAATGTTGACACCAAGTAGTTAAACCCCCGATATTATTGCTATTTCTAACAGGCCAGGACAAATCAGATCGTAGGAGCATCATGGGACGCATGCTTGGAGGATGAAGCATAGCCTATGGAGTCATAGTAGCTGTTCGCTCCCTTGATCCGCTGCAATTTATTGCACCAAAGATCCCCAGCTAATTTATCACAGACCATCATGTGAGTATGTTGGCTCATCATTGCAGTCCAAGCATACCCTCGCCATATTGTATGAAGCAGACTGGAAATGCTTGGGGAATTCTCACAATCCGCTTACGAGAGGTCTGTACCAGTTAAGTTATCCTCAGCGTGGAGCATATGCCTCCTTTTTTTTCCCTGTGATACTGCAGAGGGAGAGCCACATCTGGCAGTGCAGTCATCTCGACAGTAATTTGCCTTGCAATATGGTGTTCAAGGGTTGGTTAGGACCGTGTCCTATTATTATTTTCTCTGACAGTCTCATTGTTATCTGGCCTCATTTTCATACGGTTGCCAGTTTGGGAAATGCTAGGATGTCAGTCAATGTTGCAGGAATAAAATATCTGCTCGGTTGCTGCACTACGGGGAACAGTAGCTTAGGAGCAGTGTAGCTCCGAGTAAAACAGTAAAGTCTTTTGGCTTTTCAAGTTAAGGTTCAAAGTTATAAACTTTTTGAACTTATTGCTAGGGGCTTCCACGAGGCAAAAGTCAATGATCTAATTAGTCTTACTCGAAGTAGGGATATAGATATCATTCCTCTTCAAAGGGTCCTGAAGAGCAGACTGTTGAAGTTTTCTTTTTGGGTCAATCTATGGGTCAGGTTTGCACAGATATCATAGTGACCACCATCCCATACTTTTAAAGCCCAGGTCTCTCTTTTCTCAGGGAAAATGTCTGCACAGTTCCTCTGCTTTGCTTTGGGAAATGTGCTCTCATTAGAAACCAGTGAGCGCTGGTCAGTGGGTTTCTGCTGCTGCAGATGCTTCATCCACGCCTGTCTGCTGTGAAGGACATGACGCCTGTCTTATGATAAAGCTGTTTAATTAGCTCACACACATAATGCTTCTTCCACAGCCTCCATTGTCACTGCTAGCTTGCTCAGCTGCAGATGACTCACTGTGTCATTTTGAGGGACCAGCCAATGCAATATCAGCTAACCTTTTCTCCGTAATCGCTGCTTTGTAGCTGAATGTCATAAGCCTAATTTGAACATGGAGGAGCAAAAGCTGACAAAGATTCAAGTTTGGAGCCGTTCCAGCTCTTTTTCTCAAGACACAATGTCACTGGGTAGAGTAAGGACAAGGGTTGGGCTTTTGGGTGAATAATTTATGGATCAACTGTGGGCTGAATCTGTATATGGTTCCTGTACAGAATTTTAATGACTTGGATTATAGTGGAATGTTACTTAAGTTTACAGAAAAACTCAGAGGCAGTTACTGTAACTTTACTGGAAAGCAGGGTGATTCTGAAGTAAACAGAGGGAGGGATGTCTCCCAACATATTTAAATACAAACTTTAAAATAATTAAATTGTTTATAATATCCAACAATTATTAAAGAACGCTGGATCAATAACACCCTCCTGTGTTTAGGGGACCCAAAGTGCAGACATCAGAACAAATTAGGCACTAAACCGACTCATCTCAATCTAAGGAGATATGGAGAGTCATTCACGCTCCTCTTTCCATCATGTGATGGTGGCCGGCTTCAGATAACCTCAAACTAGGAGGGTGAAGAGGCAGCTTCCACCTGTGTGAGCTCTGGTGATGCTGGTTGCTGTTATCCCTGTAATCTATTCTTTAGTTTTCAAGTTGATTTTCATTTTTTGCTAAAACTGAACCAAGTCAATCAATCAATTAATCTTTATTTGTATAGCGCCAAATCTCTTTTACAAACAGAGCAGGTCTAGACCATTCTATGTCAAATTATGAACAGAGACCCAACACCAAGACCAAGACTCTGACCCCACCTTAATCCACCATGAGCATTGCACCTCACAGTATTTAGCTAGTTACAGCAGAGAGGAAAAACTTCCTTTAAAAGGCAGAAACCTCGAGCAGAACCAGACTCATCTTAGACAGCCATCTGCTGAGACCAAGTTGGGTCTGGAAAGAGGGATAGAGGAGAATAAGAGAGAGAGGGAGCGGTGATAGTGATGAAACGAGTAGTAGTAGCTGTTGCCGCTGGAGTCCAGCACGTCCATATCAGCTGGAGTCTGGAACGTCCACAGCAGGAGGATGCAACAAGTAAAGGCTTTGTTTCTATTTCATGTCGGTATGCACATTACATAGCTGCTAGCAAACTTCAGGAGTAAGCTAATTAGTGTTGTTTATAGTGACAGTAAGGTTGAGTTGACATTAGTCAGGTCTGATTGCAAAATGAGATGTGTTTCATGAAGTCTGACCAGAATTGGGAATATCCAAGCTTGAAGCTTGGAACTTCTGTGCTTGTTGTCATATCAGTGGTTACCGGACCACGAGAGACCAAATTTGGTGATAGAGACTGGATCTTGGTAATTAGGGGGTCGAGCAAGCGGCAAAGCTGAAGCCAAGCGGAAATATGTCATCAAATAAAGCTCACTTTGAATATTTCCTTAATAGAACATTTATCCTCAAAGTTGCGATGAGAAGCACAAAGTGAAACTTACTATCAAATCACGAACGTCATGAAAACGTTATCACTGTACTGGTTTCAGCATTCAAGTGTGCTGCGTCTCACTTCATTGAACCATTTTAATTCCTCGAAAAGAGAAACTGAGGCAAAATCCTCAGCTCTGATTCTTCATCTTTTATTTATCCTTCAGAAAAAAATCCCACATGTCCCGAGGCTTCCTAAATATGTGCTGCTTTTGTCCCGTTTGAGTGCCTACCGTGGCTGTTTTCTAGTGGGAATACACCACAGACTCATACCAGTTTAGCAGTTTTTCTTTTTCTTTTATAAAATGCGAGGGCTTTAAAAATTGATCATGTGTCCTCTGGGAGCGTCCTGGTGGACTAAGATGTATGCCACGTGGTTGTCAAATTCCCAAGTTTGGCTTCAGCTGCAGACTTTTGGTAGATTTGCTTCTCGCTCTGTGGTTCTTGGAGCTCTTGACTGGCAGTGTCCAAAAAAAACTAAGGAACAAAAACATCTTAAAAAATTCAGCTTTCTTCAGAGCATCACATTTTTAGAAACACACAGAAAAATAATTTACGGTACCACCTTGGACACACACTGTCACCAAATTGGAGTCGGGGGTAAAAGTTTGCTTCTGCTAAACCAGGAGGTCAGGATATTGCCTCGGCTGAACTCGTTAAACTGGTTGGCCTTTCAACGTGGCTTTTTCAGTCCTCCCTCCTCCTGCAGTCTAGGGAATTTCTGCCACCTTCAAGAGCAGCAAATCCTCAGACGTAAGTGTGTTAAGCCCCGTGTGCTTTGCCGAGGGTGGAAATGAAGACAGGCTACCCCTATGAAGAATGATGGCTCCTTCAAGAGGCAGCTGTCCTATTTTAAGCAGGCGACACTCACCACAATGTGCTGTATGACTCTGCCTTTCTCTCCCTCTGTTTTTCTTTTGTTCCTCTTCTCTTTCTTTCCCTCTATCTCCATCTCTGGCAAAGCCAGGAAGGACCTCTGAGATCTGGATAAATGAAAGTCCCAGGATTTTTCTGTAGCGTGTGAGAAGATTATGTGTAGTCCTCCTCAAACATCTTCAAGGATGGAAATGTTATTGATGCATGTAAAGTCCTCGGGGGGTTTCACTCAAAGGACATTTGGGGCCTTTCATCCCTGACATGAAGGTGGAGAGAGACATTATTGAGGCTCCACCGCATGACAGAGGTTTCTCCTTTCAGTGGGAGGCTTGAAAGGAAAGAGGCCGCTTTCTCCGCCCTTTGAGAGAGGAGCTTTATAATTGGCTGAAATTGCTGCTCTTTTCTTCATGCCTACTTCTTGAGGTAATTGGTATTTATGAAGTATTTATGGTCCATCTTTGCCGATGTCAGCTCCACAAAGAAGCCAATATATAGATTTCTTTTAACAGAAGCTGTTTCTGAACCTTTTTTTCTTCCCCTCCTAGAAAAGTGTCTCTTTTTGTTTTTCCTGTTTTACATATTCATAAATTCAGCAGAGTCACGCATTGTTGCACTTTTCTAACAGCCTGAGAAGGACCAAGGGGCCGTTATTATCATGTGGCCCCTGCCCAGGCTGCTGTCCCATCTGCGATGTTGACAAGAGGGATGTAGACACTGCTTCTGCCAAGGAGATTTTATCATGCAATTAAACCATAAAGAGAATAAAAATAAATTATCTGTAGCTTATGGAGCTTTTCAACAAGAATTCAGGATTTATTGGAAGCTGATGACTTTGGTGACTATTTCTCTTGTAACATTGTGAGATTGAGACTTTAACCTTTAAGCAAAAAGCATCCACAACCTCTGGGTGGAAAGCCATAGAAGTTATACTAAGCTCCTGAAAGTCTAGTAGCTGCATTGATCCCTTTACTGGTTATGTATCCCATGAATGCACAGTCATTTGGACATGCTTTCATTTGGACATGCTTTGTTTGAAGCTGTTGCCGCTGGAGTCCAGCACGTCCGTATCAGCTGGAGTCTGGAACGTCCACAGCAGGAGGACGTCTACGGCAGCTCAGAGGAACCTACGAGACAAGGGAGCTCAGGGACTCCAGAAAGGTCTATGGTTAGTAACCTTAATGGGACAGGGAGAGTTAAAGTAAGTGATGAGGGGGTTTGGGGGAAGGGGGTGAGATAGGATCCCAGTGTGTCAGTGCGCCAGTTCCCCCAGCAGTCTAAACCTATAGCAGCATGACTAAGAGCCGGTCCAAGCCTGATCCAGCTCTAACTATAAGCTTTATCAAAAATGAAAGTTTGAAGCCTACTCTTAAAAGTGGAGAGGGGGTCTGCCTCCCAGACCCTGACTGGTAGATGATTCCAAAGGAGAGGGGCCTGATAACTGAAGGTTCTACCTCCCATACTACTTTTAGAGACTTAAAGGTGACATATCACGCTTTTTTCATCAATATATATTGGTCTAAGAGGTCCCCAAAACATGTCTTTAAAGTTTATGCTCAAAAAACACTTTGAAATCAGATTTTGGTCTGCCTGAAAAGCCCTCTTCTTCAGCCCTCCTCAGAACACTCTGTTTTCTCTCTGACCACGCCCCCTCAGGAAGTGGATGTGCCTCGGCTGTCCAGCACGTTGATCTAATGTTTACATGTTGGCTGAATATACACAGCTGCTCAGAGATCGCGTTACTTCAACCCTCTGAATCTGATCCAGAATCTGATCCTGACGGAGAGGCGCCTGTAGCAGGACCTTTCTGAAGGATTGGTCACAGATTTAGTGTCTCTTGTTGTTTTATTTGTCAGTATGTTGACGCGTGTCTTGGTACACAGCTACAGCTACAGCTATGAACATGTAGCTATGTGGCTATGCTAATTAGTGCTAGCACTTATCCATGACAAATAAAAATCATCCACTAGATCTTCAAATCTGCAGACGTGGGGAGTAAAACCGACCTCTGCCAGAAAGGCAGCGGGACCTTTTCTGAAGGATTGGTCACAGATTCTGTGTTTCTTGTTGTTTTATTTGTCAGTATGTTGACGTGTGTCTTGGTACACAGCTACAGCTACGACATGTAGCTATGTAGCTATGCTAACTAGCGCTAGCACTTATCCATGATAAATAAAAATCATCCACTGGATCTTCAAATCTGCAGACGTGGGGAGTAAAACCGACCTTTGTGTTTATTAAGACAGCCTACAACTAGCATGCCTCCCTCCTAAGCTCCTTGTTAGCACACATTTGTGCAGGTAATGAAAAACGGAGGAGGGATTCAGTATTATTTTATACAGACTATGGGCTGAACAAGCTCCGAGCTCTGACTCCGTGACAGACCGGATATTGTTGTTACGTAACAAAAACACGGAAGTCTGAAACGGCTCGTTTCACACACATTTACAGAAAGGTGGAGAAATCAGAACAGGGGCAGAATGGACTCTTTTCATTCTCGGGGGGTTTGTAGACATGCCAGGGAAACATATTTCAGGTAAAGAACCATTAAAAAGTCAATTTTGCATGACATGTCACCTTTAAGGTACGACCAGCAGGCCTGCATGTTGGGAGCGTAGTGTTCTAGAGGGGTAATAGGGCGCTATGAGCTCTTTAAGATATGAAGGTGTCTGATCATTAAGAGCTTTTTAGGTCAGAAGAAGGATTTTAAATTCTATTCTATTTAAATTCTAGACACACAGCAGTATGTCTTATAGTCTTGGTGTTTTTTGTTCTATACATGCATGGGTAATGTTCCTTTCAACAAAAATCTCACCCTGCTTCTTTTGGACACCCTCATGCACTAATCATCGAGAGTGTGTGGTTGAAAATGTGAAATAAGTCTGTTTCTGCAGCATGTAGTTGATCAGTTGATCAGGGATTTATAGAAGCGATGTAAGAATCACATTTCTTGTCAGTGGTGGTCTCATTTGCTTTTGTACGTCACGTAGAGGTATCAGCATTCATTTCAATACTTCTCACAACCAGCTGAAAAATCCTCATAGGAGCTTTAACGTACTCATGTATGTTTGACAATCTGACTTGACTTTAGTCCTTCGGTTAGGTTCAATTTGGGCAAACCTTTTCTTTTGTTGCAGACATTTCAGTTTTTTGGGGAAGTGTAATGACATCCATCGGGTGGATTTCCATCACATATATTTCAGATATTCAATGTTTGTATTGGTTCTTTTGGTCAAAGGTGAATTAAGTCTGTGGTCTTATTTTAAATTGAATACTCACAGTGCCAGCATGACTCACTCTCCCGCAGAGGAGTCCTACTCTCCAGTTTATGAATTTATCATGAAAGTAGAAAGTGAAATGAGTCATTGCTAATGTATTTTGGTAAGCTGGACAGTATGACAGCGATGATAATGCACGCTATGCTAACAAGGGGATGCCATCTTTGTCAGATGTGGTGGGAACAAAATTTGGTGTACTTAGTCAGCTCTGTTTGTCTTTGTTCTGGAGCCCGTACAGTTCAGGCTTATCTCCCTGCTTTCCTTCCCTTTTATTATTCTGTTTATCCTACTGTATGGCTATATCCACATTCTGAGTGACTGAGCTAATTGTTCCTGCTCATGCATTCTCTGCAGATTCAATTATACGCCACTCTGGGCACCCTGAAAAAAAAAAACGAGGGTGGGAAAGAAGGGTGAGAACTGAAAGTGTGGGAGAGTGGAAAAAATGAAAAAGGTAAAAAGTAAAAAGGGGCTTCGGAAGGTCGCAGATAAGAGAGGGGGAGAGCTGAGAGAGAGGAAAAAAAAGCGGATGAGAGCCAAGAAGTAGAGGCAGAAGAGATAAATTAGAGAGGGGAGTAGGAGCAGTCCCTTGAGTCATATATTTATGTAAGGGGAAAATCAGCTCACTGGAGTGTACACTGTAATGGCACCCCTCTGTATAATGATTGGCGCTGACCTCCCAAATAAGAGGATTAGTTTGTGCTTGAGCTGGCCAGAAATAATGGACCTCACCTTAGCTTAGCCTCAGTTTGACACAGCAGAAAATAGGTAGAGAAATAAGAATACCTCAGCAGCAGCAGGAGGCTCGCCTTAACCTCATTCATCTGCATCACCATTGTGTCAAATTGGACATGCATTCCCTGCATATCTGCCGGGTTTATGAACAGATGGCATAAACGTATTGGACCCATGTGGACTCATAAAATACTGCACGGATATAAGGTGCTGCCAAGTGTTACATGTAGCAGTAATTTATTTCTCTCCCCCTGTAACAAGCTGCTGGATGAGTTACTGTGTCTGTTATTTACATGCTACTTTGTCTGCAGGAAATAAGCTCTTGTTATTGTAGCTCTCAGTAATGGCAAGTCCTCTGCTCGGACGAATATTGTGGCTTAACAGTGAATGTTGTGGCTAATGTCTCACTGCAGGGCAGACTCTCCTTTTGTGTGCTCTGAACCAGCAGGATTAAAGCATCCATCTTGCTCTCCTGCTTCCCCTAATGGTATTAGGAAAAGGGTGGATAGGTTTCACTATTCCGTTAAGGAATATCTGATATGGGGACCGGCTGATTCAATTAAGTAAAATGCACGGCGGGAGGGAATGAGTACTGGTGTAATAGCCACTGAGCTACATTTTTCAAAGTGGGGCGTTTTAATCTGGAAAGTCCTACATTACCAACCCCTACCTCTAAAAAAACACACACATTATACAGTCATTACTAAAGGACACTAGGGGGTCAGCCTGCAGTTTCTGCCTCAGTGCAGCTCTGAGTCATTCAGTGACATGAATAACAACAAATCAAAATCGACACACGACATGCTGCCTTTCATGCAGAGCATCTCGGGATCAACTGGAGCTCCTTGTTATTCAAATCATGTGAAACAGGTATGGATTCTAAACCATAGTAAAAAAGCCACACAGCCTCTTACAAAGATTAAAACGCCCTTTTTGGGTCAGCATGGATTTGTTAGACCTTCTACCAATCTCTGATGTGTGTCAGCCTCAAGCTTTCATCAGGGAGTCACATCTTGTGCTTTTCATTTTTCTGAATCAGAATCAGAATCAGAATCAGCTTTATTCGCCAAGTATGCTTGAACAGACAAGGAATTTGACTTTAGTAAACTGTGCTCTCTTTGTACAAGGCATAAGAATAAGAATAAGAATAAGACCTACAATAAAAAATAAAATAAAAATATAATAACAATAACCTTAGCTATAAATACAAAGAAACAACAAATAGGCTTGACTAATATGTACAGGCTAAAATAATATGATAAAGTGCAGTGGTGAGTTGCAGAGGTAGTTTTTACATTATAAAAATAGAAGTTAAATAATACAAAAAATAGAAATATGGAATGGAATAATAGAATAGAATAAAAGTGTAATTACAATACATTAATACAAAAAAATAAGCCAGATGGAAGTAGATTAGAAAATAAGTATGGGCAAGCATAGGTACCTGAGGTGTTAATAGTCCTTAATAGTCACCAGTTTTATAGCAGAGTTATGTCATTTTGGTCTCTATTCCCCCCTTTGAAACAAAATCTGCAAACATATTTTTTCATGTCTCTTAAGATTATCTTGCCAGATTTTCCTGTTGCGTGATGCATTTAGGAATTCCCCTAATCTGCCCAAAAGAAGGTCATGGCTGCACCAATTTGAAATTGGACATATTAGACATGTCATGTACTTACAATGAGATATCCTGTTGTGTGGGGGAAACGCAAGAACACTAGCCAATGAAGAATCACCCATTGTGGCAACAGTAAACATAAAGATAGATGTAAAAAACAAATGCAGGACCAGCTTGTTGATTTGTGGCAAAAACAAGGTTTGGGTGGAAATTGATGGAAAATGTTTACTCATAAGTTAAGTTTGACCCATAGACTGTATAAATAATGCACGTAGTATCTGTGACGTCATCCATCTCTTTCTGAAGCGCTGTTTGAAGTCAGGGCTGCACGGTGGTGCAGTGGGTAGCACTGCTAGAAGGTTCCTGGTTCGAATCCCCGGTCGGGTGAGTGCCTTTCTGTGTGGAGTTTGCATGTTCTCCCCGTGCATGCGTGGGTTCTCTCCGGGTACTCCGGCTTCCTCCCACAGTCCAAAGACATGCTCACCAGGTTAATTGATCACTCTAAATTGCCCATAGGTGTGAGTGTGTGCGTGAATGGTTGTCTGTCTCTCTGTGTTAGCCCTGTGATAGGTTGGCGACCTGTCCAGGGTGTACCCTGCCTTCCGCCTGAAGTCAGCTGGGATGGGCTCCAGCCCCCCGTGACCCCTAACGGGATAAGCGGTCCAGATAATGGATGGATGGATGGATGTTTGAGGTCAATCCTTGGTGGGAGCCATATTGCTGCTGTCGAGCGATTGTGAGGTAAAGAGGCGGGCTTTGAGCCTCCTAGCCAACAGCTACAGTGTTCCCGCCTGTCAATCAAGTCAGCTGTGCCTCTCATTGGAAGACTCGTAATCTCAATATCTTTGCAACGTTAGAAAAAAATTCACCCCCGTACAGTGTGTGCTGATCGTGACATGAGCTATCCAGACTACACTCGTCTTTTGAACCAGGCTGTAAACATGTTTATTTCTGCTGTAAAGATCGTCTTCTTTGAATTGGTGTGTTTGTGGTTTCTGGTACTTGTGGAGCCAGCCTCAAGCAGATCCTCGATGAACTGCAGTTTTTAACACTTCTGCATTGGACTCATATTTTTAGGCCGGAGGTTGCTGCTCGGTTTGACCGTAAGATCTCAAGTTTTGAGTGTTGTCTGGTTGTTGGTGACATGTTAATATGTGACGTACTGTCTATGCCATATCGTTGCACTCCACGCACCATAAGAATAAAAGTGTTAAATCTGTCATAATCGGTCGCCATGCATTGGGTCTCACATATTCAGCATCTGTTAGACGTCTTTCAGAGTGTGTGTTATTGTGGTTGTTGGTTTATCTTGTTTTTAGAATTTAATACAATTATAACTGTCGGCAAAAATACATATTTGAATGTTAAATGAGATGTTGTTTGGATAGATTTGGCCTGCTGTATATATTTTTGGTGAGTGTTGTATTATACAGACAACCCAAAGTGACATGGATCATGCATCATAGGGCCAAGATGTGCAGGTTTTCTGATTATGATTGTTGTTTTTTAATTTTGATTTATATTCAGTTTGCCTCCAATTACAAACTTAAGATCCACCGTTACAGATTTTACAAGTATGAAATAGATTTGTAATGCAGATACATTTTAATTCAAATTAAGTTTTACAATAATAAAATCAAAAGCCAACAATGTATTTTAATTTAATTACAAGCAGAAGAAGATATTGATCATTCTTCCAGACAAATTCAACCATGTTGTTTGTATGGACAGCATTAAACTGTTTCATACTTAACATTATAGTTTTACTTTCAACACTCAAAACTCTGAGCTGTGTTGAGTAGAAAATAATAGTCACATTTGGCTTGACTCTTCTGATCCGTGCTTCCTCTTTACCAAAATGGTACGTTTAAATGCAACATCTCAAATGATGATCAAAACAATACCTCAAAGTGTTCCAGGTAATAGCCTGTCTCGAGAACAAGGGAAGTATTTGACACCGACAACATATTTTTCACCATCACAGTTTGCAGAGTGTGAACAAGCTACATGTGAAGCTGAAACAGGCATTACTGTTTCTGTGCATTGTCGGACGACAAAATAATACCAGAGTGAGGAACATCTTTTTTTTCCACACATTGAGACTGACAGAAGTGTTTATGAACTCCACTCCTATGGTGCGTGAAAAACAATGTTATGTTTGGAGCTACTCTGTCACAGGCTGTCCAAACGCAGGAATGTGAAAAGGCTTCTTCACAACCCGAAGATATCAGCAGTGTAATGTTCTCCACATCAAACCTCATGACCTGTCCAGTTTAATATACATACAATGCTGGCTGTTTTGAAACCTGCTCTTTAATGTGACTTTACAGTCTTTATGTCAACTTAAGAGGTTAAACTTAAGAGTCCTATATAAGCTGCATTGCATTTTGACCGGTTTACTTGACATCTTCACACTCGACTGTCCCCAAATAGATTTCTACGCACTACACGTACGGCTGCCGTAGTGGGCTGCTGGCAGAAAACCCAAATCAGTTTCTCAACTTCTCCCACTTCATACAGTTGAGTGGTCAGGTTATCACACTGCCGTTTGGTGTCTTCACGCCACCAGGTCCCAATGCTGTCTGGAGCCATTGGGTTTCCATTACCACAAATCCATTCCACTCATTTAAAATTAATGGCTGTGGACCCTCCCTGACCCCAGAGATAAGCCAGGCCCAGTCTGTTTTTTTATTTCGAGCACCTTGGGGGTTAGGCTCTCCCTATCTGTATTTGAGTAGATGTACAGCTCTGGCATGGCAATTTTTGGTGGTCACTGGGTATTTCTTCTTGGGTCTCCTTCAGAATGGTTTCATTTGATATTAGATGAAGATAATGTGGAATTAAAGTACTTAATCACTGAGCTTTCTTACTAATCACCTAGCAGTGTTAAATATATGATTCTGATTGGTCAAAGCTCCTAACTTAATTCATTTTAAATAGCAAGAGAGACGCAGGGACAGCTAGATCACATATATCAGATTAAATCACTGCAGGAAGGAGTCTGGCACATTTATTAAACGTATGCACTTCTTACTGCTGAGAATGTGACAATGTGGGGGATATTTTTTATCATAACTTTCAATTTTTGTGGAGAGCACAAAACATTAAATTCGTGGTTAATGGCTGACCAGTCACCAGCAGAGGAAAGAAGGAGGAGGAAGACCGGGAATTAACTAGTGAGGGAACACACACAAGGAGCCGAATGAAAGAGACGTCAACTAAATTGAAGAAAACTTGAAGCGACCCCACACTGCAGCACAGTATGGGCTTTGGCAGCGATAAAGTGCTGGTTGAGTGAGAGGAAATGCCAACAGAGCAAGTTAGAGGGAAGAGGTGAGGCTGCCACAGAAAAACACTCATGTTTCGACTCTACTGAATGAAAATGTTCAGTTTACTGTAATTTCCAACAGCGAAGCAGGTTGATGGTTATTTGACCTGCAAGTGCTGGCAAGAAAAACTGTTTCTATGTAATAATAATAATAATAATAATAATAATAATAATAATAATAATACAATTTATTTGTATCCCCACATTTGAAAACAAACCTCAAAGTGCTACATGTCACTGAAACAAGCATAAGTAAAAACAGGGTTAAAAAGCAGACAATAATTGCAGACCCTTATCAAAAACAGTGGAGTTAAATAAAACAGATAAAAGCAGCAGGGGAGGTCAGATAAAAACTAGGGAAATGCCCTCAGAAAGAGAGGTTTTTAATTCTTTGTTGAAGGAGTCTGTGGTGGCAGGTGGTCCGGGAGGGTATTCTACAGTCGCGTGGCAGCAGAGGAAAAGGCCCGGTCTCCCATAGTGCAGAGCCTGGTTCAAGGGCAGAAGAGGCGGTTGGTGAAGGTGGAGCAGAGGGTTCTTGTAGTGGTCTGTGGGTGTAACAGTTCTATGTAAATGCAACCAACCATCAGATCTGAGGGACAATTTTCTTGCTGCATAAGTTATTCGTTTTTAAATCAATATAATCATCTTTAATCAAATCTTAGTGTCAAGCAGGAGGATGTATGGCAGGAGGGTCATGATATGAAATTATGATAAATATTTTCCCTTACATAGCATGTAGCAAAGGCATAAGTAAATAAACTCCAATTTACATTTAAACGTAAAAATAGCTACAAATGTAACAGCCCCTACTAGTCCCCTACATACCAAATTAACCTTTCTTAACATTGTTTTTTGTTGACAAAGTTCTTTGTTAAGGTTTTTCTTTTATGTTAAATGTTGATGTTATATTTTAAAAAGCACAACAGAAGAAGAAAAACTGGGGCATATACCACCGCACCAAAGATGTGTGATAATTGAAGTTTACTAGTTACAAGGACCGCACATTAGCCATGCCTAGCAGTCTGCAACTGCATTGTTTGCACTTTAATTTAATGCAACAATGTCTACACACATTGTATTGTCCCTCACAAATACTGATGGATAAAAGATGCTTTTAGTTTATCAGTATTTAATCAGTTTATATTATTGTATCTGGAATGAATTGGTGGTTTTCTCCTCATGCTGCTCAAAGACAACTCTTCTTTTACCTTTCTGTAGTTTTCCTTTCATCAGGAGATCCAAATAGAAAAAGCTACATTTAAACATATTACATCACTTCTCCCTGTTACTCTCCGCCCCAGGTCCAAAGGTCTTAGATGTAATTTATATAATGGCATTAACACAAAGGAGGAGTCCTCATTCTTTAAATTAAACTCCAGGTAACTGACACAGTCATTTCAGCGTTGCTCTCGCTGTTGGAAACAATGGAGGACAACAGCTCTTCAACTGTGTTATAATTACATCAGATTATTCTCTGTGTGAATAACCCCAGCTATATTATTTTCCCTTTTATGGCAGATGGATGGAAATTGAGACAATAGAGGCTCTCATGAAATGAAGCTTATCCACATTTGAGCACCTGCATTTGTCCTACATTTCCAGTGCTAAGTGTACACAATCTAG
This sequence comes from Notolabrus celidotus, assembly GCF_009762535.1. Lineage (NCBI taxonomy): Eukaryota > Metazoa > Chordata > Actinopteri > Labriformes > Labridae > Notolabrus > Notolabrus celidotus. The sequence goes on along the minus strand of NC_048276.1, from coordinate 35,542,881 downwards.
CAGATGGTACTGTAAACACACACTTCAGAATGTAAAATTTCACTCATAAAAAAGGCCCCTGATGCATAATGTTACACTTTTATAGGCTGAGCGGTATTACTTTTTCACTCATGTCTCTGGAAGCTGTTATCCTCCATCAAAATGCAGGCCCATACTTGCACGAGGCGTTGTGTTTGCCGCCGCACATGACTCAGTGAATGGCGAGACAGGGTGAGGATCTGGGTTGTTGGGGACATATACCCTGGGCGCTTTTTCCTCTTACACCCAGAGGATATAGCCAGCGGTGGTGGGGGAGGGGGAGGTGGGTTTCTCAGCCTTATCAGCAGGACAGCACCCAGCGCTCTAATCGCTGGGTCCCAGAGACAGCCGGAGGTAAAGGCAGAGTGGATGGCTGAGCAACATCCAAGGAGAGAAAAAATCAGGAGGAAAGGGAGAAGGAAAGAAGCAATGTTTATACCGCTTAGGTTACATCAAATGACAGCTGCTTTACAGTTCAGTGCATAACTGAGTAGAAATCCTCCTGGTGAGACCAGGCGAGAGTAGATTCTGTCCCCACGGCACATTGTTGGTGATGAAATATGGAGACTTCGCTGTTAGATCGCAAGTCTCCTAGCAACCAGAGCAGGTGCCATCCTGAAAGCATCCTTAAGATGAGGCTATATGCAAAAACCCTGGAAGGACAGTGGTGGACTGAGCCGGCCAATTCATTGCAATGGGACGAAGTTGACTGTCCTACAAATGACCGCCACTCTTTGAACTCCAATTCGTCTGTTTTAGCTCAACTCAGTCAAAGAATTACAACATTTCAACACAAATTCAACATTTTACTTTAGCCCAAACACTTGTTTCAAATAAATTTTGCAAGGTTATGCCAAAAAAAAATCCGAAAAACCAGCATTGGAAAGGAAAAACAGAGCAAAGCCTGTTGTGGAATTGATGGAAAAACATCATTCAGCTGCTCTAGACTGAAGACTTATCAAAAACCATAGAAACGCACAATACCCTAACACTCAATGTGTAGTCTGCCTTTGGTAGTCGATCAGCTGTCCTGATAGTGTTTGTTTGCCTGCACAGACATGATTCAGGGTTTGAATTCATGCTATTGATTGACCTGAAGAAGGGGGGGGAGCTTCACACCTTGTGGGCTGTTCTGCTGTGTTGGATTTTTGTGTTCCAAGTGATTATTGACCTGCATAACAGAAGACAAACAAATGCAACTTTATTGTAATATGAAGGGTAGAATCCAGGTGTTTGTTGAAGATAAAGTTGTAACACAAAGGTGGATTGGGGTGGATTTGTAAAGTTGAATATCGACCGGGTCTGTTCTAAGTCTAAGTCTGTTGAGATTCATTTACTTCTGAGTGTACACTTGATCTACGAGTTCAGACTGTTCTATGCAGAACAACATATTTAAGGGTTACTGAAACACTGGTTCAGGCTGATAGTAGTGCTCTGATGGAAACCATACTCGTCTCCAAGTTCCCCAATGCTGACTCTTTATATCATCCCTGTGTGGTGCAATGAAGATGCACAAGGCACTGTTCAACTTCTGCGTAGGAGGCGCCATGGTTCCAAGTCACTGTGACACTACATCCATGGTATTATCGGTCTCTCTAAGAGACACTGCTTTCAGTAACTCAGTAGAAAGACAGACAAAGTCACTTTGGAAGCTAATGGCAATGAATGCAATCAGGCTTAGAGTTCCTTTGAATCACTGCTAAGTGCTAGCTGCTCAAGAATCCACAAGAGGTGGTCCTTTCTTCCCGTATAGAAGCTGTAATCATCAGATCATTTCCACTGGGTACAGTGGATACATTGAGCCAGTCTATTATATTATATAACCGCAGAACCTATTCACCATCATCTTACTACAATTTAACTTCGACTTCTTGCTTTTAACAGAAAATTGCAGGAAAGTGCAGCTAACAGTTCTTCAGCTCTTTAAACAACTCAATGGTTATTTCTCAAGTACCTTGTTGAACTAAAAACCTTAATCCACCATGAACATTGCACCTTGCAGTATTTAGCTAGTTACAGCGGCAAGGAAAAACGTCCTTTAACAGGCAGAAACCTCGAGCAGGACCAGACTCATGTTATACATACATCTGCCTAATATCACCAACCACTGGCTACACCAGAAGCTCCTAAAAGTAGCCACTGCTCCCTGTATAGAGGCTGTATAGTGATTATAGATAGCCAATGGGTCTGGGGTTGTTGTTAAGATATTAACCATGTCTTTAGTTTTACTTAACCTCACCATGTTCTTTTGGAACTTTTTGTCGGATGCTCATTTTCAGGCTTTATATCGTAGCAGTTCCTTAGAAGCTTTACTTGATTTACATCGCAAAAAATGTACTTATGTCAGATTGGTGTCTTTGAAAACCCTCATTTTAGCCTCTGTCTGAAACACTTCATTCCAGCTCCTTCACTAGAAACAGCTAACAGCTTCTGGTTGCTTGCAGAACATACACAAATAGAATACACAAAGGTAGATGGCTTGATTGGCAGATACGTCGTCCAATCGCGTCACTCGAGCCGCATTAAATGATGAGGCAAAGTTATAACCGCTCTACAGCTTCCACAAACACTGGAGTTTGTCACTTTATCATTACAGCATTGTTGGGACTGCTTTCAATAGGAATGTAAAGAGCTAGGCAACGATTACAATCAACATCTTTTCTACAACAGATAACCTACTAGAGCTTTAAGTAAGGGATAATGTATGATGAGCAGGTAGTTATGGGAAAAATAATCCCTTCAGGATGGTCAAGACACCTCCACTTGTCTCACCCTGTCGGGATTCTTTTTCCCATAACTACCTGCTCATCATACATTATCCCGCTTATTACCTGTGTACTTAAAGCTGGGGTTGGCAGTCCCGGAAAACTAGCATGAATTTGAATGTAGCATGTCCTCATGACTCCGTCTAACCCCTCCCCTCCTCCCTCAGAGCTCCTCCAAAACGCCCCCCCCCCCCCGCTCACATGCACGAGCGCTGCTGACCTGCGACCATATGATGGTGACTGATTCAAAACCGGTCCTCACCAAAACATTCTCATAGTGAAAGTTAAAAACACAAACAAACATGGCTGCTGTTAGCACTCACAACTATCATGCTAGCATTATTCAGTTGTACTGGTGACACGATATCAGGAGAAAAGTTATAACACATATATAATACTGTAACAACTCTACTGTTTGTTAAACATGTTCAGTGTAGATGCTCTTAATTCCTACAGTGTTGACAGTCAGTGAAGGCATCAGGAGAGGTGTAGAGTGTGCGAGTGGGAGAGAGGAGAGACAAGAGGAGAAGTTCTTCATTCATTCAAACATTGATTGTTGTTTTGTTGGTTGTCGTGATCACGGCCGACAGTGACCGGTTATTAAAGCTCAACGTGTTCACGAATCGGCTTGTCATCCCTACAGCGTCCGGACGGACGCTACAGTACATCTACATTTTCTGTAGGACTTAGTAAATGTCATTAATTCTTCTGCTTGTCAGAGCCCCGTGGTGAGAGCTTTTTAGACTCTGATCCGGACTACAGTCCTGAGCAAAGCACCTCATCGGGTCAGAGGGGACAGGCCCGAGGTGGAGCGAGAGGGGCGGTCAGTAGAGTCAGGGGAAGCAGAGGCAGGGGACGGGGACTCAGAGTGCACGCCGGGGAAATGTACGCGCAGGAGGCGATCAGAACGACAGGACGGGATTTGAATGGTTTTAAATTTTGGCACCCAAAAAAGGCTGATTGGTTGGTGTTTTCCCAGGTTTACTCCGGCTGTAGATAGCAGCTTTTCTTCGCTCTTTTTTAAGAACACATTATGTATTGATTGCCATCAGGACATAAAGATCATTTTAACCAGTATAACAAAAAGTGGATCTAAATCTGATTACCAACCCCAGCTTGTACTTAAGATACAAACACGTTGTTAAAAACATTGATTAAAGATGATTTCATTGATTTAAATGATTTATGTTTACAGTCTTTATAAATAGTCCCAGTGATTCCTCGTCAGTGATCGTTCCATGGTGATGGATTCTTCTCTGCCTGTTGCGGTGGATTGAACATGAAACTGTCCTCATTCAGCTCTCCTTCTTCTCTGAGCTCTGCGGTTCACACACCTTTAAAAAGAAACTAACGTCATGTCTGTAGCCTGCTGATTTAGCATGCTAACAGAAGCTAACGTTTTAGCCACATTGTTTTGATGCTGACCGAAGCGAAACGGTTTCCCCTCACCTTACGGTCTATAGTGTCAACAAGCAGAAGCTAAATGTGTCTGAACTCTTTCTGTGGATTGATTTGACATGACGTGTGATCAGTTTGTCTCTGGTGTTGCTCATGTTAGTGAACGTTAATAACTGCTGTCAAGGGGTTCGGACCAATCAGAATCAAGCTTCTTTGTTTACTTTATACTGTTTTGCTGCTGTAACAATGTAAATTTCCCTGTCGTGGGACGAACAAAGGAATATCTCTCTTATCTTACACAACTGGAAGATCAGTAAGAAAGCTAGGTAATAGTATTAGTATAACACCACCAGTGTACCCACATTTTAGGAGGGAGAAACCAAACATTGCCATTTACATCTGTATAAGATGCCAAAGACATGACAGTCTAGGATGAGAGTGCATGTGTACAAAAAACACTCCAACAGGAAAGTCCAAAGTTAATATTTTGTAAAACCATGCCCCCTCCAAGGAAACATAAGATGATCCTTTTATAGCATTTTGTTTTATTTGAATTGAATTATCAAAACCTCAGAGGAAGTCAGACAAAAGCCAAATGACCTGGAAGTTAGATGAATACTTTCCTTCTGTTAGGCATATGGAGATAAGGGAGCTGTGAACCTGATTTGTTCAGAAACACTTTCTTCTGTCACAGCTCTGCAACAGAACTTGTGAAAAACACAACTAAAAAAACATTTCTTGTAAACTGTGAAGCCTTGCAGGTGAAACAGCTTCCCTGCTGGCAGCATTTTTGTCATCCCTCCATGACTTTGTAACACAATAAGGAAGTGCTACAGGCAGTAAATAATAGATTAATATGTTATCAAAAAGCCTTGAAGCAGTCAGAATCCAGGTATGGTTGTAACCCCAGAGCTGAGTGTGATAGAGTATAGTGTTCCATTCTCCACACTTGATTCACCGCTGCGACTGCTTTAAAGGAAAGACAATAGGATTGGTGCTATTGATAATTAGTTTTTAATGTGCCACACTCATCATGTCCAATTTCATGCCCCTTAGGCAGCTGATCACAGATTTAATCAACACATTATTGCTTGCTATACTTAAACTGACTGCAGGGAGGGCTCCTCTGTTTTTGTATGAGTGTGCGTGATTGCTGCGAGGAGTGTGAAGAGGACACAGTGTTAGCCTGTGTTTGTGTGATCGAGGAGCAAGTGAGAGAGGTTGTCAGCATGTGCATCCATCCCAGCAACGTCCGTCTTTGATAGACATTGAATATGTGTTCCAGGCCATTAACCAGGAGCTACGTTTGAAGATGACGCGCTTGGAAGCGTGCGGTCCTGCTGTGTCGAGGGAAGCTATTGTTATTATTGTGTTTCTAGTGAAGAGGAGAGTGTCCAGGCCTCCCTCACCTGATGAATACAGATGAAAGCAGAGCTGTTATGTCTATGTTTTTTGTTCAGACCACTCTCATAACACCTGGGACTTGTTAGTTTTTGGGGGGATTTTTTGGTGAGGTTTTTCTCCCTTTTTGTAACCTGTTATTGGATGCTGCAAACCATTTTACCAATGCTCAGTTTTTAGTGAGGGGACGGCATAGACCACTGTTTTAGATTCATGGGTGTATCTGAACGTCAAATTTGAGCCAAGCGGCAACCTCCGGTCTCAAAATATGAAGCCCATGCGGAATTGTTAAAAACTGCAGTTCCTTGAGCGTCCACTTGAGGCTGGCTGCAGAAACACCGCAAACCACATACACACACATTCAAAGAAGACGATCTTTATAGCAGAAATAAACATGTTAACAGCCTAGTTCAAAAAACAGCTTGGCTGTATGTAGCTAATTTCTCTATCGGCACACACTGTACGGGGGTGAATTTTCTTCTAACGCGACGGTTCAGAAGATATTAAGATTACGAGTTTTTGTCCAAATAAGGACATGACTGACTTGATTGACAGGCGGGGACACTTAAGGCTGATTTACACTTCTGCATCTCCCCTATGCAGCAGGGGCTGACGCGGACATGAGCACCACATACTTGTACATCGATGTGTCAGTGTCACGCAGCAATTCCCCGCCGAAACACTTGAGGGCAGTGTGGCTACGATCTCTATTTACTTTTCCACAGAGTTTCAGAGCGTGTTATGTTAATCTACAGCTGATACATGTTGCTGTTTATCATTCAGACATGATTACATGAAGAATAGAGAGGAGGAGATGAAATACACGGCCGATGAGCAGGGATCCTGGGAGTGCTGAAAATACAGGAAATACAATAAGATAAGATAAGATAAGATATTACTTTATTGATCCCCCGGGGGGGGGAATTCAGTTGTTACAGCAACCCAGACATAAGTACAATCAAGAAAGAAGTTTCAATAAGTACAAAATAAGATAAAAAAAAAAAAAAAGTACAAAATACAAATAAAAATAAAAAATAACACAAAAAATAAAACAAAATAACATAAAATAAATAGAAAAATAAAATAAAATAAATAAATAAAATGCCGCCGAGCGGACCAATCACAGGGCTTGCGTTACGTGTTCATTCTATTGGTAGTTACATTCTGGAGGAGATGCACGTCAGCTACATGCGTAGGTCACTGCGTAGGTATGGGAGCTACGTGGACCCTAGCGTAGACTTCGCCTTTGATTCAACGCAGAAGTATAAATCAGCTGTTGGCTAGGAGGCTCAAACCCCGCCTCTTTACGTCACACTCTTTTGGAGGAGTTCCCCATTTCAAATATGGCTCCCACCGATGATTGTCTTCAAAACAGCGCTCAGGAACAGATGGGTGAAATCACAGATACTATGTCCATTATTTATACAGTCTATGATTTGAACCAATAAGTGGGTCTGTAAATTATCATTTATATTTACAACAAATAGACAGGACCATATTGATCCTTTCTGCCATCGCTGTCTCTTCATACTGAGATGTTCCAGTGAAACACGATAACAGAAATAACACAAAAGTAATAAAACCATTGAATCTCAATTATTGTTCTTGTTCAGTTTCCCTTTGAACTTTTCAACAAATTGAACTTTCTCAGCTCTCTTCACTTTAATCACTGACATTTTTGCGCTCCACTGCTTCATGTTTGTGCCGGACAAGAGCGTCTGGAGTTGTTCTTGACCACAGCTCACTACATCGAGACTATAACAAGTTTTCCAGTTAGAAATTGAGTGTAGGGGCAAAGGAGAGGGAGAGGAAGGGATTCAGACAACTGGAGCCAGAAGCAGTAGTAGCTGTTTATCTTGAACTACTGTGTTCCCTGGCTGTGAGTCAAACGGGGAGAGAGAGACATTGGGCAGCGGTGGAGGCCTTCATTAAATGCAGCTCAGGCTCTGGTGAAACCCTGGTTAATGTCCCTATCATCTCTGGAGTGGTCCAACGTCTAGCTCTCTGTCCAAATGACTCATGTTTAATGCATCTCTGCAGTCCTTGTCATTTAACCTCACCTCTGGAGGTTGTAGGTTGGGGGTTTGGATAGCACCGACTCCAGCGAAAAACCCATGAGGGGCAAAGTTATTCTTCACCCGCTCTCCATTTACTTAACATGGGGAGAGCCTCTCCAGGTCTCGCCTATTGCTGTGTAATCTCCCCAAAGCAAACCCCCCCATCACCCCATCGCAGTGCCTGAACCTGAGCTCAGGGGTGGTCTGGGTTTGACTGTGTGGCTTTCTGAAGCACTTCGTTACTCTGCTTCCCGTGTTCTGTGTCTGAATGCTAAAGCAGGGGACCAATGATACACAGACTTAATGATTCAGCTGTTTACTCTTTAAAGGTCAGCTCTCAAGTTTAAATCTTCTGGAAGCCAAACCCACATTAGCCTTTTAGCTTTTAATGTAAAGTCTTGTGTATACAACATTAAGCATCTGAAATATATAAGGAAGTAGTTTCAAGACAAACTCTAAATATTATCTTTAATCTGTATTGATTTGATGCACAATACAATTCAAGAGTTTGGAAACACCTTCTCATTCAAGGGTTTGTATTTATTGTAATGATTGTAAACACTGTAGATTAATACTGAAGACATCAAAACTATGAAAGAACATATATGGAATTATTGAATGAACCAAAAAGTGTTAAAAAAAGCAGAATCTGTTTTATATTTTAGATTCTGTAAAGTAGCCCCCTTTTTCCTTCATGACAGCTTTGCAAACTCTTGGTATTCTCTCAGTCTGCTTCATGAAGTGGTCTCCTGGAATGGTTTCTAATTAACATGAGCCTTGTCAAGAGTTCATTTGTAGAATGACTTGCCTTCTTAATGTGTTTGAGACCATCAGTTGTGTTGTTCAGAGGTAGGGTTAGTACCCTATTTGACTACTGTTGTAATCCAGATTATGGTAAAACCAGATTATTTCATAGTTTTGATGTCTTCAGTATTAATCTACAATGTTGAAATAATTAAAATAAATAAAAACATTGAATGAGAAGGTGTGTCCAAACTTTTGACTGGCAGTGTGTATAACAAAAATATATAGAATGAATTAAATGTTGAGAAAACCTGTAAATGGCTCGTCTGTGAACCTAACCAAAACAACGTCATGAGCAAATTCAAACTCCCTAAGTCACCAAAACAACCCAATAAACTTGAATCATAGGAAATGTAAAACTTTCAGAAAGCAGACATGATAGGAGGTGTGAGAAGACGTCGTTCCCGTGAACAACAAGTTCTCACATTGGTTATTGTTGTTTCAACAAAATGTGACAAAAGGGAATATCTATGTGCTTTTATATACACAGACAATACCAGTGAGTCCATTCAAAGAGAGGCTGTTACGCTCGTTTCCAAGCTTTATATTGTCCTCCTGATGGCTCTCTTGTAACTGTTTTACTTATCTGAGACTGATGTCTTTAAAATTGTCAGCTTCTTGTCTGAGGCTTCATTTCAGCCAGCCTTCTTTCTTTTTCGGTTGCTTTGTGTCTGTTTTCTTCTGTTTGATCAGCCTCTGTTTACTCAGCTCCTTCATGGCTTTCCTCTTCTCATCTTCTCTTTCTTGTCGGCCATTAACCAGGAATCTAAATCTGTGCTCCTTGTAAATATCCTTACATTGTTGTTGACGGGAATGCTATCGGAGAGTAACGTGTTTTGCCACATTGTCAACAGGAAGAGGTGACAGCATGAACTTTATAAATGTGCTGTTGTTCATTCCCTGGATTGATATGACGTGTGTGATCTAGTGCAATACCACACTTTCATGATTCGATATGAGGATTACTTTTTTGGCATATATATTCGATGCTCAATACTTTCAGTGATTTTTTTTTTTTAACAAAATAAAGCTTGAAAGACAACTCCCATGACAAATACTGTTAATTTAAAGGGGACATATCATGCTTTTTTCATCAATATATATTGGTCTAAGAGGTCCCCAAAACATGTCTTTAAAGTTTATGCTCAAAAAAACACTTTGAAATCAGATTTTGGTCTGCCTGAAAAGTCCTCTTCTTCAGTCCTCCTCAGAACACTCTGTTTTCCCTCTGACCACGCCCCCTCAGGAAGTGGATGTGCCTCGGCTCTCCAGCACGTTGATCTAATGTTTACATGTTGGCTGAATATACACGGCTGCTCAGAGATCACGTTACTTCAACCCTCTGAATCTGATCCTGACGGAGAGGCGCCTGTAGCAGGACCTTTCTGAACGATCCGTCATAGATTTTGTGTTTCTTGTTGTTTTATTTATCAGTATGTCGACGTGTGTCTTGGTGCACAGCTACGAACATGTAGCTATGTGGCTATGCTAACTAGCGCTAGCACTTATCCATGATAAATAAAAATCATCCACTAGATCTTCAAATCTGCAGACGTGGGGAGTAAAACCGACCTCTGCCAGAAAGGCAGCGGGACCTTTTCTGAAGGATTGGTCACAGATTTAGTGTTTCTTGTTGTTTTATTTGTCAGTATGTCGACTTGTGTCTTGGTACACAGCTACAGCTACAGCTACAGCTATGAACATGTAGCTATGTGGCTATGCCAATTAGCGCTAGCACTTATTCATGATAAATAAAAATCATCCACTAGATCTTCAAATCTGCAGACTTGGGGAGTAAAACCGACCTCTGCCAGAAAGGCAGCGGGACCTTTATGAAGGATTGGTCACAGATTTAGTGTTTCTTGTTGTTTTATTTGTCAGTATGTCCACGTGTGTCTTGGTACACAGCTACAGCTACGACATGTAGCTATGCTAACTAGCGCTAGCACTTATCCATGATAAATAAAAATCATCCACTAGATCTTCAAATCTGCAGACGTGGGGAGTAAAACCGACCTCTGCCAGAAAGGCAGCGGGACCTTTTCTGAAGGATTGGTCACAGATTTAGTGTTTCTTGTTGTTTTATTTGTCAGTATGTCGACTTGTGTCTTGGTACACAGCTACAGCTACAGCTACAGCTATGAACATGTAGCTATGTGGCTATGCCAATTAGCGCTAGCACTTATTCATGATAAATAAAAATCATCCACTAGATCTTCAAATCTGCAGACTTGGGGAGTAAAACCGACCTCTGCCAGAAAGGCAGCGGGACCTTTATGAAGGATTGGTCACAGATTTAGTGTTTCTTGTTGTTTTATTTGTCAGTATGTCCACGTGTGTCTTGGTACACAGCTACAGCTACGACATGTAGCTATGCTAACTAGCGCTAGCACTTATCCATGATAAATAAAAATCATCCACTAGATCTTCAAATCTGCAGACGTGGGGAGTAAAACCGACCTCTGCCAGAAAGGCAGCGGGACCTTTTCTGAAGGATTGGTCACAGATTTAGTGTTTCTTGTTGTTTTATTTGTCAGTATGTCGACTTGTGTCTTGGTACACAGCTACAGCTACAGCTACAGCTATGAACATGTAGCTATGTGGCTATGCTAACTAGCGCTAGCACTTATCCATGATAAATAAAAATCATCCACTAGATCTTCAAATCTGCAGACGTGGGGAGTAAAACCGACCTCTGCCAGAAAGGCAGCGGGACCTTTTCTGAAGGATTGGCCACAGATTCTGTGTTTCTTGTTGTTTTATTTATCAGTATGTAGACGTGTGTCTTGGTACACAGCTACGAACATGTAGCTATGTGGCTATGCTAACTTGCGCTAGCACTTATCCATGATAAATAAAAATCATCCACTAGATCTTCAAATCTGCAGACGTGGGGAGTAAAACCGACCTTTGTGTTTATTAAGACAGCCTACAACTAGCATGCCTCCCTCCTAAGCTCCTTGTTAGCACACATTTGTGCAGGTAATGAAAAACGGAGGAGGGATTCAGTATTATTTTATACAGTCTATGGGCTGAACAAGCTCCGAGCTCTGACTCCGTGACAGACCGGATATTGTTGTTACGTAACAAAAAAACGGAAGTCTGAAACGGCTCGTTTCACACACATTTACAGAAAGGTGGAGAAATCAGAACAGGGGCAGAATGGATTTGTTTCATTCTCGGGGGGTTTGTAGACATGCCAGGGACACATATTTCAGGTAAAGAACCATTACAAAGTCAATTTTGCATGATATGTCACCTTTAACAACTTGAATACGCAAATCCTTTGGAAAATATGGAGTATATTTAGAAAAACACATAGATAATAAACAATTCACATAAATATGAATTAAAATAGAAAAATAGAAAACAAATAATAATGAATATAAATATAAATTGAACAAAAATGTCAAAAAATAAACAAATACAAATGTAGAAATAAAACAGCTGTTTTAAAGTGTTTCAAAAGGCGGCTTGTGTTGCTGCAGTGTTGTACATTTTTGCAGCACAAACTGCACATTGCCAGAGTTTTATTTACACTTGAAAAATATGCCCACACCACATTCCTCTTTCCACTTTCTCTCCGCCATGCGTCACCTCAGATGCGACACGCGCAGCCTAGCAGGCTAAAAACAGCTAACTGGAGGCACCGCACTCCTGGTCACTTGACATGGGTGGACTTGTTCAATTTTAGGCTGGGGGGGCGGTGACGGTACAAAACACTGGAGTAAGTTTCCCTATAAGAGTGAGATGTGACACATGAGCTTTTATTTTGCATTTATTAATTAGTATCTCTATTTTATTAGAGTAATCAATCCTCAAATGAGTAGCGTGAGTATCGATATATCGATCCAACCAATCAGAATCAGGTATTTAACACAGCTGGGTTGCAGAGGGGTATCATGGGAAAAGTGATGTGGCATTAGCGATGGTTGCAGGGGATTTCTGACAGTGGAGAGATTTTGACTTGATTGCAGTCCTTTATTTGAAGAAGTTGAATCAATCTGTGGTTGAGGGTCTTCAGCTCCACTAAATCATGGCACTAGCTAACAGTACTTTATAAATGTGCTGGTCTTCATTCCCTGGATTGATATGACGTGTGTGATCGGGTTGAACCTGGTGTTGCTCTTGCTATTTAGCATTTATAACCACTGTGAAGGGGTTTCAACCAAGATACAAATGGGGGGTCGTTAGATGTCTTCCAGAATGTTTTGTTTAGTTATCTAAAAATAATACATTTTACCCATTAAAGTAAAAAATATCAACAAAAATAGACGCTAAACCTGAAATAAAACCTTGAAAATTGAAAATGTAATGAGTTTTCTGTCTTTCTTTGTTACCAGATGACTCCTAAGTTAAGGGTTACTTATCAAAAGCATCATTAGCAGTAGATTAATTCATAACAGTACAGGAAACACAGACAAATGCTCATATAGGTAGGGTCATTTTCTGCAGACCAGATAAATGAAGCCACATTAAATCACTCTGAGGGACAGTGGGGGTTGCGAGTCTTTGGCATCTATATTTTGGGGGTCGCGGGCTGAAAAGTTTGGGAACCCCTGGTCTAGATCATGGCACTAGCTTACAGTACAGCCTTTATTTAACATGCCATCGTTAGCTTTGGAATAATATAGATCTGTGTCTTTGCCTGCATGGAAGCTGCTAACTTTGATGGACAGCGAGGCATTTTGTAACCCACCACTGAATGACAAATGAAAATGATTATTTTCCGTTTGCTTTCACCTCCTCCTCTGCTTCTGACTCAGACTCCTCGAACATAGCATTAAAGGCTGCACTTCAATTGCCTCAATCACATTTGTAATACACAAAGCTGTGCAGATGTCAGTCCAAATCTGATCTGCCACGCCCACATTGTCTTCAGAGAGGGTCTGAAAAGCCAAATAAGCAGTGTTGCTGTTTGTGTGTTCTGATAGTTAGGAGGGTTGATTTGTACTCAGATTACAGAGGATGCTCAATGAGACTCCAGACTTTGAATTCACATATACAATTCTGCTGTTTGAATTCAGACTTCCAGTGGCTTTGAAGCTTTGCTAAAAGTTTCAGGTGCAGTTGAAGGCTGTCAAACTCCATCAAACTTCATATTTTGTCGAAACTGACAGAGATTTGCTTAGATTGTATTCAGATTGCATGAAATTGAATTTGTCATGCTCATTAAACACTAAACAGGTTTAAAATGAATGCAGCAGCTTGGAAATGAATGTAATTTCTATTTACGACGTGGTTGGACAACACATTATGCGACTGTTTGAAGCCTTTAAGCTGGCAGAGATGCATGTCCAGGGATTTGGGAAAGGGAAATCAGCAGCCATTCAACAAGATGCATCTTTACCACATACGGTGCTATGGAACAAGATGTAAAAGAGCTGAAATTGTGCTCTTTGTTCCTCTTGATCTTCACGCTGCATTCTCCTCAGATTTTCCCTGCTTAGGATGCAAAGACTGCCTCCCTCACACTCCTCTTCTCCCTCACTCACACATACCCACTCAATGCCTGTCTCTCTTTCTTGCTCCGGATAATGGTAATTAGAATATCACCATGATTGAAATTTGGCAAAAGTTGAAGAGGAAATAGGTTTACTAATCAAAAGCTGCTCGTAGCTGGAATCCTGATGCTCACTTGGCTGGAAAATCTTCTTGTATGATGGGGGGCCTAAGTGAGTGCCAACTGTATACTGTGGGCCAACGCTGCTCGTTCCCTACAATGATGGATTTTATGCAGATGTCCCAGTTAACACATTTCACACAGATTTTGCTTAGTAATTAGTTTGGACATCATTTTTAATATTCTATAGCAATGGTTGTACACTATGTACAGTACATGTGTCTATCTCTTGGTGCTCTGTTAGAAGTGGTGTGTGTACTTCTGAATGCTGATGTACAGACTTTTACTCTCTGAAAGAGTTTGTGGATGTGATTTTGAAGAATTATTATGTAAAAATGTGAAATATGGAGCTTTATTATTTACTATCAGCACAAATAACCATGTTTTACACCAGGGGTTCCCAAACTTATCAGACCACGACCCCCAAATATAGGTGCGAAAGATTTTCGACCCCCACTGTCCCTCAAAGTGATTAAATTTAGCTTCATAGTCATTTAACTGGTCTGCAGAAAATGTGTTAACTAACCCCAACTCTAACCTTCACCCTATGAAGGGTGACTCGATTACTGCAATAGCATCCTCTACGGTACACCCAACACCCTCCTCAACAAATTACAATACATACAAAACTCAGCTGCACGCCTCCTCACTCATACCCGCTCCAGAGACCACATCACCCCAGTCCTCCAGAACCTCCATTGGCTTCCCATCCCCTTTAGAATACAGTACAAGATCCTACTCATCACCTATAAAGCCCTCCATAACCTAGCTCCCTCCTACCTCACCGACCTTCTGCAGCCATATAATCCCTCCCGCAACCTCCGCTCCACCAATGCCAACCTCCTCACCCCTCTCACCAAACCCAAGCACCGAACCTGGGGGGACAGGGCCTTCTCTGTCGCTGCCCCCACCCTCTGGAACTCTCTCCCCCAACACCTCAGATTCTCTCCCTCACTCACCAAATTCAAATCCGGACTCAAAACACACCTATTTAGAAAGGCTTTTAAACTATAATTGATTGATTTTTTTTCTTGTTTTGTTTTATTTTGCTGCCTTGCTTTTCTTTGCTTTTTTGCACTGTTTTCCTTTCCTTTGCTTTCCTATTGTATAATTGTATTTTCCTGTAAAGCGCTTGGAGAACCTTTTAAAGCGCTTTTATAAATAAAATGTATTATTATTATTATTATTATGAGTCATCTAGCAACAAAGAAAGGCAGTAAACTAATGGGGGAAAAAAAATTCAAGTTTTAATTTCAGATTAAATCCTTTTTTATACATATTTACAGCAATGGACAATTTACAAAATGTTAGATTACTCAAAAAAAAAAAAGAGAACATCTTGCGACCCCCAATTAGTGCCTTGTGACCCCCCAGGGGGTTACAACCCCCACTTTGGGAACCCCTGTTTCACTCGACGTATTGGAACTGCTCTTTAGTATTTTGCCATTTCGGTACAGTCTGAAAGAACTGACATGAGAAAGTTGACTTCATTAAGATGTCTGTTCAATTAAGGGCCTGTGTCCATCAACAGCATTTTTGGGGCTTGCTTTTTTTCACTACAAAACCAGTGCTGTCCGGTGATTTCAGTGCTCAGTGTGATGTTTTTTGTTACAGCGTCAGTTTACACCTTCTCTTTGTCAAATGTTGTTGAACAAAAGCAAACATGAAGCATCTTATATGAACAAACTCAACATTCACATGTAGACCAGCAGCCTTCGAAATCTTGCAACAGTTACAGCGGTGAGAAGCGCTCTGAAATCCAGGCTGTGGGCACTGCCTAGGCAAAAGAAATGCCGTTAGTGGACACAGGTCCTTAGAGCTTCACTTAGCAGACAGTTAGCTTAGCTTAGCATAATGAATGGAAACAAGAGGGAGAAGTGGTCTCTGCTCTGACAGAAGGTGAATAGGACAATAAGCACCTCTAAAGTGGACTAATTATGATGTAGAATAACACGTTTTAATTCTATTAATCCAAAGTGTAAGAGAAGCTGTGGTTGCATCGGGGGTTATGGTCTGGACTGTTTCTCGCCTGGGAGCTGTTGCAATCTATGGAATGTGTAAATACTGTAGAAACATTTTAAAAACTGTGCAGACTCTGTTTGGTCAAATGATGTTACTGAAATGCATTTTTTTTGTTTTTTTGTTATTCTGTGAACATTTATCATTACAGCAATTAAAAACAGATACAAGATCCTAGCATGAAATTCTTCTTCTCAGAGGTTCAAAGCACAACATTTATGTCTTCACCTAAAGCAATGATGTTGATGAAAGCCTTCCTGCATTCTGTTTTCAGACGTCACACTTGAACTGTCTCTTTCTGAAATCAGCCATGTTGTTTATTGATTTTCTTCTTGCAGAGGGGATCAGCATGTATGACTTTTCTTTGCATTGTTACCTGCCTTCTCCTGTACTTTACATGCATGTACCTCTATGCACTCGCATACAGGGGCTTTCAAATTGAAATGGGGCTTTGAATGCTAACCTCCCTTTCTGTTTTTTTTTCCTCTCCCTTCCTTCCTCCTCACCTATCCTCCTCTTTCTCCTCCAACTCAGGAGCTGCACAGGACCCAGGTAAGCCTTCCCCACGTTCCTTTACTTCTCCTCACCACACCCTCTCACCTCTTTTCAGCTTCTTGCTCTTTTTCCGACATGCTTCCTCTCAGCATCCGTCGTGTTTGTGTGTAGTGACCTGCAATCTTTCTCCACCTCGGTTTCTCTCATTCTCTTGCACATTTAGCTTCTATCTGCCTCTCTTGCATTCTCCACAGACCATTTCTTCCAAATCTCATGCGGCTGCTGTTGCTGCTGGCTGATGCATCCTCAATGTTGTGAATAGTGCTAGCTGTAGCAGCCTATAGTGTGCTCTGCAGTGAAACAGATAGTGTTGATACAGAACTCAATGATCTGAGGACTTCTATTCTCAAACACAACAGCATTTACTTTAAGATAGCTTTGAATTAAACCAAGTAGAAGTAAGGATGGCATCAACAGGTTTGTATTTCTGTGAACATTCATGCAGCTTCTTTCAGGTTCTTTCAGACCTGCTGCTACTAGCATACTGTAGTTATTGAATTAAAACAATTACAGAGTGCATCACTAACTGCTGTGGATTAACTTTTTATTATATGATCATTTTAATCTGAGTAAACCTCACTCTTATATAAATCTTGCCTTTCAAGAAAAGATGTAAAATGTGTTGTACCAGCCTGTCATTCATTTGAACATACCAATCTCAACTATCAGTCAAGAAATGAGGCCAACATGAAAACCAATGACGGCCAAGTTTGTCTTGATATTTATCTCTCTATGTTTGTATTTGCGGTTTGTCACTGAGTAGATTACCAAGACAGCGCCTCCATGGATATGTGACACAGTGTTGCTTGAATAATTCATCCAGAGGGATGTCATTGAAAATCCCTTCAGAGAAATAGCCAGCCTGTCCTTTATGTCCAGTGGTACTCAACAGAGATGTGCGTGCTACACACGTCAATCAATCAATCAATCAATCAATCAATCAATCAATCAATCAATCAATCAATCAGTCAATCAGTCAATCAATCAATCAATCAATCAGTCAATCAATCAATCAATCAATCAATCAATCTTTATTTATATAGAACCTTTCAAAAACAACCAACAAAAATGGATTTTAAAATAGAGACTTATGCACACCAACAACAATAAAATATGTGTAGTTAAATTAAGTGTATGTATCAAATGAATATTAGGTATATAAATAGTTAAAATAAATACATTTAAAAAAGGATAAGAGTTGAGAATAAAATTGAGGCTAAAAATGTCAATAAAACTGAGTAGATAAATTAAAATAAATTAAAATAATTAAACAAATAAATACAAATAAAATAAGATAAACAGTTAAAATTAGTAAAATAATAAAGCAAAATTAAAATCAACAGTAAAAAGTAAGTAATAAAATTGTAAAACCCTACATAAAAGCTTGTCTGAATGAATACATTTTTAGTTTACGTTTAAAAGTCTGAATATCTCTATCAGCTCCCCTACACAACTCAATGTGGTTACCCTGGCTTGGAAGTACAAGAACTACTAGCCAGTAAACAAATACTCCATATGTATATTGTAGTAGGCACAAGATGCTGGTCATATTTGTCTGAGCTGTAGTACAGCCATCCGCCAGTAGTTGGGTCTGTAGCTCCAGTAAATAGTTACTACCATAATGCAACAATTTTCACTACCCGGAAACAAACAAGCACAGATGACCGATAGCTTCTCACAGTGCGCAGTTGTTTGTCAGTATTTTGATCTAGAAGATGGAGAAATGTTTTATGGTGGTTGTGTCTGGTTAATCTTGTGTGCTAACACTTGACCAGAGCAATGTGTTACCAGCACATGCATGTGGGTGTTAACCTGCAAGGAGGACAGAAGGCTGGTGGTGCTAGTTCTGCTGATGTTAGCCACACTCAGTAAACCAATTACACTTCATTTGCTGCAGACTCTGCGCCTGTTTAGCAGTGTTAAATTAAGACAGCAAATTAAGACACTTTGTGTCAACCTCGGTACTGGGGATGTTAATTCATGTATTCATTTCATCACACATCGACTACTGTGACCTTCTGTTTTCATCTCTCAGTGTGTCCGCCCTCAGTCGCCTACAGTAAGTACAGAATAGACAGCCAGAGTACTAACAAGGTCGAACAAAAGGTCTCACATCACCCTGGTACTTCAATCCCTGCGCTGGCTCCCTGTCACCTATAGAATCCAGTTAAAAATTCCCACACTTACTTACAGATCCCTACACTGTCAGACTCCAGAATACTTGTCAGAACTTATTCACCACCTACCAGCCACCTCGCCCACTCAGGTCCAACATGTTACACCTTCTATCTGTTCCATGAACACACCTCAGCACTCGCAATGACAGAGCCTTCCAGGCTGTAGCCCCTAGGCTCTGGAACGCTCAGCCGATATCCTTGCACTCTGCAGAATGTGCAGATGATTTAAATCTTTATTAAAAACCCACTTATTCAGGAAGGCTTTTAGCTAATTTACGCAGAACTTTTAATGCTTTTATGGATCATGTAGTACATTTTATGCTGCCTATCGGTTTTCTCTTTCTTTTCTGTATGTCTTTTCTTTGTAAAGCACTTAGTGACTTTTGTCTGTGAAAAGCACGATATAAATAATGTTAAAGTTTAAAATGTGTCGCTTTAGAACATGCCTAGTACTTAACGTGTAACTAGGCATTAAAATAAGTGTGTCATTCACTCAACCCATTTCATCATTATTTATAAAGCACCTTTCTTACATTCAAGCATGCAACCCACAGTGCTTCACAAAAGAACAGAGACAGAACAGCTACAGGTAAAATGATACAATTATAAAACAAGACAGAGGAAAGTAAAATGAAATACTTAAAAGATAAAATAAATATGATCAAATCATTATAAATAATTGCAGAGAAGTATCAGGAAAATGAAACAAAATAATTACAATAAAATCAATCAAATAAAATCAGATAAATACCAGAATAATTTAAATATAATATAATATTAAGTGTCCTCTAGTTGCTGTACCTGTCTTATTATATTGATCTGTGTTTAATTACTGTAAAAAATATTACATATGTTCAAATTAAGAGGCTGCTTAGATTTTTACACTTTGAAATATCACATAAGAGAGTGCCAAATTTCTGATATAGGCGATAGCCCAGGAATATATTTTTATTGGAATCTTTTGAAATAAAACAGAACATGCAGGGATGTTTCTTTCAATAAAGAGGACATTTGCAATTAATGTTGATTAGATGTATGAAAATCTGAAAATACATTTTGGTTGGCTTGAAGGACTTCTTGCCTTTGCATGACCCCCATCATAAAAACAAGAAGCTTTTCAGAGAATAAGATCACACATTTGACTGAAACATGATAAAACCAAACAAAAAACATGTTAAATAGGAATGTTGACCTGTTTTATAATAATGGTCAGGTCTTAACTTTGACTGAGGAAAATCAAAGCCATGGCTGTACTTTAAGATGTAATGCTATAGCAAGTTTCATGTGATACAATTTAAAAACCTGACTGGTAAAAGTCAAACATTGTGGTGTGGTCAGAATGAGCTCCATAGGTTTCCTTTTAAAGAAATATCCCCTGCTATAAATCAAGCTAGCGGCCCCTGTAGCTACCTTCACTCCGCTCTCCCCCGTGTCTCCTCTACCCAGCCTTTTAATCCAATTAGCAGAGCTAGTGACAGTTATTTATATGTACATGAATTAGAATTGAGCAGTAAGAGATCCTCCCTTGGGGCTGATTGGACGGAGCCCAGTCCTTCACAGGTCTGTTCTCGGTCACAGACTTCTTCTGCTGCCACTGAGCAGCGGTGCTCTCTGTAGTCGCCTGCCAACACAACAGCAACCAAAACTCACACCAACACGCACTGCCAATAATAATCATCATCTCATCAGACTTTAATGTGAAACCAGAAGCACTGTAGACTTTTTTATCCTCTGCAGTCAAACATCGTCTTATTAGTTATCTCTTTCAAAACTGTCAATACTTTGGAACCAGTGGGTTTAAATTGTGACACTCTAATAAGCTGTCACCTCACAGTTCAGGCTCATCTCAGATCAGTGTGTCTGCTCTATTCCATTGCATTAGACAGGAGTAGTAGATATGCCAAATGAGGCTGTGAGCTGCCAAATACGACTCTTTTACCCTTCTGAACCGTGTGCCAATGATAGCAGTACTTCAGAGGGTTAGAAAAAGCCATGCCACAATATTGGCAGCACAAGACTTAAAAGGTTTAAATTACATTATGTTTGAAATATCTCTTATAGAGATTTTCACAAGTTGGATTTATAATTAATGCCATGTTCAGTCTGGTCCAACAGCATGTTTATAGTCCTCTGCAGAGTGGCTATCAAAATTAGACACTTAAAGTCAATTATTAGGCAGCTTGAGACCTCCATTAAAGATCCAGAGAAAAATATTTTGGCTTGATTAAACAGAATTCAACTGGACTATCACATTAGGGTTTGATTTATCTTCATTTATTATCACTTTGGAACAAGAATCCTACTGGTAAACAAATTATGAGCGAGCAATGATTGAAACAAAGTGGAATACACAACAGTGTGAGTGAATTGCTATAGCCAGTCTTGACTGCATTTAATAATAAGCTGCAGGCCTCCACAGTCTTATAGAGTAAACCTTCCCTTGTTATTCAATGAAAAAAACATTCAGATTGGTTGCAAATGAATGAAAGTGTTGAAGTGATATTAAGCCACCACAAATCTTTACAGCAGTAATTTATAAGACCTGTAAAACTCTTCTGCAGGATTTCACAGGTTTTTCTTCTTACACAGCAAACACTTTGTGTCAAAACGTTGCTGCTGGAGAGCCTTCTTAACACCTCACTCCACAGAATCCCAAAAGCAGGCCTGGATTAGCAATTCCCTGACATGTTTTAGAACAAAATATAAATATATGGATGAAGAAATTAATAGACAAAGGAGTTGCTAATTAAAAATACGCTCAGGGGGTCAATTGGAAAATTGTTCATGGAACCACCCACTAAGTTAATCTGGCCATGCCCCGAGGTGTTCAGCTGGCTTTAAATGCAGAGACTCTGGAGGCCATAGCATAAGGTTCTCATCATTTTCATGCATCATCAGCCCAATCAGTGAGCTCCCAGTCTGTGTGTGGAGGCAACGACAGTTCATTTTTCATATATCCTCGCTCAAAAGATTTTCACCCTAAAATTCACCTGTTTCTACTGGTGTCTGAGGTATTAGATTTTCAGATTGTGTTTGGCCAAGTGTTGCACATCCAAAGATAATGGTAAACCTTCTAAAAGAGAACAAAATCAGATCTGTAGAGAAAAAAGCTGAAAATGTTCTTTATTATTACAATGTTGTCAAATTATCCTGCTATTTGCAGCTGCACAATGAGAAGCAGCATTCCTGGTTCTGCAGGTGTATTTGCACTTGTGTTTGTAGAACTTCCAGAAGTCTCTGTAGTCATTGCAAGAGGTTTGTTGAATTTCTAGAAGTATAGTCAATCAATCAGAATTTATTTTAAAGCACTTTTCATACAGTGATATTGTAACATAAAGTGCTGACCATTAAAACAACTTAGAATAAAAAAAGATATAAATACAAAAATAAATAAAAAGACCCCCCCATCCTAATCCCAACCCTAGCCCCGACCCCAAACCCACCCCACAACCCTAAGGTTTAGAACACAATACAATCAATAATAATAATAATAATAATAATAATAATGATAATAATAATAATAATAATAATAACAATAATAATAATAATGATAAATATATGAATAAAGAATAAAAAGAAGTTGCTGACTGAACTGAGGAAACACTCTCATGATATCTTAATGAAGAAACACTGGAGGTAAAATAAGATGTTAAAACTCAACACAGGAAATTAAACTCACCAAAATAAAACACATTTCTAAGATAATAAAACACTAAAATGTTAAACCAGTAAAAAAAACTGAGATGCTCTACTTAAAAAGTGACTAAAATTTGAACTAGATAATAAATAAATAAATAAATAAAAGTTAAATAAAACTGCTGGAAGAATAAAACTCAGAAGCGAGACTAAAAAGGTCGGTCTTGAGTTAGTGTGGTCATTGCAGGAGAATTTGACGTTTAAGCAGAAGCACACTACCAGTCAAAACTTTGGACACACCTTCTCATTCAAGGGTTTGTATTTATTGTAATAATTGTAAACACTGTAGATTAATACTGAAGACATCAAAACTATGAAAGAACATATATGGAATTATTGAATGAACCAAAAAGTGTTAAACAAAGCAGAATCTGTTTTATAGTTTAGATTCTATAAAGTAGCCCCCTTTGTCCTTCATGACAGCTTTGCACACTCTTGGTATTCTCTCAGTCTGCTTCATGAAGTGGTCTCCTGGAATGGTTTCTAATTAACATGAGCCTTGTCAAGAGTTCATTTGTAGAATGACTTGCCTTCTTAATGTGTTTGAGACCATCAGTTGTGTTGTTCAGAGGTAGGGTTAGTACACAATGGATAACCCTATTTGACTACTGTTGTAATCCAGATTATGGCAAAACCAGATTATTTCATAGTTTTGATGTCTTCAGTATTAATCTACAATGTTGAAAATAATTAAAATAAATAAAAAACATTGAATGAGAAGGTGTGTCCAAACTTTTGACTGGTTGTGTATTTGTAATCATGTGTTTGTAGATGTTGATGTTGAGGTTTTTTTTTGTTATTTTGAACTTGTAAGAGTAGTTGTGGTAAGAGCGACTGTGCTATTTCTTTAGATGTAGTAGTAGTACTAGAAGAAGGAGTGGTGGTTAGGGTAGTAAGAGTAGTATAGAAGTACTAAGTAGAGGAGTAGTTGATGTGGTAGTAATAATAGGCGAGTTGTCATCTGTGTTTATGGAGTGGTAGTAAAGGTTCATTGTAGTGAGCATACAGGTGGTTGTAGTAGTGTGAGCTAAAGGAAATAGGACACTACCCTGTGGACCAATCACAGGGCTTGTGGTCCGCGTTGTTTTGTTGTGTTATTACATTTTTGAGGAGAGGTGCAGCAGGCTACTGCAAAGGTACAGGGTAACATGAACTTGTAAATTTGACGCATGAACCATACGCTGCAGTAGCACAATACGCATAAGTAATAGTAAAACAAGAATATTGGAAGAGGAGCAGTATCAGTATCAACTTCTATTCTTCAGACTGGAGTTTAAAAATAGAGCATCTTTTAAAAATTCTTCCCGGTGGTCAGAGGCCACAGTGCTCCCTCAGCTGACCTGCCACCACAGACATGACTTGTGTTGGGCTGTGTGGGTGACTTGTGTTTGCTCTGTATGCCAATCAATAGGAGGAAGACATGAGCACATGGAGGTGGGCAAAGGGACACAGCAGTTAAACACAGGGAGTCTTATCCATGTGTGCACAGAGAGAGGCTCTTTAAACACACACAAACACACACACACGCACACATATACACGACAACCCAGATTAATGACTAAATCAATCACACGCAGACGCTGTTTGCTTGTCATCCTGTGTGCTTTTCTTTTATAACACAGGTTCAATTTCCCAGGCTACTGAAGCTCTATCAGCGTTTCCTCCGAATATGTATTCAGCAAGGTCATCTCTCACTGCGCCGAGAACATTTCCCCACCACAGGATGTGTCTCTGCTATTGCAATGTCAATAGTCCCCAGTCCAATGCATTGCAATCTACATTTGTCAATACGTGAGCTGCTTAGAGCGACTATCTGAGCTGAGGATGCAGCTCGTTCATTACAGAGACCTTGTTTTGACTCCTGTTGACTCATGGATGCTCTCAGGTTAGAGCTGGATGGATTCAAAAGAGAGAGAGAGAGATTTAATATCATCACGACTGATAATACAGGTCAACATCCGAATTCCTACTGTGCGCCGACAAAGTATCACTGTAAAAACTACAAATGCTGTGTGAACTCTTTGTTACTTCATGAGTGAGGATAATTAAAATCTAGAAAATGAGGAAACGTCATGCTGTGAAAACATAGATTAAAAATGACACTTTACAGCAGGCGGAGAGGTTGAACTCTGTACTCGCGTCTGTAATAAGGGGATGTAGAGAGCTCATTTGAAGAGGTTTCACGTGGGCAGCTCCATCTGCTCACAACAAACCACAAAGACAAAGTAAGAGCACGTCAGGAAGGCTCAGAGGGCAAGTGCAACTCTTTCACTTTGACTGTGTGTTTGATATTTGTAATATTTTACAGAAAACACTGCTGTAAGTTTTATTTCTTGTTATGTCATTACACACCATGTAAAGATTAATACCATACAGATCTGTATGTTCCTGAAAAGGTTGAGAATACTCTGGTATTTAAAACTAAATAGAGATAATGAAAAGAGGGCAGGATTTCAGTTTTGAACAAAATTTGTGCACTTGATGAGTTTTCTTGGATTTGGATGATTTTTCTTTTTCTTGCAAAACTGCCAAAACAAGTTACTCATGACAGTATTTGTACTCAATTAGAGGTTAAACAACTGGGCCTATGTGCACGTCCAGCCATTACACAAACTGGACCATTAGTCTTAACCATAGACTGTATGAATAATGGAAGTAGTATCCGTGACATCACCCATTTCAACCATTCCTGAGCGCTGTGTTGAAGCCGATTGTCGGCAGTAGCCTTTTTGGAAATGCTAAACTCAACCAGTCAAAGTGTGAGGTAAAGAGGCGGGGTTTGAGCCTCCTAGCGAACAGCTATGTGTTCTTGCCTCTCAGTCAAGTCAGTCATGTCCTTATTTGGGCAAAACTCGTAATCTTAATATCTTCTGCACAATCTACCCCCCGTACAGTGTGTGCTGATAGAGAAATTAGCTACATAGAGCCAAGCCATTTTTGAACCAGGCTGTAAACATGTTTATTTCTGCTGTAAAGATCGTCTCTTTTTAATTGGTGTGTATGTGGTTTCCGGTGTTTCTGCAGCCAGCCTCAAAGGGATGCTCAATGAACTCAATGAATTGCAGTTTATAACACTTCCGCTTGGGCTTCATATGTTGAGACCAGAGGTTGCCGCTTGGTCTTAACGTGCCGTTATGGAACGGCCCATTTGGCTGTAGCATTAGCCACATGCACGACTGCAAACAGTTGGCCAATTAACTAATTGCGACATGAAAGCGAGGCTGGTGCAAAATGTCATAAGTCCAGGGAACCTCCTAGAAAACCCCTATCCAACAAATTCAAATTCCGCATGCCTACTACGCCTACACAACAATAAACATGGCGAGCGGTACCGGTTTGACTGAGAGAAGATTAAGGAAAAACAACTTTTCAGAGGAAGAAATGAACATTTGATTAGAAGAATATAGAATGAACAAACAGCTGTTATCAGCAAGTCAATCTTCAAAGATCACAAACAAGGAGAAAAGGAAAGTGTGGCTTCAGATCTTGAAGCGGGTAAATGCGTGTAATGTTTCTGAGCGCACAGAAGTAGAGCTACAAAATAAAATCAGCAACATGAAAGCAGCTTTGTGCAACAAGCACCGCCACCAACGTGGTCCAGGTGGAGGACCACCTGTCCCCCCATTGAAGGATGAGGACTTGTTAACGGAGTTGTTTGGGAGGGATTCACTTCACAGTATTGCTGCTAGGTTACCTAAGAATTATGTTGTGTCTCCTAAGTCTAAATTTGCTGTGTATTTCAACATCGTCATACTTTTCCAAAGGATTCGTTCGATCCCTAAATATCAGCTGTCTTTGCATATTTGGTCTTAAAAGGTAACACATAAGCACGATGTCCTCCATCCTTTAATCAGCCTAACAGGTGAAGTAATCCTGCCGTTAGCACCTGTAATGGTCGGGTCTACCTCCATTAAATGTAATGCTTTGTTGGGGTGTTAACCAGGCTCATGCAGACCGCTAATCCATTTTATTTTTTCACCATTAGTACAAACAGCCCGTTTTCCTCTTTGATGGCTGGACATGCATACAGGCCCAGATTATTAACCTTAACAATATACAACAGGACTTGAGATACTAAAGACTCAAAGCTCTCAGACTCTACTGATGGATCACCCTCCTCTGTCAGGGATGGGCTGAGATGTAGTCTGCTGCACTGAGAGTGTAATAAAATATAAATGGTTGAACTTTGACCCCATACATGTCTTCATCATTAAAGCAAATGGCACCGCAGTTTAAATGTGTTTCCGTCTAATTAATGTGTCACTTTGCAGGTGACACATTTAAAGAGATGTGTCACCTAATATATAAAGACAGTGCCAGTTCAAAGTAATTATCTTTGACATTTAGAGATAAATAAACTTCTGTTTTGCTGCTCGCTGTCACCTGAGGAGACAAAAACAGTGATTGAACTTATGCTTAATCAATCAGTCATGACCTCATCACTGTACACAGCTTCATTTTCACCCACACGTTTAGAGGTTTAGAGACACATCTAAAAGTACTGCTCAACAAGAGCGTGCACATATTTATTCTGAAGAGGGTTTCAGATTGTGTTCCTGTCAAATAAAACAGGAAGATTGATTGTAATTAAATTAAATCAGGTTATAGGGCTTCATAATCATAGTTTTGGATAATTTAACAACTGCAGGATGTTTACAGTACAGGCGGACATGAAATATTCATTCTTTGATCAGTAAAGTAATGATATGTTTGTCAGTTGTTTTACAATGATTAAATCAGTTATTTTAATTAGACCACCATAAACTTGTAAACCGTAGTGTGACATTAAGTGAAGTGTGTGTGTCCAGCAAAGCTGCCCATTCAGCCAGAAAGTGGTGGGTCCACTTTTAAACCAGGTCGTAATCATAGACTGTAAAAAATATGGACGTAGGATCCGTGACGTCACCCATCTGTTTCTGAAGAGCTGTTTTGAGACCAATCGGCTGCGGCAGCCATATTGCTTCTGTCGAGCCAGTGTGACGTAAAGAGGCGGGCTTTGAGCCTCCTAACCAACAGCTGCAGTGTTCCCGCAGGCAGCTGTGCCTCTCATTGGAAGACTAGTAATCTCAATATCTTCTAAATTACCGAATTAGAAAAAAATTCACCCCCCTCACAGTGAGAGGACATCTAGAAATTAGCTATTCAGACTACACTCATCTTTTGTACCAGGCTGTAAACATGTTTATTAATGCTGCAAAGCTCGTCTTTTCCCCATTCATGTGTATGTGACTTCCGGTACTTTCGGAGCCAGCCTCAAGCGGATCCTCGATGAACTGCAGCTTTTAACACTTCCGCATTGGACTCATATTTTTAGACCGGAGGTTGCCGCTTGGTCGTAATGTTAAATTTTTTAGCTGTACTATTTATTCAGTATATATACATATTGCAACATTTGCACTCTGCACTACCTCACTTATTCTGTTGTATCCATGTATCTATTCCCTCCATCATTCATATTTAGTTTAGTTTAGTTTGACTCACATAGTCAGCCCTGTCCTAGTCTGTCCTCATGTTGTTTTGTCTGGTTTTTATATTCGGACTTTGTTGTCCTTGTATTGATTGTCTGTTGTTTTATTTGCACTTGCACCGCTTTGCACCTGCCATACCAGAAACGCAATTTTGTTCAGCTGTATACAAGCTATCCAGATGAATGACAGTAAAGTTTGAGTTGGGTTGAGTCTACCAGGATCCCTGAGAACTACATGTTCTACAGGTTATTGTAATAAAAAGATCTAGCACTTCAGGTGTTCACAAATTAACAACAACAACAAAACTTTATAAAAGGCAAGGGACCAGATGATAAGATACTGCTTTATTCGTCCCACAACAGGGAAATTCATGGAGTTACAGCAGCAAACAAAAAGGTGTACAGTACAAGAATTTCAACAAGAATATATATAGAAAAAAAATGTTCATCAGAGACGACAGCTTGGCCATAATTCTCCTGTCAGCCACCACCTCCACAGGGTCCAGGACTGAGCTGGCCTTCTTCACCAGTGTGATCAGTTTTTCTATCCTGTATCCTGTCCACCCACAGCAGGTGAAATCCTTCCTATGTGGCGTTCGTGTCAGGTGTTAGCTCTGTTAGCATGATGCTACTCTGCCAGTATTCCCTCTGGTGCTGGGTTAGCTCGTCCACCTTATCGTAGATAGATCTTACAGTCCCCATAACGGTGGGTGGAAGGACAGGTCGATGTCGTCTTTTTTAGCTTGCACCTCAGGACCAGCATGTCGTCCTTGCCTCCTTCTCCTCAGCTCGCAGGGAATATCAGGCCTAGCATCGTTTAGCATCAACATGCTACGGGCTGCTAACAGCTGATCTCATATGTAAACAATGCGACCATGGTTACACAGGATTTACCAGTTTGATGTAACCTGTCACAGCCCTGGAGCCATGATGTGTGCTGGTGTCCCAGTACACCCAATGCACTCCTTACTTCTCCCTGCCAAACTTCACCAGCAGAGCTCTAAAGAGAGACACTTCAGGGAGAGGGCCGGGTATCGCCTTAACTTTCTTTTTGCAGTTATCCGACCTAAACACAAGCAAAATATTCAGAATAAAGGAATGAACAGTCGTGTCACTGATGGTCTGATTTACCCTGTGGGTCACGGAGAGGCGTCAGTGTGAGAGTGACACTTTTTCAAATATCCGTTAATAACTCCTCACAGCGTCTTCAAATGAAACTTTAAAATGTCATCTTGTTCTACTCGAGCTCCCTCAAGCTATGCTACGTAATTTGTACAAATACTATATTTAACAAACTCTGTTCTGATTTATTCAGTATTGAGAGAAATTAAAACTTCCCTTTAAAGAAGGAATAAAGTTTAGTTTCTCTAGAAGCAAACTTTTCAGATTTTCTTACTTTTCAGAAGAATTACAGGAGACGGTGGAAAAAGACGGCGAGTGGATTGAACATGAAACTGTCCTCATTCAGCTCTCCTTCTCTGAGCTCTGCGGTTCACACACCTTTAAAAAGAAACTAATGTCACAACTTTGAACCCTGCTGCTATCATCACCACCGCTCATTGTTCAACTTTCTTTGTAGAGATCGCTCACCTAAAGTTTCTCTCACCTGCTCCACTCCTTCATCATATTGATGGACAGGATCCAAGATGTTAAAGTTATAGCCTGCTGATTTAGCCTGCTAACGGAAGCTAACGTTTTAGCCAGATTGTTTGAATGCTAACGGAAGCTAACGGTTTCCCCTCACCTTACGGTCCATGGTGTCAACAAGCAGAAGCTAATTGTGTCTGAACTCTTCTCTGTGGATTGATTTGACATGACGTGTGATCAGTTTGTCTCTGGTGTTGCAGTGAAAGTTAACAACCATGGTCAAGGGGTCGTCAAGGGGTTTTGACCAATCAGAATCAAGCTTCTTATACAACCAGAAGATCAGCAAGAAAGCTGTGTAGGATCATCTGTGTGCTAGTTTTTATCCCACTGACACTGAGTACTGAATACCAGAGCTCTCTTAATGTGAACACAAGTTGATGCCACACCTGATGTCCAGAAACCTCAAAGCCTTTCAGTTCCAGCTTGTCAACCAAGAATATTATTAGTCAACTGTGTCCAAACAAAGGTTTCTGAGAATGCATGTTTGTACACAGGCTAAACTCCCACCAGCATGTCCCCTCCAACATTAGCATTGTCTCCTGAGTTTAGCAAATGTCATATTTCATTGTTCTTTGTTGCACAGAAGGCCCAACAGTGGAGCTGTTCAATAGACATTTCCCCTCAGTTAATTACACCGCTTCATTCATAGACACAAGGCTACGACCATATGCTCTTCCCTTACACAATGACTTTCATAGAAAAGAATGCTCTGTGCTCTCGCTACGAACTGTGGCTCACACTACATTTTCAAGTGCTGCTACCAGAAAGGAGGCCTAGAAACAATATGTCAGTGTCATGTTGCTTTACTGTGTGGCTGGCATACCTTTGCCTGCAGGCTTGGATGAGCTGAATGTTTGCTAGTTTACAGAAAGCATCTGTTGCCTAAAGCGCCAACCAGTTTACTTTCTTTCCTTCCGCTTCTGCCGTTTCAATTTTAAACAGATTTCAATAAAAGCAGCTAATAACACCACCATCCTGTCGCGTAGAGCACATATTTTCCAAACCCTGTACACAGTATAAGGCCTCTCTGTGGTTAGCAGTTGTAGGATCCAAAAACAACAAGAGGAGTGCAAATCAGAGAAGAGGCTGTGCTGTGTTAGATGAAAAGTACAGAAGAAGAATGCTGGAGGAACACAACTTCAAACCACAGAAAACAGTAGCTACACAGGAAAACACAAAAGAAAGCAGACTGATGAAATATCTGAGCTCAGACCAGCCTCAGAATCCCTCCACTCCTCTTATCGTACTACAACACTGCTACTGTACGGCTGACACCAGGGTTGGGACCCCTCTTTGTAAAGCTTGATCCACGCTGGGGAGGAGTCCATGCAGAAACTATCTTCATCAGCTGCAGATATAGCCTGAGTCAGTGTGCCATCCTGCAGTTTGCCTCAGAGCAGAGCTTTAGTGCAGCTAAACCTGCTGACATCTCCTGCCAGGTGTAAAAGTTAAGGCACAGTTAGTCTTCACCTCAAATGAGCCCATAAGCCCTTAACAAAGATAACCAAGCTGGTGGTGAACACGTGTGTCTATGTAATAAACTGAACTTGGGCCTTAATTCCCATGAGTGGTAATTCATCTCACATAACATGGTTACACCCGAGTATAACAAGTGACAACATGAGGAGTATGTAAAACTGCAAGAATGCCTTTTTTAACAGCATGTCAGAGAAATATTAACATTGATTGCCTTTTGTAACACAACTCATCTCTTAAAATGGCATTTTATTCTATTTTAGGCAGTTTCACCAGCAAGATTTAATAATTTGATTTTATATTTTAATATTTCATTTTGTAATTTATATTTCAGATTTTTATCTTTTATCTTTTGTTGTTTTTATTCTTCCAACATCAATGTCTTCCTCACTTTTCTTAGTTGTAAAGCAATTTGTATCATTGTTTTGAAAAGTGATATATAAATACTGATTATGTTAATTAATAATATGTTAATTATTTTCATATAATTATAATAATTGTATTTTTTTGATAATAATAAACAAGACTAATACTAATAATAATACTAATATTTTGTATCATTATCATTAGTAGTGTAATAATGATAATTATTATTATTATTATTATTAATACTACTACTACTACTACTACTACTAATAATAATAATAATAATAATAACAATTACAATAAAAATAATAATAATAATAATAATAATATATAATAATACTAATACTACTACTTCTATTACTACTACTACTACTACTACTACCACTAGTGATACTAATAATTGTATTATTGTCATTCTTATCCCTCACTGCTAATACACAGAGGGCCCGATCTACTAAAGGTTTGCGTGTATAAAAACACGTGCAAACTTGATAGCGCACGCAAAGCTGACGTACTAACCGGGAGCACCGAGGATTGCGTCTTTCAAATGAGCAAAATAGCACTCACAAATCATTGAGCGTGTTTGCCTTCATGAATATGCAGAATACATGTAGATCATCAGAACGTGCAAAATACTTGGAGGAGGAGATGCAAATGTAATCATTTAGCACACGCAATGTGATTTATCAAACCTGAAGCAGATAGCATGCGCTGTATTTGCGTCTATATTTAGCACGTTTGAAAGGCAGGTGCAAACTGGCACAGCGTTACGCACACATGGCTGCGGTCACTGTAAAGCTCATCATAACATCGCTTTACAACATGCCCACAACAGCTGGGCTTACAAGCATTACTAAATGTTTTAGTTAATCAAACTAAGAGAACAAAATAATAATAATAATAAAACTACACAAATTCAAAGCAGTTCAGCACCACGGATAGCGACCGCATCGTTCTGACACCCACTTTAACTTTTTCATATAATGAGAGCACAGTAGGTCACTGTATCAACAGATATACAGTTTAGTCAAATTGACACAGCGGCCCATATGTTCACATACAAACAAAAAATCAATATGAAGTACTCGGCCTACTCACCACTGTCTGGACGAGCCTTAAGCTCCGCGGACTAGTCCATTTTCTTTGATCTGTCATTCTCAATAAATAACATGACATGTCCACTCAGTCTATTCTGTCCCATCGTGCTCATCAAGGGGTTTTTAGTTAGTTTTAACTTGGAGAATGAGCGCTCACTGAGCTGCACCAGGCAGCTCTGTGTAACTCCTCATCTCGTGCTTGCAGCAGTGTGTTGGGGTGAATTGACTCAAACATGTTCCCAGTTCCATTTAAGCTGGTGAATCTTTGGGACAGTTGCTGGATGATGATATCAGGCATTGAAAACGTTCACCCGAAAGTTGCTCCCTGGGACAGTGAGGCGACTGTCTTCATCCAAGTGACGCCTAACTTTTCTAGAGCAAGAGTGGCAGACTAAGCCTCATCAAAATCGCTCTCTAAACTCCATCAATACACTGATTGCGTTTTGGAGTAGAGTAGATGCGTTTATTTCATCGGCAGATCTTCTGTTTTTTCTCACATCATTCACCTTTTCACAGATGGCCTCCCAAATCATGTTTCTAACGCTGAGATGTCTCTGCTGGAGTTCACCGATGTGTTTATTTCCCTCCTCCACTAAAACCTCCAACTCCATGTCTTCAAACTTCATTTATCGCTTAAGACCACTCTGTTCTCTCAAACTCTACATGGTGACAGCCGATAGCACACGCAAAATCCTCATTAAAATAGGGCGGTCCGCACCACTTTTGCACTCGTTATCATTTGCGCACGCAGTCTTAGTAGATCACCCGCAACACGCCCAGAAATAACACGTGCAAAATTATTATTTGCACACGCAAATTAGCGCTCGTTATTTGGGATCTTAGTAGATCAGGCCCATTGTGCGTTTGACTTTGCATGTAATTTCATCATGCAACAAATATAGCTCACATTTGGTTTAGTCACACCTTTAGACGTTTCTGTCTTCAGAAGTGAAGCGGATCTAGCAGTTTAACATGAACATTGTTAGCAGATCTATAAACTATGCACTGTGGAAGCCTGTTCTTGTGTTAATGAATTAGCATTAATTAAGGAATAATTGTGTAAAATGCAGCATCGAACCAGTCACACCTCCACGGGATGCAGTGTTGCTCCTTCTTGTTTTCACAGTTGCCTCTTTGTTATCATTCAATGTCACCTCATCGTGACAGTGAAAAAAGAAATAGGCGTTGGTATAATTTCTCTTCATCTACACGTTTAAGATATCCTGATCATTATTCTATCCAAGCTGCTAACAAGCTGTAAAAGGAGTCATATTGCTCGTGTGATCATTATTAACACATAAATAACCTGTAAAGATAAAAGTGATATCATGAAAGTTAAGTTTTTTTTTTATCAACATGCTTAAAGGAAAGGCAGATCTGAATGATTGGACTCTCCGTCACACGGTCTAAAACTTATATTTGTGCTCACAAGACTCCATCAGGCCGCGTGTGTTTGATGGATAGACTACATGGCTGTGCACTCTCGGAGCTCTTTCCTGGAAAGACCTCTCCGTCATCAGTTGTCACTTGCGGAGGCCCGTGAAGAGTAAACCTGCTTCGCCCAGCGTGTGTCAGGAGATGATGGGGAGATATCCCCCTTTCTGCTTTCTCACGCTGTTCTGCAGCTGCCTGACTCAACAAAATATCCACACGACTTGCTGCACATTTAAAATGGTTGAGTCAAGATACGCCGCCCCAGAAGTTGTCTTCAGCTGCACTCCTTCATATTTTAGAGGTGACTTCTCTGCAGTTAGAAAGTTGAACATTTTGCATTATGTTCAGTGATTCAGAGCAGACAAGAGCCTTACAAGCCACTTTGAAGTGCTCTTGTGCAGGTTTATGTGAGTGTGCTCCAGTTCCATAAAATGGAGTCAGACTTGCAGATGTTTGATTTTTATTTCAAATGTGAAACAGGGTGAGCAATTGGGACATTTAGAGATTGAGAAAAATCCTCCTAAAGGCTTAGGTTTTTACTCGTTAGACTTTCACCTCGCACAGGAATCACTCTGCTCTGGTTCTGCTATATTTAGAGAAGGATCAAGATTTAGAAAACCTCATTGTTTAAGTCAAAGGACCCCGGTGGATAATGCTTAAAAGAAACCTGACGCAGAATGGACAGTGTTCAAGTTACAGCAGCTATGTCCAACAGATTATGTCCTTTCATTTAAAAAGACTTTCAAATTTCATCTTTAACCCATCAGGATTTTAAGAGCAGCTTGTTTTTTGTTCCACTGTGAAAAATCCTTATTCTTTTGTTTTAGAAAGTAGAGATTCATTTCAGTTTTATGAACGAGACGCCTTCCTAATTAATAATAGTAATGATGATGATAATAATAATAAAAGCAACAATAATAATAATAATAATAATAATAATAAGCCCTGTGATAGGTTGGCGACCTGTCCAGGGTGTACCCTGCCTTCCGCCTGAAGCCAGCTGGGATAGGCTCCAGCCCCCTGTGACCCCTAATGGGATAAGCGGTCAAGATAATGGATGGATGGATGGATTGATAATAATAAAAATAATTTAAAAAAATAAAATAATAATAATAATAATAATGATAATAATAATAATAATAATAATAAAAATAATAATTTAATTTGTAGAGCACTTTTTAAAAACCAAGTTACAAAGTGCTTCACATGGGCAGCCAAATGAAACAGGCAGTTCATAAATTCAAGATAAAGAAATAAAACATATTTTAAAAGACATAAAATTCTCCGAATAGAATTCTAAAGGAGTACAATTATTTTAAAATATATTTCTTAAGATGGTTCAAATAAAATAAAATTCAGTACATAAGGAAAGGCTCTGTGATAAAAGTATGTTTTAAGGCGGTATTTAAAAGAGCTCACTGACTCAGCAGACCTGACCTCCTTGGGCAGATTGTTCCAGAGAGTCTGACCCCTCACTGTGAACCCCCTGTCCCCTTTTGTTTTCACTTTTGTTACTTGAATGCAGAATAAACCTCTGCCCGAGGATCTCAATGCACATCTCAGTTACTAAGGTGTTAAAAGGTCTGCTATATAGCTCAGAGTAAGTCCATGTAGAGCTTTAAAAGTAATCAGTAAAATCTTAAAATCAATTCTAAAACATACAGAGAGCCAGTGCAAGGAATTTAAAACCAGAGAGATGTGGTCTTATTTTTTTGGAGACAATCAATTATAACATCTCTCCCCACTTATACAACACCTTGTTTTCTTTGGAATATTTTGCATCATGAAAAACAATCAGAAGATTGTGTTCAAAAATCATGTGGACAAAGCTGCACTTCTTCAATTTTTGCTGATTAACCTTTGTAAATGTGTCAGTCATGTTTTCCAAGATAGTAATCCTGTGTAGCTTTCTTTGAACAGTGAAATGTACCACTTGTTATGAATATTGACCATGCAGAGTTAAAAAAAACAACAACCTGGAATTAACAATTACCATATAAGTTGCCAATCATGCCATTGATTGTATTGTTTGCTTTTGTAGTTCATAAAGACATCAGTGTTCATTTCAATATGTTTCATAACCTACTCCAAACTCCCACAGTGGCTTTAAGCTCACTATTTAAAATGTAGTACAAGTTTTGTGTTAATTATCCCAGTTACATGACCTGTTATTTTAAGTCTTACTAATCGTGGCTTCCACTTCTTAGTGCTAACTTGACCAAAGAGCGCTAAATGCTCCCAAAAGACACCAAAGTGGAGCCTTGACTGTGATGTTTTGACGCTTCGCACCACAAACCAAGACTGAAACCAGAACTTTGACTGTAACAAATGTCTGTTTAGACTTTGCAGTTTTACCCGAACCTCTTTCAACTTTCTAAACTTCACGAGTCACATAATTATATCACCATTGACAGAAAAAAAAGCTACAATACCGAATCCAAGCTCTAATTTACTAGAATTGTGTTTGAAACACGTCCCAGTTATTGTTTTATTCATTAGCTAAAAGCTCACAGTATATAGAGGCACTGAAGGCACATTGATGCTTAAAGGAGAGACTAATGAATGTTGATATAATAGAGGACAGAAGGATGCTGCAGTGCCCTCTACCTCCCTCCTCTCCTCTCTAATTCTCTTTCTCCTTCAGTGCCCCGTTCGACCCCGGTAAAGGCTCTCAGCTTTTGTTTATCTGGCAGGGGATATAGCAGCAAGTCCTCCTCCTCCTCCTCCTCCTCCTTCCCACCATCTTCCTCACGCTCTCTCTCTCTGTTCTTCCCTGAAAGATATTTCCAAATGAGTGAGCTCAGACCACAGCTGCCTCTCTGACGCATTAATCACTCGGCTGCCGCGCCCCCCTCTACTCTTACATGCGCGCACACACCGTCGCACTCGTGGATAACCTGGTTTGACTCGGCATGTCCTGCCATCGTGTAATATAAACACGTGTCAAAGCTCACAACTTGAGTGGGTAGATAGAAAACACACACACACATACATAAAGCATTCCGCCCACCACTCAAGTGATCTGCGCTCTTTATACTACACCGTCTCCCCCTCTCTCCATCCAGCCATGGCTCCCACATGACCCTCCATTTTCCTCATCATTAGCGGCACCAACCAGCAACCGCATACCATCCATCCATCCCTCCCTGCATCCCCTGCCTCCCTCACCGCTCCTCTGTTTACTTCCTCGATTTCTTTATTTGAACCCAGCTCAAAACCTCCCCTCGGTCTCCTTGGAGCAAAGAGGAGCACGAGAGGTGGGGGATGTGTGTTCGAGGGAGGAGGAGAGCCTGCTTTAGACGTTAATTTGTAGGAAATGGTATGTAAAGTGATGCACCTGGTTTACGCGAGGGCCCTGTAGGAGATGAGTGGAGGTTGTTGAACATGCTGACAGTGAAACCTAATGAGGCCAATCATCTGCGAGGATCCAGTGACTGATGTGAGCTGTTGAAGGTTAAAGCAATATAATTATCTTAAGAGTACAACTACCAATATTAGTAAGGTCAAAACACTGATGGATGCACTAATTAATCCTGCAGTATATACATGCAGGCATACACCCATGTTCTAATGGAATGAACAGGGGTATCTTGCCATTAGGAGCCACTTTCAGCTCATTGTTATTACTTTCCAGCCTGAAAACTTTGCCCTCCAAAACATTGTTTACAGTCACTGAGAGGCTGCTGCTGTAAATTAATACTTTCTTAATCCCATTTAATCCCAGGGCAGCTCAAAAGCATATCTTCTGCAAAAGTTGTAGAGGAAACTGGACTTGAGTAGCATGAAATATAACCTGCATGATTTGAAGACGTTTCCCTGATGGGCATGCTGGATGTGTAAATAAAGGCAACAGTTCAGTAACATGTTTGTTGTAAAACTTTGAGGCTTTAAGGCAAATTTTCTTGAACCAAGTTTGCATGAAATAGTGAAGCTTCACTTTAAACTCTCCACGTTGAAAGTTTAAATGGGCAGATTTAAAAAATAGTTTAAATTGTGTGGTGGAAGAAGGATGATAACAAGGATTTCTGCAGATATTCTAACCTTTTTAATAAACGAGCTGTGTTATTTTTTACTACAGATTATTGTGGTGTAATTTAAGACTGATCAATACACCCAAAGTTTAAAATTGGTATCCCAAAACCCTGTATTCCTTTTTTCTCCTTAATTAACAGGAATCAATCATCAATTTTTAGAACTTGGCTTTCAAATACGGGTTATTTACCAGAAATCATCTTTAAAATTGATCTTTTCTTAAAGATGTGGGGTGATGAAAATGGGCAAAGTTCCAAATTGTAAACGTGTGTTTGGGTAATAATATAGTAAGACAGCAGGCTGCTCTGAATATCAGAGAGTCCTACAGGAATTAATCGAGAGGGACATGAGACTCTCTCAATTTAAGGCGTCAATGATTGATGAGTTTCCTTAAAAGAGCATAAGAAAAGTAACACTAACCAATCAGGAGATTTTATAGAAGTTTTCCTTCCACTTACTGAGTCCAAATCCTGAATCAGTGGTTTACTCAACAACAGTGACTGTGCAGAATGGTGAAGGTGGAGGAGACTTCATAACAACTAGCCAATCAGGAAGTCAATCAATCAACCAATCAATCTTTATTTGTATAACGCCAAGTCACAATAAACGTTATCTCAAGACTCTTTTACAAACAGAGCAGGTCTAGACCACTCTATGTCAAATTATGAACAGAGACCCAACTTCAAGACAGGGTAAGACCCAGTCTGACCCCACCTTAATCCACCATGAGCATTGCACATCGCAGTATTTAGCTAGTTACAGTGGAGAGGAAAAACTTCCTTTTAACAGGCAGAAACCTCGAGCAGAACCAGACTCATGTTAGACAGCCATCATGCCTCGACCGAGTTGGGTCTGGAAAGACAGATAGAGGGGAGTAAGAGAGAGAAGTGATAGTGATGAGACGAGTCGTAGAAGCTGTTGCCGCTGGAGTCCAGCACGTCCGTATCAGCTGGAGTCCAGATCGTCCGCAGCAGGAGGACGTCTACGGCAGCTCAGAGGAACCTACGAGACAAGGGAGCTCAGGGACTCCAGAAAGGTCTATGGTTAGTAACTTTAATGGGACAGGCAGAGTTAAAGTAAGTGATGAGGGGGTTGGGGGGAAGGGGGTGAGCTAGGATCCCAGTGTGTCAGTGTGCCAGTTCCCCCGGCAGTCTAGGCCTATAGCAGCATGACAAAAGCTGGTCCAAGCCTGATCCAGCTCTAACTATAAGCTTTGTCAAAAATGAAAGTTTTAAGCCTACTCTTAAAAGTAGAGAGGGTGTCTGCCTCCCGGACCCTGACTGGTAGATGATTCCAAAGGAGAGGGGCCTGATAACTGAAGGTTCTACCTAGTGGAAGGAAGTGGGCGTGTGGAGGAGGAGCTTATGTATTGGTAGTGTTTTCAAAGGCACCAATCTAAGATGAGTAAAGATTGTTCATGTAAAGCTACTACAAAGCTTCCAGAGAGACATTATAAAGCCTGACAATGAGCATTATACCCCTCTTTAACATTTACTATACTGCAACACTTCCAAGAGCAATTTAACTCTCACACTTTAACAAAGCTAAAACTGCAGGAGCATACATCCCAGTCTTTGCTTTCGTATTTCCCGTTTAGTGTAGATGCAAATATGTGAAATTGAATCACTTTATGAAGTTGTACTCAAAGTAAAGCTAATTTCTGTGGAGTGTCACAAGTGACACGATCGTGACATTTTCCCGCTGTATCAGGAGACCTCATTGCAAAGCTTTCTGAGCTGCAGTTGTGCCCTCTGTATTTCAAACAGCAGGCACTCTCCAAGTTAAGTGGCTTTTGGGGAGCAGGAGAGCATGTAAATGAATCTGAAAATGCAGCTAAAGCAGCGCCAGCTTAGGCTTTATGGAAAAATATGAAACACTGCACAACATCAGAGAGCTGCAGTCGCAAGAGATCTCACGTATGATCATCAACAGCATTATCATCATTGTCTTCATCACTTTAACCACCACTGAGATAGAATAACAGAAGGGAGGTTACTTCAGAATCAGAACTACGTTATTTATACGGGGGGGGGGGGGGGGGGTCATTACAGTTGCTCTATACACAATAAGTTATACAAATACAATAATAAGCTCTGTAGAAAATAAATACATGGTTGAAGTCCCCAGAGATCAGGAAGAGGGTACTCTGGTGGTCTGTCTGGAGTCTGGCTATGGCAGCGTTGAGAACGTTGAACGTGACAGCTACCAGACATGTGAGATCTCCCTGTGCAGATAATTTGGTCGGAGGCCCACAGCACTTTCGCTGCTATCCCGGTCTGCCCGGACAGTCTGGAAGCTGGGAAGGTCGGGAATATCCTGATGCAGCCACGTTTCAGTGAAGCACACCATGCTACATTCATGAAACTCCATCTGACTCCTGGCTAGTCCTGTTAGCTGGTCCATCTTATTATCCAGAGATCTCACATTGCCCATGATGAGAGAGGAGAGACACGGCTTCTATCTCCTCTCCATGAACCTCTGTCATCTTATACCAGCTCTCCTCCTCATAGCTCTGTGCCTCCTCTGCCTCTATGCATCCTAATTCTCCAGAGATCTGCAGGGACATCCAGCAGTTCGGCCGATGAGCCGGCCGGAATCAGCTCAACCAGCTGAGCATGACAGACTGGCCTGATGATCCTTGCTTCATTTTATATTTTACATCCTAGTATTTATCACGAGGTGTGAGGATATTCATGGTCTCCAGAGGATGACTTCTCATATGTGCTCATCTGACTTTTTAGTTTTTGTAAGACAACCATGCCAACAAAAAAAAAATTCCAACCATGCAGGTCCTCACAATATATCTTAAAAACTTCTGATCACATGTCTGGGAAATAAGGCTTTAGTATTTGTGTTTCAGTGGATGAATCCAGGAAGCCTGACCTTTTATCAAGCCATAAGTTTAACATTTCTTGTTTTCGTCATGCATTTTATGAAGCTATAAACCTCAACCTTGATCAAGTCCTCTGAATCACCACATCCTTAAAATTAATGTGGATCTCCCGTGTTATTTTTTTTTTACTGATGGTTGTAAGAAACAATCAACAAGCCTGAGCTTTACGGGCAGCACTGAGAACAGAGAAATATTCTGTGGCCTATTAAGACAAAAGAATACATCAATGAAAAGTAGTATATGGCCGTAAAAGACATAAACATGTCTACAAGTGTGCAGCCTTACAGGTTTTGTAAGTCAGCACACTGGAATTAATCACCATGTTTATTTCTTGCTGTAAAAAAAAAATGCCCCGAGCAAGCGCTATTAAATCTTATATGTTGACTGTGGCCGGGACAGATTGGTCCCTCACTGCTAATTGGATTTGGTGTAAGAAAACAAAACAAAACAAAACAAACCCCTACAATACAGAGAGCGGTTTGCTGAAGATGAATAATTAAAATGGAATATAATTGCATTTCAGTCTGATTGCTTGATAAAGCCATGGATTTAGACATTTCCATGAGTGTGTGTGTGTGTGTGTGTGTGTGTGTGCATGCGTGTGTGTGTGCGTGTGTGTGTGTCACTCCTTGGACAAACACCACTTCCTTAGAGTTCTGCATTGGTGGTTGTAATTACTGCCTCTACTTTTGATGTCACCTTGTGGGATTTATCTTGAACTCTTTTTCCATTTAACTGCAAGTTTGCATCAACGCTCTGACATCGATCCTGTAACAGCTGTTGCATATTTATTTGCTCTATAATTGTCTAATTTTTCCACAGATTCTCATCTAAATTATCACTATGGACCTTACTGACATGCATATTTTGGGACCAACCTTTCTTTATCTAATGAGATCTTTTCCATGAAGCAGCAATGCTTGGACATACATTTGTATTTCACGTTTGTATCTGCTTTTAAATAGCTGCACACTCTCGTGGATAAATGTGAACAGAGAAGGAATAAAACAAACATACAGCATAAAGTGGATGGATGTAACTGAATAGCAAATGAACATGGACAGACCCTCGCTGTTTTGTTTTTAAATTAGATTACTGTAGATGCAACACAATACCGCAGCACTGTAAAATCCTCCATTGAGAGCTCTCTTAAATTTCCTGTGCGCTCATTAAACCAAACAATGAGACAAAGGTGTTTTGTGCAGCATACAGCAGCAGAGAGTGGTGGCACAAAAGCTACTTACATGCTCCCTGCAAGCATGCAACACCCAGCTCTTCACACCCTTTTCTTACATATAATGTATCACAGCTTCAGTGTTCAGCTGAGCAGCAGTGGGCACAGAGTACGTGTGGTGGGGGCGGGGCCATAGGACTATAGAGGTGGGAGATATACATGATTGCTGTTGCTTTCATTAGTGTTAGTTATAAAGAGGAAAGGTGAATTTATTTGATTCCAATGGAGGAGGCTGTGGCCATATCGGGTATGCATCCTTACGCCTCTATCCTACTTCAATCAATCTTTATTTGTATAGCGCCAAATCACAACAAACGTTATCTCAAGACGCTTTTAAAAACAGAGCAGGTCTAGACCACCCTATGTCAAATTATGAACAGAGACCCAACACCAAGACAGGATAAGACTCAGTCTTACTCCACCTTAATCCACCATGAGCATTGCACCTCACAGTATTTAGCTAGTTACAGTGGAGAGGAAAAACTTCCTTTAACAGGCAGAAACCTCGAGCAGAACCAGACTCATGTTAGACAGCCATCTGCCTTGAACAAGTTGGGTCTGGAATTCACAGCACTCCCGGGATCCCGGACATCGGCCACACATCGGCCGTGTATTTCATCTCCTCCTCTCTATTCTTCATGTAATCATGTCTGTATGATAAACAGCAACATGTATCAGCTGTAGATTAACATAACACGCTCTGAAACTGTGTGGAAAAGTAAACAGAGATCGTAGCGGGGCCGGAAGCAGGCGACCGGCTATCAGAGAGACCACACTGCCCTCAAGCGTTTCGGAGGAGAATTGCTGCGCGACACTGACACATCGACGCAGAAGTATGTGGGCTCATGTCCGCGTCAGCCCCTGCTGCGTAGGGGCGACGCAGAAGTATAAATCAGCCTTAAGCCTATAGCAGCATGACTAAGAGCCAGTCCAAGCCTGATCCAGCTCTAACTATAAGCTTTATCAAAAAGGAAAGTTTGAAGCCTACTCTTAAAAGTAGAGAGGGTGTCTGCCTCCTGGACCCTGACTGGTAGATGATTCCAAAGGAGAGGGGCCTGATAACTGAAGGTTCTACCTCCCAGACTACTTTTAGAGACTTTAGGTACGACCAGCAGGCCTGCAGGGAGCGTAGTGTTCTAGAGGGGTAATAGGGCACTATGAGCTCTTTAAGATACACATGATGGGAGAGTTCCCATCTAGGTCACAAAGCTCTGTGTGTTTCACTGACACTGAAAAGTAAACAATGCATTCGCAATTAAGACATGTTGCATCATCTTTGACTATTTGTCTTAACTCCAAAGTTGGGAGGAGGGCTGTTCTGATATTTCTAGCGTAAGCTTTGGTCTATAATCAATTACATGGCAAAACAATACAATGTGTGACTGTAAAGGATAAACTTAATAAAATAATAATTGATCAGATTTCTATAGCGCTTTTCATGGTACTCAAAGTTGCTTTACAGAAAAATAAAAATAAAGCAAATAA
This sequence comes from Notolabrus celidotus, assembly GCF_009762535.1. Classification (NCBI taxonomy): domain Eukaryota; kingdom Metazoa; phylum Chordata; class Actinopteri; order Labriformes; family Labridae; genus Notolabrus; species Notolabrus celidotus. Next base: position 35,499,237 of record NC_048276.1, on the reverse strand, counting down.
ATAAAACAGAACAGAACAAAGACAGAGGTGGGGCGGGGTTAGAGGTTATGTGTTGTAGTCTTTTTTGAACAGGAAGGTCTTGAGGTGGTTTTTAAATGAGTGAAGGGAGTCAGAGTTGAGGATGTGTGGAGGGAGAGTTCCAGAGAGTTCCAGAGAGTCAGGGCAGCGATGGCAAAGGCCCTGTCCCCTAAGGTGCGGTCCCTGGTCCTGGTGATATGGGACAGGAGGTCAGCACCTGATGATCTGAAGCGGCGAGATGGGGAGTGATGTTTGAGGAGGTCGGTCAGGTATGAGGGGGCGAGGTTATTGAGAACTTTAAGCAGGATCTTGAAGTGGATTCAGTGCTGTATGGGAAGCCAGTGGAGGTGTTGAAGGAAAGGTGTGATGTGAGCTCTGGAGTGGGTCAGTAACTGCGCAGCTGAGTTCTGGACATTTTTTAGTTTTTGTAGTAGTCAGTGGAGGGGGAGGGGGGGGGGGGGGGGGGTGTAAAGGATGCTGTTGCAGTAGTCCAGTCTGGAGGTTATGAAGGTGTGGATGAGGGTTTCTGCAGCAGAGGAGGGGAGAGAGGATCTGAGGCGTGTGATGTTACAGAGGTGGAAGAAGGATGTTCACACCATAGACGATGTAATGATGTTATCCATTGGTTTTCGAGGAGGACATTATGAAGCCTAACAATGGTGGTTGCCATTTTGGAAATGCTGGCTGAACATAGCTTTCAGTTTGACCTGGAGACAGGCAAAAAGGTAAAGCTGTAACAGCTGCATCGTGCCCACCTGTCAGTGAACTCAGCCATGGCCCTTATCAGGCAAATCTATAAAAAGCTGTCACATCTTTAAAACAGATGAGTAATAAATAAACTCATGACCTCTTACAGTGTTTGAGTGAAGCAACAAGCTACCTGAGTACTGTGTTTCCTTAATCCACCACACTGGCTTTCGGTCAGAACTGGTGGTTTCTTCCTTTTTATAATAATAATAATAATAATGTCAAATGGCTCATAATTATGTAGCTTGGAAGAACTCTCTGAAGGTGCTCGACATTGAATTTCTCTTCGGGGATTAAGAAAGTACATTCTATTCTGGATTACAGTCTGCAATACATAAAGACAAATAATACCTGCTTGTTATTGTACAGAACAAAGAGTTCACAAGAAAGCTTTCTTTATAAAATATTGTAATGTTTATATTACAACACACTTAAATATAATTACTGGTTATTGTTGTGTCTTTAAAAGAGGAGGCACATTAAATGAGACACTGACAATGTTTTAAAAAGAACAAAGTAAGACTATAAAACAAAGCCTTTAAATCTTCCCCCAAATTCAAGGCCATCTCCAATGTTTAAAAATTAAATCACCTCTGTAATGGCCCTATTGCTGTTGGGATTAATTTACTCCACTCAGGATTATGAATGTGAAAAAAGCTGCAGCTGTTTATTTTCAGTAAATGACAAAATGCTAAACAGTCATCGCGTATGATGCATAGTAATGTGCCACCCACCAGGGCTCTATAAAACCATTCACAGCTCAGTAAAACTCATCAACACATTAAAAGGTACGCAAAGCATCAATAATGGAACAATGCAAATCTGTGAGCAGCTCCGTGGTGACTCAAGAAAGAGGGGAAAAAGCAGATGAATGCTGTGATGATCTCCTGTAGTTATGACTATTAAGAGTATTCCAAGACAAACAACAGCACTACAATCTGTCACTTCTCCTCAATGACCCTGTTTGGAGCTTTTTTAATTGGATTAGCATATTATCCTTGCACATGTCATCAAAAAATGCCAGCTATCATGTTATTATCTCATATGTGTGCCTGTAAACAGCAATAGTGCCATGTTGCTGCTGCATATGTTAAAACATTTCTCTGACACCATCAGTGACTTGTTTATAGAGTCTGATCCCTGAACCGACCGCTGAGATCATCTCCCACAAATTCTGTGTGCCATATCTTTGAGCTTCCCTCTGAACAGTCTTCGTCTACACACAGATTAGCTCAACTGCCTCCTTCAAATCCTCACCAAGAGGGATTCCAATGTTTGAAGTGGTCAGGCCATACAAGGATCTTGACCTTTTCCCAGCTGCCTCAAGCTGTCACTCGTCTGCACTCGCACAGCATTCACACGGCGAGCGGCTTAGTCCAAAAAGTTTTTCTGTTCTTAAAGATTGTGGTTGAAAAGTGGCTTCAGAAGCAACTCTTTGGTCATTTGTTGCACCAAATCAAAAGGCTAGGTCATTCATTTCTACTCAGCTTTTGGCTAATTTAATCTTAGCTTTAATAAATGTAAGACCTCAGTATTGTTAAGGTTCAGCCACTGACAATATGAAGCTGTTGATATCATCTCTAAATCCTTCCATTGGACAACAATGAATCTGTAGTAGCAACAAGTGCTGAAATCTTGAATTGGTGGCATCATGTGCAATTAGAATCGATAAAATTTAATATAAATAAACCTGTAATTACGCCTCCCAGCCACTGGAAAGAGGGGTCACTAATGAGCCTTAAAGGGGACATATCACGCTTTTTTCATCAATATATATTGGTCTAAGAGGTCCCCAAAACATGTCTTTAAAGTTTATGCTCAAAAAAACACTTTGAAATCAGATTTTGGCATGCCTGAAAAGTCCTCTTCTTCAGTCCTCCTCAGAACACTCTGTTTTCCCTCTGACCACGCCCCCTCCGGAAATGGATGTGCCTCGGCTCTCCAGCACGTTGATCTAATGTTTGCATGTTGGCTGAATATACACGGCTGCTCAGAGATCACGTTACTTCAACCCTCTGAATCTGATCCTGATGGAGAGGCGCCTGTAGCAGGACCTTTCTGAACGATTGGTCATAGATTTAGTGTTTCTTGTTGTTTTATTTATCAGTATGTAGACGTGTGTCTTGGTACACAGCTACGAACATGTAGCTATGTGGCTATGCTAACTAGCGCTAGCACTTATCCATGATAAATAAAAATCATCCACTAGATCTTCAAATCTGCAGACGTGGGGAGTAAAACCGACCTCTACCAGAAAGGCAGCGGGACCTTTCTGAAGGATTGGTCACAGATTTAGTGTTTCTTGTTGTTTTATTTGTCAGTATGTCGACGTGTGTCTTGGTACACAGCTACAGCTACAGCTACAGCTACAGCTATGAACATATAGCTATGTGGCTATGCTAATTAGCGCTAGCACTTATCCATGACAAATAAAAATCCTCTACTAGATCTTCAAATCTGCAGACGTGGGGAGTAAAACCGACCTTTGTGTTTATTAAGACAGCCTACAACTAGCATGCCTCCCTCCTAAGCTCCTTGTTAGCACACATGTGTGCAGGTAATGAAAAACAGAGGAGGGATTCAGTATTATTTTATACAGTCTATGGGCTGAACAAGCTCTGAGCTCTGACTCCGTGACAGACCGGATATTGTTGTTACGTAACAAAAACACGGAAGTCTGAAACGGCTCGTTTCACACACATTTACAGAAAGGTGTAGAAATCAGAACAGGGGCAGAATGGATTTTTTTCATTCTCGGGGGGTTTGTAGACATGCCAGGGAAACATATTTCAGGTAAAGAACCATTAAAAAGTCAATTTTGCATGATATGTCACCTTTAAAAGCTAGTTGCCACCCAATATTAGACAGAAGAAGAAGGCTGCATTGACAGCCAATCATGTTGCAGGGTGAGAGGTAGGCGGGGCTTAAAGACATCTGAAGCGGCATGTAAACACAGCTGAAACCAGCATTAACTATTAACTTCATACACTTCATTAAATATACTTTCAGGATGTGGGTAAGGAAGAGACACAGAGACAACCTCTGCTGTGCGTTTCAGACACGTTTAATGTCCAGCACGACCGTAGGACAACTGAACACTAAATAACTGTGATGCATTCACTGCACTGTGGGAAACAACATCACTCTGCCCTTAACCCTCAGTAAACTTAAAGGGGGAGAGCACAACTCAAAACAATAATCTAATAAACTAATACACAGAATACAGTTTGATATATCTTTGTTGTAAATGTAACTCAAATTATGCAAATAATTTCAACCTGAGAAAAATAAGAATCTACAAACTAAAATCAAGAAGTTCATCAGAAAACTAAATCCAGATACAAACTAACAAACTGTCTTCAACTTTCACTCAGGAGCAAAAATGTGACTTTACATTTAAATGAAATAATGATTTGGTATTTATCATGATAATTATCTATATCAACTGATATTAAATATTTTTTGTGATAACAACATTTTCAATATCGTCCAGCACTATCATTAGCCCATTACTCTCCAGTCATATACATTACACAAGGGGCAAAACATTTTTACCCCCTGTACAAAAGAAACTATCTCAGAGACTTCACCCACTGATTAATGAAACAACCTCTTAGATGACATCTGTCAAGCTCATCAAGTAGCTGCATGCAATCATTACAGCTCAGTTTAAAAAAAGCAACTAGTCTGTGATGATTTGTCAAAAGTTTATCTTATATCCCCTTTTTTCAAGTTTTACCATGGGAAACTAATTGCATTCAAATACAATACATTACTGTTTATGTTAATTAGGTTAAGTGTGTACCCCTGCTATGGGCTATTATTAATTCCAGACTTTAATCTCCAATTTAGAGAATGCCAACTACAAAAGGGAAAGTTGTGTTCTTCATTCAGTTCCCCAACCTGTTGAAACAAGGCTGTAAGATGTAAAATCACATGGAGCATAACACTTTCCATTTAACCGATTACTTCAGATTGTTACATTTGAATCTAAGGATTTTTAAAACACACGCAGTTAGATCCTGGTTGTAAATAAGCCGACAGATAGCGACATTGTCAGATGTGGCCCACAGTCCCTCACTGCACAAGAAGAAAAAAAAATGAACAGCAAGCAGACATTTATTTCAATGCAGCCTCTTCACATGTGTCACATCCTCCTCTGTGTCCGTCCCTCAGGTCCTTTCACAAAATGAAAAGAAAAAAATTATTGGACATTTCTCATTTCAATTTCCAGGCAGTTATTGTTCATCAGGATGTTAAAATCAGCTGAATCATATCAGTGTGGAAGAAAAGATACGCAGAAATCTGATTTTCTGTTTACTGTTGATCATATTGAAAGGTTGATCCATTAACACCTTTCAGTGTCCGTTGAACAACACAATGGCGTTCCTGGTTTCTTTCCCCTCTAATAGCAGCAGTCTCCTTGATTGTGTTTCTCTGGCATGGATGTGATTTCTGCTGTTCCATCACTGAAAGCTGTATTGAGAGACAGCTATGTGTGACATTTATAGCCACTCCTGTGTTATAAGGCCCACAAAGAGACTGTTTCATATAAGAGTTAGCACTAATAGTATAAATGTTGGGCACAATATCTGAGCCCTGAAGGTCAGGATAACAGCTGTGCTCTGGTGTCTGTCTCAGCATGTTGAAGCCGACATATTTAATGCTAATGTAGGGCCTAAATTTAAACAACTCCCACACCACATGCATCTTTGGCAGCTCACATAAGCTGAATAGCCAAGTGATGTATGTTTTCTCCGTATTGACTCCATATGCCTTTATTCTCTTAATGTATGGATCCATTTTTACCACCAAGACACAGAACATGTGACATGGTGCGTTGCTGAAAGCTGCTCTGAGTCATTTCTTATGTAGATGATAGGGCTTTAAAACGTCCTTGAAGTTTTGAGATTATAATAAAAAAACTTCTCAGAATGTTCTTTCCTTTCACAAGGTTTGTATCAAGAACAAAAATCTTCAATTTCTCAGAAAAGGTGTGGGAACAAACTTCAGTAAAAAAGAAAGAAGACCTTGAGGTGTCCGTTTTTCAGATTTCAGAAACAAACCTTTCGATACTCAACTGCTCTCAAAATGTTTTTTCGGATTATTCCTAAAGATCTATTGTGTTCCTGCACTCCAGGAAGCCTATTCACGAAGGAGTTTATGTGGGTTTGTTATATTTTGGGACTTGTTCTCTGTAACTAATGGCTTTGATATCAGATCTCACAAAAGTAATTACTGAGATCTGGACACACTTCAGCATTGGTATACATCCCTGTCTCCTTTCACCATCATCAAGATGCAACTAATTTGGGATGAGAATAAATCAATTGATTCTAAATTAGAAATTGTTTTTAAAGAAAGGCTAATACTGCAATGAACCGGATTCAATGTAAACTTTTTTGGCACAAGCTTTTGTTTCTGAGCAGAAGTCTGGGTGGTGGAGAGATAATGTTTAGGTCAAGAAACCATGTGGGCCAATCGTCATCGGCAGTCATTTTGGGTACGGTTACATGATGTTTTTTAATTCGGAATTAAAAATTCGGAATTAAATAATTCGGAATTAAAGTATTGTGGTGCGCTTCGCCAAAGTAAGAGACAGTGAGACAGTAATTGCAGATTTATATTACACCTGTGACCCATATACCGCTCGCCTCCAGGTGGTACTGTTTATTAACTTCAACTCAACAGACAGAAGTCATGGGAAGCATAGAGACACTCACACTCTGAGTCATGGTGCAACACAACAACACTTTCCCAGCAGCCCTTGCTCCCCAGCACTCTAACATAAACCCTGTAACCAATCAGAAGCGCTTAAACTGCAAGCTTCTAAACATGACAGACAGAATACACTCACAGGCCCCCACGGCCGTTACAGTATTCTCCTTCGCGTTTACATGGAAATAGCAATTCCGAATTGAGGTTTACATGGAAAACACGTTTAATTGTTTTTATTCAATTCCTCTTAACGTCTGGGGGTTGGGAAGGGTTCTGATTGGACAGGGGTTGGCGTGACGTATTTACGTTTACCGGAAGAAAACAGACTCCAGTTCCTGCTTCTTTCATTTTCGGTTACAACATGGAAGACCACACAATAAGTTCAAATTTCACTTTGATTTTGACTATAGTTGTTAAAAAGCAGCTCGACACAAACATACTGCTTCACTTTCGTCAGCTGAGGAGGAGAGGAGAGATACACGACCGGAGAAGGGAGGCGGAAGACCGGACTGTGGCGATTCAAAGCCGGTTAGTGCAACGGCTGCTCTACCTCAGCCTGAAATATGAGCCCGCCAGCGCAGAGTATGTGCGTCATCGCGACAGGACAAGGGAACGAGCATGCTTAGAACGACCGGAATTAATTTAAAGCGGAATGAACGTATACATGATAGAGGAATTATTCAATTCGGATTTAAAATCAGAATAAACCAGCCACTTACATCGGATTTAAGTTTAATTCGGAATTATCATTTTCATTCGGAATTAGGTGTTTACATGGTCATTTTTAATCTTTCTAAAGAGGATTTAATCTTAATTCGGAATTAAAGAGGAATTAAAAGTCTCATGTAAACGTAGCCACTGGTAATGCTAAACTCAACCAAACTTAGCGTGAGGTAAAGAGGCGGGGTTTGAGCCTCCTCGCCAACAGCAATGTGTTCTCGCCTGTCAGTCAAGTCAGTCATGTCCTTATTTGGGCAAAACTCGTAATCTTAATCTTAAAAAATTTGCCCCCTGTACAGTGTGTGCTGATAGAGAAATTAGCTATGTAGACCCAAACGTTTTTTGAACCAGGCTGTAAACATGTTTATTTATGCTGCAAAGATTGTATTCTTTGAATGGGTGTGTATGTGGTTTCTGGTGTTTCTGCAGTCAGCCTCAAGTGGACGCTCAGTGAATTGCAGTTTATAACACTTCCTCATGTGCTTCATATTTTGAGACCGGAGGATGATGCTTGGGGAATATACAGGAAGTAAAACAACTGTAAACCAGACAAACAGGGAGCAATAATTAAAACAATAAAACAGGAAACTGGAGACCGGACTAAGAAACACAAAAGAAAATACATACACAAGGACATGACGCAAAGTGAAAACAGAACAATAAACATAACTTAACAAAAGCAACTTATGACACACTCTCTGTGCACAAAATAACTGTAAGCACTTATCATCATACTGAACTACAGAGGTTTGTCTGTAGACATGAGATGGGTTTTTACTTTGGATGGTTAGAGGGATGATTTCATTTCTAAACTTTGTTGTTTTTTGTTAATACATGTCAAATAAGAAACAGCTGCTTCGTCACCATGCTGGATTCGTCTCTGAGTTAAATCTGTCCAACCTTCAGGAAAATCGGATTTCCCTTCATCTTTTACTTTGTTCACATACATTAAGGGCAAACTCACCTTGAAGCTTTTCTGTGTTGCCTCCTCATATATCTCAACTATGACATTACGCTGTGTTGGTCCCCATTATATGGTAAAGAAGGCCCTGTCGTGTAATAATGGCGCACTCATACGCCTGTTGAGAAAGATTACTCAGAAATCAACTCCTGCGGTCAACACAGACATACAATCAGTCATGCTCACACGCATCTTAGAAAACATGCAATCAGACGGGCACGGCTGCAATCAGACATTGGCAAAAACACAAACACAGTCAGTCTGACTTCCTGTCTCACACACATGAATGCTGAGGCCCAACGTACAAAGGTTTTTCAGTTTATCAGCAGGAGACACACTAAGAAACAAGGAGAAAATGATTGTATGCTGTTCACTAAGCATGCACTCAGATACTCATGTTCTTTGAAATGTCAGAGGGAAACAATCTGTAGATCCGTGTTTGTGCAGCGAGCAGAAAGGCAAGCGAATAGAAAGTACATCAATTAAGGAAATACACCGTGTGTAAGATTACTATATGTTTCATCATCTCTCTGATTGAGACAGGTTATGAATAAATGCATGTCTAACAGCAGAACTAATAAAAAATGCAATACTGCTGCTATTACTACTAATAATACTACAGGGAGAGCAGCGATTGGGCGGTAAGGCTACGCTGACAGACTGATGTCCGATTAATATTTCATATTTTCAGCAACCTTTTTTATCCTTCAATCCGGTGTCCGAGGGATGTTCAACACTAAATCTAAAAATAAAACCTCCACCAGTGTCCTGCATCAGAGCTACAGCCGGTTTGATTTCCTTACACAGATCTTTCTTATCATGCATACATTTCTTTCTGAACGCGGTGGAAACATGCAGCAGGTACATGGGCAAATGGAACATGTCTGTTTTTTCTCCCCAGTCCAGTGAAGTGAAGCGAGTCTGCGCCTCGGGCTAGCTCTGTATACCACAGGTTGGAGTGTCATTGTCTGACAACCTTAATCTGGGATTGGCTGCTTCCACTTTTGACATGGATGGCCGAGGGCTGAAATCCAGCCCCCTCTCAGCGCCATGGGCCAAATGTGCTGCTAGGTATATAGAAAAAAAGGAAACTTGAAAATATCAGAGGTACATGACACTGGATGAAACTTAAAAGATAAACTTTGAGCATTTTGACCTTATCTGTTTGTATTAGGCATGGTATTAGATGTCTTTATAGGCCTGCACAGTTCTGCCTTATGGTGTTTGACGTCTATATTTGCAACCATCACTACCCCACCATCCCAAAAGACAAAAGAAAGATTGGCTCTGCACTCTTAATGTGATTACATATCAAACCAAGATACAAAAATACCATTATACAACCCAAAGAAAGTTAGGATGCTGTTAGGAAGATGTTAATAAAATCATTGGAACACTATATTTGATTTAAAATATTGCAAAGACAACATATCAAATACTGAAACTGACAAATGTTGTTGTCTTATGACAAATATCTGCTCATTTGAAGTTTGATGTCAGCACCCTGTTTCTAAACGGTTGTAACAGGAGCATGTTTGCCATTGTGTTGCATCACCTCTTCTTTTAACAGCACTCTGTAAACGTTGGTGAACCCAGGAGATCAGTTTCTGGAGTTTAAAGTGAAATGTTGTCATACTCTTACCTGATATGGGATTTCAGCTGCTCAACGGTTGGGGGCTTCCTTTGTCGTACTTTTTGTTTCAAGATGCGTCAAATGTTTGAAGGATTGCAGGCAGGTCAGTTTAACACGTGCAGGATGTGGTTTGTCGTCTTCCCTGATAAAGTTATTGTTTGGATGGCAGCATGTTGCTAAACCTGTATATATTCAGCATTAATGGATGTGCAAGCTACCAATGCCATGGACACTTCAGCATCTCCATACCATCAGAAATGCTATTTTTTGAACTGCACTGTTAACAAGCTGTGTGGTCCCTCTGCTATTATAGCAGAAAGAACCTCAGGAAAGTTTTCCAATTTGTCTTTTTAAAGAGGCTTAAGGCTGATTTATACTTCTGCGTTGAATCAACGGCGTACCCTACGCCGGGGGTCCGCGTAGCTCCCGTACCTACGCAGAGGCCTACGCACGTAGCTGACGTGCACCTCCTCCAAAATGTAACTCCCCGTAGAGCCAACGCGGACCGCAAGCCCTGTGATTGGTCCGCTCGGCGGCTTTGTCTTTCCCGCATTTACAACACTTCCGGGATCCCGGACATCGGCCGCACATCGTCCGTGTATTTCATCTCCTCCTCTCTATTCTTCATGTAATCATGTCTGTATGATAAACAGCAACATGTATCAGCTGTAGATTAACATAACACGCTCTGAATCTCTGTGGAAAAGGAAATAGAGATCGTAGCGGGACCAGAAGCAGGCGGCCGGCTATCAGAGAGACCGCACTGCCCTCAGGCGTTTCGGCGGAGAATTGCTGCGCGACACAGACACACCGACGCACAAGTATGTGGGGCTCATGTCCGCGTCAGCCCCTGCTGCGTAGGGGAGACGCAGAAGTATAAATCAGCCTTTAGGCCCGGAGAAGTCACTGGCATTTCTGGATCATATCTATATGTGGTTTCGTATTTGCATGGTGCAGTTTTAATAAATCAAGCGGCAACGTCCAGTCTAAAAATATGAGTCCAATATGCTCTGAGGCTGGCTCTGGAAGTCCTGGAAACCACATACACACCAATTCAAAGAGACAATCTTTACAGCAGAAATAAACATGTTTACAGCCTGGTTCAAAAGATGAGTGTAGTCTGGATAGCTCTTTTCTCTATCGGCACACACTGTACAGAGGTGAAATTGTTCATAACGCGGCAATTTCAAAGATATTTAGATTACGAGTCTTCTATTATGAGAAGCACAGCTGACTTGATTGACAGGCGGGAACACTGTAGCTGTTGGCTAGGAGGCTCAAAGCCCACCTCTTTATGTCACACTCGCTCGACAGCAGTTAGGTTGAGTTCAACATTTTCAATATGGCTGCTGCTAAGGATTGGCTTCAAAACAGTGCTTCAGAAACAAATGGTTGACGTCAAGGATACTACGTCCATTATTCATACAGTCTATGGTTTTAACCTGCGTTCTTGGATGCAGTGACAGATTGTACTCATAGACAGTGATTTTAGGAAGTGGTTTATAGCCTATGCAGCGATTTCCACTGCAGAGCAATGCCTGTTTTTAAAGCACTGCCACCTGAGGGTCTGAAGATCACGACCAACCAGTACTGGTTACTGCAGGGGTTCCCAAAGTGTGGGTCGGGACCCCCTGATGGGTCGTGAGACATAAATGGGGGGTCGTGAGATTTCTTCCAGAATTTTTTTTATTAATGTTATTTAAAAATTTTACCCATTATAGTAAAAATATATTGTCAAAAATAGTAGCTAAATTTGAAATAAAACCTTGAAAATAGAAAATGTAATGAGTTTTCTGCCTTTCTTTGTTGCCAGATGACTCCTAAGTTTAGGGTTAGTGAACAGGTAATTATCAAAAGCATCAGTAGCAGTAGATTAATTCATAACAGCACAGGAAACACAGACACATGCTCATATAGGTAGGGTCATTTTCTGCAGACCAGCTAAATGAAGCCACATTAAATCACAAGTCTTTGGCACCTATATTTTGGGGGTCAAGGGCTGAAAACTTTGGGAACCCCTGGGTTACTGTATACTTGTTTATAATGCAGTGCAGCCTGAGTTAATTAAAAAAAGGTCCTCAACATGTCGCAGTAGTTTGGCATCATGCTGTAGATCAGTCCCTCCAGGAAGTTGCGATTTCGCGATCGCAACTATCAACGCAAATTCAACCAATCAGCGCGATTTTTTCGCGGCCTAGCAATTTTTTACAATCAGCGCAACTTTCCTGCAAATTTGACCAATTACCTTAATCTCAGCCCCTGTACGTCATCGGTTTTGTCATCAATTTGACTTCCTTGGAACATAACCATAAGTCCTCACTTGATCGGCACTTTTCAACAACAAAACACGCACAGAGAACGGGTGAAGAGAGAGGACAGCAGGCAGGACAAGTGACCATGACAACGTTATTATTTATAGATTGAGGGGCTCAGTGTTAGCTTGGTCTCTACCTGCAGCAGGTGTGCTTTATGAACCAGCTCTCCTCACCTCCATGCATCTGTCTCATCTTCATTGATGATTTTTACCCCCGGTGTGCGTTAGTGACAAAGACACAACCGGGGGACGTCTGTTTACTATTTGATGTTTGACGTTGTTGCCATGGTTACCGTAAAAAGCTCTGCATCTACAGCCTGATTTAATCCAGTTTGGTGAAACATCAGACACATTCAGGAAGTTTTGATCAACTCCTAGTCATCAAAGATGCAGATTAATTTCAGAGTGCCGTGAACTGACTGTGCATCAGTCGCTGCGAGGTGCATTCAGGGACCGTCGTAAATGTGCAATACAGTCCTTTCATGGCATTTTTCTGTGAATCAAGAGAATCAAAATACAGTCAGTGACCACATCAAGAATGCTTTCTAAAAGCAACTGTAATTTAGCATATTTACTTGCCCCTGAGATGTTATTGGGGGAAAAAAGCAAAAAAAAAACAATCGCAACTTTCACCGCAATTTTTTCAAAAAGCTGTCGCAAATTCAGGCTTTTTGGGCCGCAACAATCACAAAAAAATCCCGTGAAATTCTGGAGGGACTGGTAGATGTACCCTGAAGTCTGAGAATATCAGGCCTATTAAGTCCTTTTTTGTTTTCTCTTATCCTGGCTTTATTCTAGAGTTTCCTGGCCTAGAGTGATGCAAATGATCAAACTATTCCTGCACTGCTGCATGGGAGATTGAATAGATGTTCACTTCAAAGCTTTTCTGCATGAGGGACGGAGGCAGACACGTGCCTCTGACTGGTTGGTATTGATATACTGTATTTTAGAAATCATGCTTTTCTCACAGTCGGCACTTACATTGTTCATGTCTTCATCTGTCCATAAACGGGTGATTATGGCGCGTCTGAATGCACATATCCAATTGTGATGGAAAAAGGAAATGAAGTGATTGATTCTCACAATTGGAAGAAATGCATTAAGTGCGGCGCAGACTAGTAATCGTATATTATACCCGGAGCATCTCTGATGTGCCATTATCATAATGTGTGTTTCAGTTCTGACACTTTATCTTCCGCTGTGCTCGTGCAGGACCGTCAGCTGTAAATGTGTCTCTCTAAAAGCCTCCGCGAGAGTGTTTTGTTTGAAGGGAGTGTGTTGTTAGTCCTGTCTTCCTGCCCCTCAGTCGGTAAACTTGATGCTCCGACACTTGCCTCACATATTGATGAGCTGTCTCTTATGAAGAGGCTTATAGGTGGCTTCCATAGAGCCTTCAGAGGTGCTGAAGAAGTACACAGTCAATGTGTTTAGAAAACACAACACAGATCCTCAAGTTTCACAAAGGGACAGAGATGACAGCGCGTAGTCATATCGTGTCTTTTGGCACTCATGAAATATTTATGAAGAGATCACAAGGATGCATTCGACATTACTTTGAGTTGAAGATATGGTTATACGATCACAGCTGGGAGTCTGCTATGTGAAAAACACGTCAGTAACATTATATGGTATCACTGAAGGTATGCTGTGTAGCTTCGTCTTAGAAGAACATGCTATTTCCCTCATGTGAATGAAAGAAGCAGAGAAATACAAAGAATTGTTGTTGGAAACATTTATTTTGGAACAACCATCATTGAAACTCAAGTAAAAGTCAATCCAAGTATGTTGTTAATCTGAGTCGAGTCCTCATTATTGATGTTATTAGTACTAATTCTAAGGAGGACAGCTGTTTCACTCCTGGACCTGGACTGACTGTGTGGGACTTCTTGAACATTTCATTTATCAACACCAGATCTTGGCTGATCCTGTCGGCGTGTCTGAAGATTTAAATTTCCAATGAAGTTACAGGGCTTTGCTTCTCGCCTAAATATGCACCACGCCTGTCTTGATGGAAGATGCACTCATTGACTCTGCAGTGAGGAAATCACTGTTTGTTGCATCTGTTCAGTAACTGTTGGTGAAGAAGACATCACGTGAATGAATGCAGGTGAACACACCTGACAGCCTTTACTCCAAACTGATTAGATTATTAAAAGAAATAGCAAAGCCACTTAAATAGTCTCCAACAATAAATACACTGGAGTCCTCCTCTCCATCTCCAGAGTCCTGTTTGAGTTTAAGGCTAAGTCTGAGTCGTAACTGCTTTGAATTTGGAAAATAAAATCAGGTATTTCTATCTATGAGTAATGGTGATTAACCACAGCTTGTACAGTGATGGATCACTGAACAGCACTACTTATTACCCCTCACAAACCCAGTCCTCGTGTGTAGATGTGAACTGGCCACTGTGGATCTACACTACAGTAAAAAAGTTTGGACACACCTTCTCATTCAATGGTTTTTATTTTTTCTAATTATTTTCAACATTGTAGATTAATACTGAAGACATCAAAACTATGAAATAATCTGGTTTTACCATAATCTGGATTACAACAGTAGTCAAATAGGGCTATCCATTGTGTACTAACCCTACCTCTGAACAACACAACTGATGGTCTCAAACACATTAAGAAGGCAAGTCATTCTACAAATGAACTCTTGACAAGGCTCATGTTAATTAAAAACCATTCCAGGAGACCACTTCATGAAGCAGACTGAGAGAATACCAAGAGTGTGCAAAGCTGTCATGAAGGAAAAAGGGGGCTACTTTACAGAATCTAAAATATAAAACAGATTCTACTTTGTTTAACTCTTTTTTGTTCATTCAATAATTCCATATATGTTCTTTCATAGTTTTAAATCATGTCTCATTTTTGTATTTATTATTATGTTGAATACT
Organism: Notolabrus celidotus; assembly: GCF_009762535.1. Classification (NCBI taxonomy): domain Eukaryota; kingdom Metazoa; phylum Chordata; class Actinopteri; order Labriformes; family Labridae; genus Notolabrus; species Notolabrus celidotus. The sequence goes on along the minus strand of NC_048276.1, from coordinate 35,484,227 downwards.
TTTCAATACCTTAACTTGTCTGTTTTACATATTCTGCTTCAGCTGGAGTCACAAGATGTAAATATCCTCGAAGAACTTAGAAATTTAATAACAAAACAACTTTGAAGCTGCTGACAGCTGGACCAGTTTCAATGTGAAGAGAGAATCAGTCAAAAACTGTTTAAATATCCTAATTTATAAAGCAAAGTTTAGTTCCTGTGGTGAGAGTATTACATTAGTTGTGGGGTCCTTGGAGATAAGGACTCTGTGTGGAGGTACTCATAGGTCATGTCTAATAGACAACAGGTTACACAGTGAAAGCTTGCCCGGTAAGGAACAAGCTGGTTACAAGCTTTGGCCCTTGTTGTTTTCTTTTGGTTCATCAAATTGGGCCTCTAACCAACCTAACCCTCTTGACTTTCATGTCAAAAGCACACTTTGAAAAATTAAAAGGGCTTCATGTTGCAGCTTTAAACAGGCCTTTGCCCACCCAGATGTCAGAAGTGCTTTCTTCTGAAACACCTCTGACAGTGTCCTGGGAGGCAGCAGCACATGGTTGTTGTTGGCCATTAATTAAAATAAAGCCCCCCGCCTCCTCCACGTCCGTCCTCCAGCGTGTCAGAGTTGTTTATTTAGCACAACAGGAACAATTAAGGCGCTGACAAAGCAGCCAGCGTTTGAAGTCCTTCCTACTATACCTCCACTGGCCTAAAACACAACTTAGCAGACACCTTGCAGCTGCCTTGTAACCTTCAGCGGGTGCCTTGAAATGCATTTTGTAGTGTGTTAGCGCATTATCATAACCAGATGCCCACCCCACCGCCCACTCTGCACATGTTTGAAAAATGAGGCTGGGTCTTGAATATTAAAGACGCTGAGGTTCATTTATTTAGGGCTGTGTTTGGGCCGCCGAGGAATGCTGATTTGAATCTCGTTTGTTAAGCTGTCTTTCCTTATCTGTCAGCATCAGAGGATGCAATTTCTCTCTTCCCACCTCGTCCCCCTTGTCTCCTAAATGGCGGCGATATTTAGAGGTGCTTGACAACTGAGGCATGCAAATTAGCAGTTGATGTTCCCTGCGTTTCTGTACTTTTCTTTCACTTCTCTCCCCCCTCTCCACCCCTGAGTCGGGCCTTTTAGCCTCCGTGAGACGATGATGTTATTTGTGATGCTATTTTTGTAGCTATGTAGGAGGAAATTACACAGACTCTATCCATAAGTTTTCTCTCAACCAACCTCTGTATGTGAACTTGTGCATTCTGAAGGAGTTACATACTGATAACATACAACAACATAACCATTATATTAACCCTTTCAAACACACCCACCTCTTGAGGCCTGCTGCAAGAGGTCGGTTTCTGACATTCTTCTTGTCATAAGAAATACAATAGCCCAAGCCTTTTTTTTTTTCAATTGATTGTTGAGACTGCTGTCTTCCCTTTGTATGCTCTGTTCAGCCATCATGCAGTTATGTTACATGTGCTGTGAAGGTCCCTAACACACGATGCAGCTGACTGCAGCAGCCTCGTTGAAGAAGATTGTTTTTTGCATGAAAGCATAAAAGGTAAAGCATTACTTGAAAAATGTATGCATCATAAGGTTTATACATATTTATATTGATTTATCAACAGGCTTACTCACTGATTATTCAGTTCATGTACTTAAATCTGATTGGTCAAAACCCCAAACAACATTATTTAATCCTGAGAGGAGGATGATAAACATTGGGCACCAATTTAAGGCTGATTTATACTTCTGCATCTCCCCTACGCAGCAGGGGCTGATGCCGACATGAGCACTACATACTTGTGCGTTGATGTGTCCGTGTCGTGCAGCAATTCTCTGTTGAAATGCTTGAGGGCAGTGTGGTCTCTCTGATAGCCAGTCTGTTTACTTTTCCACAGAGATTCAGAGCGTGTTAGCTGATACATGTTGCTGTTTATCATACAGACATGATTACATGAAGAATAGAGAGGAGGAGATGAAATACACGGCCAATGTGCGGCCCATGAGCGAGGATCTGGAAGTGATATAAATGTGGGAAATACAATGCCGCCGAGCAGACCAATCACCGGGCTTGCGGTCTGCGTCAATTCTACTGGTAGTTACATTTTGGAGGAGGTGCACGTCAGGTACGTGCGTAGGCCTCTGGGTAGTGGACCTCCGGCATAGGCTACGTCGTCAATTCAACGCAGAAGTATAAATCAGGCTTTAGCCTAATGGTTAAAGTTGTGCGCCCATGTAGCTGACAGCCCGTGTTTAAATCCAGCCTGCCGCTTCTTTCTCACATGTCATTCCTCCACTCTCTCCCAGTTTCCTACAGTATCCACTGTCCTCTCCTCTATAAAAGATAAAGGTGTAAAAGCCCAAAAATATAACTTTAAAAACCAAAAAAATAAACAAAACAAAAGGATAATAAACATCATATCAAATCAATCTGCAGATTTATAAAGTTCAGAGATGTTTCAATGATTGATTGATTAATACGTTATGTTGGACAATAATGAGCTGAATATGCTGAAAATAAAAGTATGACTTTTCAAATTGTTTTTAACATTCAAGACACGATTCAAACATTGTGTCTCTTCTTATGGTTTGTGGACAGATCGCGTGTTATCCTTGATAAATTCCAGGATTTGTAAACACTCTTTGTGATGTCCTCTCAAACCAAACTAAGAAAAAGTAAGAGTTCAGGGGCCGACTCTTCTCCTCCACAGTGTTCAAAGGCTAAAGCACAAATTCAGAGATTATCAAATTAAACCACACATTCCTCTGAGCAGGTTGCAGCTTAATATTGAACCACCTGTTTATAAGTACTGACATATTCATAAGGTGGGATGCTGGTGCAATGCGATCCTTCTCCTAATTAAAACTAATCAAAAGCAGCAGAGAGTGAACCGGCCGACTGTTCCGTCTACTGAGAGCATTTCAGGCCAGGACTGGATAAAACCACTCTCCAATTACACATCACCAGGAATAAAACGACCTGATCTGACATTAGAGGGGCGTTCAGATCCGATTTGATGTTTTAAGCTGTAAACAATTACTTGACTACTCATGATACCCTGATGCAGAGCACAAGAACAAGAGCTCCTCTCCTTACTTTATCTGCGTGTGTGATTGCAGCACGTTTCTTGGCCAAGTTAACTAACAAACTGATAAAAGACACACATGTGAGGCAGGTCTAAAGGCATATAGGGTAGTGTATAAGTGCTTGTTTAAAGTGTGTCTGTGTTTCTGATTGGCTGCTGTGTCAGCGTGTTATAATTTCTGGGGTGGATCCCCGCCGAGTGTGTTTCTGATTAGAACTAGACGAGCTGCTGGGAAGAGCAGCCTCACAGTGCAAACCTGCAGAGTGGATCAGACTGCATCAGTTCTGGGCTCTAATTTGTCGTACTCTGAGGAGCGAAGCAACAAAGCAGAAACACTTCATAACTTTACTCAGGCAACATTATACCCATAGACTGTATGAATAATGGACATAGTATCCGTGATGTCACCTTTCTGTTTCTGAAGCGCTGTTTTGAAGCCAATCGTCATTGGGAGCCATATTGCTGCTGTTGAGCAATTGTGATGTAAAGAGGCGGGCTTTGAGCCTCCTCGCCAACAGCTACAGTGTTCCTGCCTGTCAATCAAGTCAGCTGTGCCTCTCATTGGAAGACTCGTAATCTCAATATCTTTGAAATTGCAGTGTTATGAAAAAATTCATCTCCGTTCAGTGTGTGCTGATAGAGAAATGATCTATCCAGACTACACTCGTTTTTTGAACCAGGCTGTAAACATGTTTATTTCTGCTGTAAAGATCGTCTTCTTTGAATTGGTGTGTATGTGGTTTCCTGTACTTCCAGAGCCAGCCTCAAGCGGATCCTGGATGAACTGCAGTTTTTAGCACTTCTGCATTGGACTCATATTTTTGCTGCTTGATTATACTCAGAAGTTTAGTATTCTTCATAGAGCTTGTTGTTTCTATTGTTCACTCATCAATGCAAGTTACAATGTGAGTTATCGTCCCAGCACTGAGGAAGGTTTTGTCTTTAATTGAGCCAATCATAACTTGTAGAAATAACAACTCCTTGGTCTAAATGTCAGCACGTAACATGCAGGACTGATGAAACATGAAGAACAAAAAAAAAAGATTTGAAATGTGTTTCCCAAAGAAGACAGAAAAGGAAACTCAACCCCGGAGAAGAAGGGCCTAAAGATCTTGATGCTGAGAATCACAGGGAGGTTTTTCTGTTTTGTTTTTCAAGTTATTTTGATTCTTTTATTTGAGAAAGGATAGAGAGAGAAGGAAACTGGGCAGAAAGAGTGGGGCAGTGTTGGCTGGTGAGAAACATTTGGAAGGTTAAAGGTTGTGTGGAGAGCTAACTGTTGAGGTACTTCATAGCTAGAGACATCCAGTGTTGCTAGATGGCCCAGTGTGTGCATATGTGTCTGGTGTGTATATTTGTGGGATGCGGGGCACCATTGCTGTGAGGCTGGGTGGATGTTTATGGTTATTGTGTTCATACATGTATTCCTGTACAGACGGTGGCAACAAATCTCCTTATTAAGGACAAATAAAGATCTATCTATCTATCTATCTATGGCTGCAGCTACCTTCATGCTGTTTGCATTTTTTATTTGTATTTTTAGGTCTTATATCCTCGTTGTTGTCTACAATGCTTCGATGCAGGGAAAGCAGTAAAGGGCTTCACTCACACCACATCCAGTTGACCAACTCAGTATCTCGTAGCAGGAGTGGAAGAAGCCCTGATTGTAAGCTAGTCCTCACTCACCTGCCTCAATGAGGTCGGTCCGGTCCAAGCTCCTTTATCCTCTTTATTTCTTGGAGTGTACGTCTTGTGAGAAGATGATTTCTAAAAGAAGCAACTGAGTTTTTTGTGGGTACACTTGGAGTTGGTGTACCCCCTCTGTTTAACATGTGTACAAACAGGACCAATCATGTTAGAGAACGGGGAGACACTGAAAGCTGTGCAGATGGCTGTTTTGCCCCATTGCGGGAGGGTAAATCTGAAGACAGCCATTGAGAAAGAAACCTCGGGTCGGCTGACTGGCAAAAGTTTCAGGACTCATTTAGACACCCATTTGGCCAGCTGCTCATGGCAAGGAAGTATGACCAAATATGGACAGCACAGAAAGAAACCAATACATTTAAGAATTCATTTTTGAATTAAGGCTGACAGGCGCACTGTAATTATTTCACATTTCTGATTAGTTCTTGTTAATGTAGACATTTTTATTCTATAAATGTTTCGGGGTGTTGCCCAGCCCCCTCTGGACTGACATGAGATAAAGGGCCTGGAGTCAGAATCAGACCCAGACTGACTGCTTCAAGGACTATAGCTGACATACACTACCAGACAAAAGTTTGGACACACCTTCTCATTCAATGGTTTTTATTTATTTTAATTATTTTCAACATTGTAGATCAATACTGAAGACATCAAAACTATCAAATAATCTGGTTTTGCCATAATCTGGATTACAACAGTAGTCAAATAGGTCTATCCATTGTGTACTAACCCTACCTCTGAACAACACAACTGATGGTCTCAAACACATTAAGAAGGCAAGTCATTCTACAAATTAACTCTTGACAAGGCTCATGTTCATTAGAAACCATTCCAGGAGACCACTTCATGAAGCAGACTGAGAGAATACCAAGAGTGTACAAAGCTGTCATGAAGGAAAAAGGGGGCTACTTTACAGAATCTAAAATATAAAACATATTCTGCTTTGTTTAACACTTTTTGGTTCATTCAATAATTCCATATATGTTCTTTCATAGTTTTGATGTCTTCAGTATTAATCTACAGTGTTTACAATCATTACAATAAATACAAACTCTTGAATGAGAAGGTGTTTCCAAACTTTTGACTGGTTTGTACATGTGGCATGAAATTTAGGCGCTGAACTAAACCATTGCTGGAGTAACACTTAGTGACATGGAAGAAAGTTTGTTAAATAATGAGTTCAATAATCTCCCAAATACATCAAGAGGCTTGGTTAGCTTCTCATAGACTCAGTCAGTAGAAATGTACTTCAGATGATTTTACAATCAGGGTACATTTCAGAGCTTGGACTTTGTGATTTCTCTGTGAGGAAGTTCGGTTGGAACTGAGACTTTTACCAGAGTCATTTGTTACCCAAGTATTTTCACTCCAGCTAAGGAATGTGAGTACTTTTCCCTCCTCTAGTCATACTGCATTGTTCCTCTGTTAGTGACACATAAGCACCACAAACATTTCAAACACACTTAGCTGCTTTCCTAGAGTGTTGATTTGATTTTCCTCTCAGCCTGCCTGCCTGCCTGTTTGCGTTCATCCATGGTTGGTGTGTGTGTGTGTGTGTGTGTGTGTGTGTGTGTGTGTGTGTGTGTTTTCTTTTTGTACTATAGACATATTGCGCTGGGGACTGACACTACTGCCAAGCGTTGGTTTTGAAGCAATCATATAAAACAAAGCAAAGCCACTACAGGCTGAACCATCTACCCTCCACAGTGGATGCACCCCTAAAGCAAAGTCTGATACGTTATCACTGCAGTTTTTCAAATTAAAGTTACATCCACGAAGAGTCCATTTCTCATGTTTGAGACGGAGAGATTGTAAAAGTGCAGCAGAAAGCGTCTGATGACCGGTGCCGCTTGTTGCCGTGTTTTCTCAGCCCACAGGCTTATTGAGCTGCTCCCCGAGTTCTGTTTATTCCCACAGACACATTAAGAAGTTTTCGCCGGCCACCTGCTGCTCTCATTAAATTCTGTACCAAAACATTCGCTCAAAGAAGGGCACCTGGAGGACCTTTGTGCTTAAAATGGAGATTTTACAGGAACACTCCAAAAAGATTTAAAGCCACAACACTCACCGAGCTCAGAGATGATTATGATTTCTCTTTCTTTTTATTTTGGCACAAAGATATGATTGTACAGGTGTGAGACGATTCGAGGCTAACAATGACTGTGTTAGAGGATGAGGAACAGGGTTGAGACATAATTTGAAACAACCAAAGTAGAAATCAAAAAAGAGATATGCAACAGAGAAAGAAGGAGAGTAATCATGTTAGTTAGATTGTCTTTGAGAACGTGGTGATTGAAATGAGAGGGGCTAGAGCGTCAGAATATGCACCTGTGAGTCTGTTGGTTTGTGTTTGGGATGAGAAACTAACACCACTGACTTTACTTCTTTATATAAATCAATCTATGAGGATTGTATCTGTTGTTGCCAGTGTTGCCAACTCCTCAGTGAGGAAAGTAGCTAGAATTCCCTAAGTGACGTCATGACTCAATTTGCATAATTTGAATTGTAATGGACGCTGCAGGAGAGACTTTTAACTTTGAGGGAGAGACAAAAAGAGGTTAAAAAACACCTTAAATATGTTTATAACTACACTAAGACCCGACAGCAAATCAAAGTAAAACATTACATTTTTCAACCAGAACATTTTCAACATTTTTATTGTATACAATCTATATTAACTATCTATGTGGACCAGAAAGAGACAGTAGGTGGGATCAGCCAGCTTTGTCTTTGTACATGCGTGATACATTAACAGTCTGGATGCTGAGGGGTGAACGCCTCCTGCTCTGAATGCAGCTAGGAGGGACTCACAGCAGCATCCACTGCTCATTGAGTAGAGTAAGAACGATACATGCTTTCACGTCAGTCTCCAACAGTCTCCATTAACACCAGAAGAAGCAAGAGATTTGTCCCTTTTTTGAAAAGAGTCGCTAGAGGGGTCTGAAAACTTGCTAAATATAGCAACAAAGTCACTAAGTTGGCAACACTGATTGTTGCATGAATCTCTTGAATTTGAACATCAGTAGTTGTTATTGTTGTAATATTGTATGTCATTTTCTAGAATAATCAATGAGAAGAGAAACCTCAGAGAAAATAAACTATACTTTTAAGTATCTCAGATGTTATTTTACATTATTTCCAGGTTAAAAAAGACTGAAAGATATCCTTCCCTGTTGAGTTAACTTGTTATCCCTCAGCTAGTCCCCCCCAAAACACTCTGAACATGCAAGTAAGACGAAGGTGAATGTTGACAGAGAAGTTGTTCTGCTTCATTTGAGTCTCCTCTAATTGGTTTGATTGTGTACTTACACAGTAATACAGAGATGTAGTTTATAGGGTTGATCTTTACCCTGCTGTCTCTTTAACCTCATGTTTGCTTATCATTGCTTTAGTAACACTCCCTCCTACTTTCCATACACAAACAAAACACTTTAATTATGCCCTTGTCTTATTCCATTAAATGTTTTTTGTACCCACTAAATAAGTCTCAACCAAACATGCAGGGCCATTACATTTGAACCTAAAATAAGGGAAAGGTTGAACATTTTGAAAAAAGAAATGTTTTACATACTGTACTTTCAACTTTGTATTCTTAGTAGGTTTGTATTCATAACTGTTGGTTATGGGAATGTTGAAATGACACAAAGGGTCTCTGTGTAAAAAAGGTAACTGTGACTTTGACAGAAAACCTATTTTCATTTAGTGTATTTTCCTTTATGTATGGCTCCTGTTATGCTCATAATTGAAATTGTTATGTCTCATAGTCCATGATCAATTAGGGGCTGGCGTGTTGGAGCCAATATTGGGATTCTGTGTTGTCACTGGGAGGCGCTGTGGGCAGCACCCAGAGGGCCCGATCTACTAAAGGTTTGCGTGTATAAAAACACGTGCAGACTTGATAGCGCGCGCAAAGCTGCCGTACTAACCGGGAGCACCGAGGATTGCGTCTGTCAAATGAGCAAAATAGCACTCGCAAAACATTTAGCGTGTTTGCCTTCATGAATATGCAGAATACATGTAGATCATCAGAACGCGCAAAATACTGGGAGGAGGAGATGCAAAAGTAATCATTTAGCACACGCAATGTGATTTATCAAACCTGAAGCAGATAGCGAGCGCTGTTTTTGCGTCTATATTTAGCACGTTTGAAAGGCAGGTGCAAACTGGCACAGCGTTACGCACACATGGCTGCGGTCACTGTAAAGCTCATCATAACTTTACAACATGCCCACAAAAGCTGGGCTTACAAGCATTACTACATGTTTTAGTCAATCAAACCAAGAGAACAAAATAATAATAATAAAACAACACAAATTCAAAGCAGTTCAGCACCACTAATAGCGGCCGCATCATTCTGACACCCACTTTGACTTTTTCATATAATGAGAGCACAGTAGGTCACTGTATCAACAGATATACAGTTTAGTCAAATTGGCACAGCGGCCCACATGTTCACATACAAACAAAAAATCAATATGAAGTACTCGGCCTACTCACCACTGTCTGGACGAGCCTTAAGCTCCGCGGACTTGTCCACGATGCACTGTATGTCCATTTTCTTTGATCTGTCATTCTCAATAAATAACATGACATGTCCACTCAGTCTATTCTGTCCCATCGTGCTCATCAAGGGGTTTTTAGTTAGTTTTAACTTGGAGAATGAGCGCTCACTGAGCTGCGCCAGGCAGCTCTGCGTAACTCCTCATCTCGTGCTTGCAGCAGTGTGTTGGGGTGAATTGACTCAAACATGTTCACAGTTCCATTTAAGCTGGTGAATCTTTGGAACAGTTGCTGGATGATGATATCAGGCATTAAAAACGTTCACCCGAAAGTTGCTCCCTGGGACAGTGAGGCGACTGTCTTCATCCAAGGGACGCCTAACTTTTCTAGAGCAAGAGTGGCAGACTAAGCCTCATCAAATCGCTCTCTAAACTCCATCAAAACACTGATTGTGTTTTGGAGTAGAGTAGATGCGTTTATTTCATCGGCAGATCTTCTGTTTTTTCTCACAGCATTCACCTTTTCACTGATGGCCTCCCAAATCGTGTTTCTAACGCTGAGATGTCTCTGCTGGAGTTCACCGACGTGTTTATTTCCCTCCTCCACAAAGACCTCCAACTCCATGTCTTCAAACTTCATTTATCGCTTAAGACCACTCTGTTCTCTCAAACTCTCCATGGTGACAGCCGATAGCACACGCAAAATCCTCCTAAAATAGGGCGGTTCGCACCACTTTTGCACTCGTTATCATTTGCGCACGCAGTCTTGGTAGATCACCCGCAACACGCCCAGAAATAACACGTGCAAAATGATTATTTGCACACGCAAATTAGCGCTTGTTATTTGGAATTGGAATAGGTGTTGGTGGTACAGAGGCAAAAGGTTTTTGACCGTAACATTTGTTTGTTTGTTTCTATTGTTAATATTAAAATAAACAGATTGGGATTTCCCAACACAAGTTTTGTACTGATGAAGTTTACTTTTATGTACAAGAGGACATGTTTGGAGCTTGCCATCTAAATCCACATGTACTTACATTGCCATACAGAAATGTTTGCAAACATCTTGAAATCAGTCTTTTTACTCTCCTCAGAAATGCTCTGTCTTGCTCTTTAACATGAACCGGTTTGTAACCTGTGTTTTCTCCTCTGTGTCCCATCCAGTGGTGAGTCAGAACCTGGTGACGGACAATGTGTCTGTGGTGGAGGGCGAGATGGCGATCATCAGCTGTCGGGTGAAGAACAACGACGACTCGGTCATCCAGCTGCTCAACCCCAACAGACAGACGATCTACTTCAGAGACATGAGACGTGAGTAATGAAAGCTTCATGAGTTACATCACTCACAGAAGGTCTTCTGTCGAGGTGTGTTCAGGTACACCTCAGTCTGCTTATAGGGTACATGAGTAATCACAGATACTGACATAGCTCTTCTGCAGGTCTTAACCGCTGGCAGACTTTTAATGACATGCTCTACAGAAAGCCGTCTCTAACACCTCTAATTTTAATTTTAATTTCAACAGCTTTCTCCTTCATGTTACAACAATGCAGCTTCACTGAGAGCGTACTCTAGAACAAAATGAGACAACAACTTCACAGGCTGGATGGGCGGTCTGTTATTGTGCAGTGTTTGTTTGTTTTGTTGTCCCAGAAGTAGTTTTTATTTGTGGTTAGGTTTCTTTTGTTCGGTGTTTTGACTGCCAGAGCCTGAGCCAGAAGTCAGGGTTCCACTGAAAACCTCATGAAATCATATAATGAGTGCTTTCAGTTGGCTGGTATCCTCGCATTGTGGGATATCTTCTCAACATAGGGGGACTTTATACCAGCTCCAAGTACACTACCAGTCAAAAGTTTGGAAACACCTTCTCATTCAAGGGTTTATTGTAATTATTGAAGATTAATACTGAAGACATCAAAACTATGATAGAACATATATGGAACTACTGAATGAACCAAAAAGTGTTAAACAAAGCAGAATCTGTTTTATATTTTAGATTCTGTAAAGTAGCGCCCTTTTTCCTTCATGACAGCTTTGCACACTCTTGGTATTCTCTCAGTCTGCTTCATGAAGTGGTCTCCTGGAATGGTTTCTAATGAACATGAGCCTTGTCAAGAGTTCATTTGTAGAATGACTTGCCTTCTTATGTTATTTCATAGTTTTGATGTCTTCAGTATTAATCTACAATGTTGAAAATAATGAAAATAAATAAAAACCATTGAATGAGAAGGTGTGTCCAAACTTTTGACTGATAGTGTATCCTTAACTGTAACTCCGTGAATTTACCCATTGCGGGATGAATAAAGGAGTATCTTATCCTGTCCTCTCCATATTGCATGATGTACTCAAACAGGCCGACAAGTGAAGGAGGGGACCATCAGCACCTATTTTTTTTTACACTTAAATCACATGATCCAAACTGCACATGTTCTGCATGACACACAAGACAATGAAGTAGACAAGACAATGACACCATGAAGCTATTGCAAAACATACAGCCTCAAATACATTATTTAAAGTTGCATTGGGAGACTTTGTATTGTCTGCTATAGATGGTGAGATACTGCAGACATGACCTGATCCAATCAATCAATCAATCAATCAATCAATCAATCAATCAATCAATTTTTATTTGTAAAGCGCCAAATCACAACAAATGTTATCTCAAGACTCTTTTACAAACAGAGCAGGTCTAGACCACTCTATGTCAAATTATGAACAGAGACCCAACACCAAGACAGGATAAGACTCAGTCTGACCCCACCTTAATCCACCATGAGCATTGCACCTTGCAGCATTTAGCTAGTTACAGCGGAGAGGACAAACTTCCTTTAACAGGCAGAAACCTCGAGCAGAACCAGACTCATGTTAGACAGACATCTGCTGAGACTGAGTTGGGTCTGGAAAGAGGGATAGAGGAGAATAAGAGAGAGAGGGAGCGGTGATACAAACAGCAGATATAAGAATATATGGTATTATTTGAAAACAAGATTATATGTTTGGGCATTAAAAAAAAGAAAGTTGTCTTGTTTTTGTGAACATGTGACAAAACAATACAGTCCAAGTATGAAAAATGTGTCAACCCTTCATGCAGCGCCTCGTGTTCAAACGTCTCAGATTTCCTGCCCTTGCTGGATATAAAATAAAGTTTTTACTATGTAGGAAAACACTTTCAATAAAAATCATTCCGGGGTAATCATACGTCTGTCAGATGAGAAAGCATGCCGTAGCTGGAAGCAGACACTCTCCTGCGAGAGAGAAATCATTCAGCACTGCTGGGTCTTTATGTGATTGATACGGCACGTGTTTAATTATAGTCTGAAGTAGTCTGATGTGATAGGTTGACACGGAAATCAATCCCAGTGAGGCATTTATTTATGTCAGTTCATTTTGCAAGCTGCTATAAAAATGAGACAGACCTCTGACACATCATTTACATTTGGTAAAATTTAGTCAAGCTGCAGTTGGGAGCAGAAGCTGATAATTTAACACAAATGTCACAAACACAAAGTTTCACCAAAGCATGTGAGCGGAGCGGGCAGGAAAATATATAACATTAATTAATATTCTCTTACATTATTTTAACTTGCAGGAAGCTGCATTAAGTTTGAACCACATGCCAGCAGAGGGACTAATACGGGGGGGAGGTTAATACAATCAGCCCAACATACTCAGCTCTCAGTATGTCTGATTTAATAATATGGAGCTCATATCCCTAAACATTTAATGACCTGTTCTGTTTATTCTTATCCTGCCCAATTATGGTGTCACAGCTCTAATTAGCTGTGTGGAGCTGGACACTCTGTGCTTTACTCTGTGTTGCCTGGTTTTTGGTTCATTTAATTATGTTTTTAAGCCCCTGTGTGTGGATATGTTCACCCCAGTAGAGCATTCTGTCAACCTCTACAGCTATAAAACAACAGTGTTACATTCTGAGTTCACTATGTACAGAGATGTTTGGGAAATAAAACCCTCCTGGAGGTACATGCAGAGAGTATTATGGTATGTTGTTCATAGTGCCCTCCGTAATCTACCTATCCTCTCTCCTTTTGAATATTTTATTTGTAACTTTTTTGTTTTCTTAACATATACACACGAACACACAATAGACACAAGACACCATGGGAAATAATAAAGGCAGGGCGTTGCAGATCTAGAAGATCCACATATAAGAAAAGATTCTCCTTTATTCGTCCCACAACGGGGAAGAAAATAGTCCACAGTTGCTAATAATAGCAACATCTAAAAAAGAAAGGAAGGCTTCCCCTGCTTCCAAAAGATTTCGTGGTCCAACAAACATGAACAGAACACCAACAGAAAACACAGAAAAAAACATACATAATAATACAAGAACGAACACTACGTTAATGGTAAAGAAAAAAAGAAAGAAAGTGTAAATTGGGTGGGACACAGCCCGATCGCTGATTAAAATACAGAAGAAATGTAATTTTTCATCTTTGAAGTTAACATTATTATCATAGGAGCAAAGAATCTGAGTTACATAGTTAAGTCTCATCAAACGACAGAATTGGCTTCTCACTTTTAGAAAGTAGTTATATGAATTATGTCTTTCACAACAGATTTGTTCCATCTTAACATAAGAGTGCATTTCATTGAGCCATCTCTTGAAACATGGGGACACTGGAGATTTCCAGTGAAGTAATACTAATTTTTTCAGCTGCAACCATGCCTATATTAAGGGCCTGTTACCTTTTTTCTCTCCTAAACATACATAGCAGATCATGGATGTGAAACAGTGAGAGCGGAAAACTTCCTTTGATGACGACCATCCATGCAGCTTTTCTGGTTCTCTGATTTAAAGGTGACATATCATGCAAAATGGACTTTTTAATGGTTCTCTACCTGAAATATGTGTCCCTGGCATGTCTACAAACCCCCAGAGAATGAAAAAAATCCATTCTGCCCCTGTTTTGATTTCTCCACCTTTCTGTAAATGTGTGTGAAACGAGCCGTTTCAGACTTCAGTGTTTTTGTTACGTAACAACAATATCCGGTCTGTCACGGAGTCAGAGCTCGGAGCTTGTTCAGCCCATAGACTGTATAAAATAATACTGAATCCCCCTCCGTTTTTCATTACCTGCACAAATGTGTGCTAACAAGGAGCTTAGGAGGGAAGCATGCTAGTTGTAGGCTGTCTTAATAAACACAAAGGTCGGTTTTACTCCCCACGTCTGCAGATTTGAAGATCTAGTGGATGATTTTTATTTATCATGGATAAGTGCTAACGCTAGTTAGCATAGCTACATAGCTACATGTCGTAGCTGTAGCTGTGTACCAAGACACACGTCTACATACTGACAAATAAAACAACAAGAAACACTAAATCTGTGACCAATCCTTCAGAAAAGGTCCTGCTGCCTTTCTGGCAGAGGTCGGTTTTACTCCCCACGTCTGCAGATTTGAAGATCTAGTGGATGATTTTTATTTATCATGGATAAGTGCTAGCGCTAGTTAGCATAGCCACATAGCTACATGTTCGTAGCTGTGTACCAAGACACACGTCTACATACTGACAAATAAAACAACAAGAAACACTAAATCTGTGACCAATCCTTCAGAAAGGTCCTGCTACAGGCGCCTCTCCGTCAGGATCAGATTCAGAGGGTTGAAGTAACGTGATCTCTGAGCAGCCGTGTATATTCAGCCAACATGTAAACATTAGATCAACGTGCTGGAGAGCCGAGGCACATCCACTTCCTGAGGGGGCGTGGTCAGAGCGAAAACAGAGTGTTCTGAGGAGGACTGAAGAAGAGGGCTTTTCAGGCAGACCAAAATCTGATTTCAAAGTGTTTTTTTGAGCACAAACTTTAAAGACATGTTTTGGGGACCTCTTAGACCAATATATATTGATGAAAAAAGCAGTGTTCAGTGAGGGAGGAAACTCTGAATGGTGAGTGACCCAGACTGCAGCTGAGCTGCTGGTATCCTCTGATTCAGAAAGGTCCTGAAGTGCTATTATAATAATGATACATTTTATGTATTTAGCACCTTTCAAAACACGGTAACAAAGTGCTTTACACCACAGGTATAAATACACAGACACATTAAAATAGAATTAAAAGTAAGGAAAAACATTATGTGTAGGACTTGAACTGTTGAAAGTGCAGGAAAAATACAGTGAGGTTGTGCTGAAATTACAGTGAATAAAACAGTTGAGCCAATAAAACAGTAAAACTGGATTCACAAAAAAACTAATTGAAATCTAAAAGCAAGGTAATGATTGAGGTGACCTCACTTCCTCAGGTAGGACGTTCCATAGCTGCTATTGTAACCAAGTCCTCATGGCAGCAGTAGGTCTCTGCACAGCAAAATCAGTATACTCAAATGAACACTGTCAGAGTTAAAATTAACTCTTCTGAAGTGTCTGTAAGGGTCCACACCACTTAGTGTTAATGTAACTCTTTTTGGAGAGTTGGTACATTAACACTTATTAAAGCTAGGGTTGGTAGTCTCGGAAAACCAGCATGAATTTGAATGTAGCTTTTCCTCAGGACTCCGTCTAACCCCTCCCCTCCTCCCTCGGAGCTCCTCCAAAACGACGCCCCCCCGCTCACATGCACGAGCGCCGCTGATTCTCGACCATATGATCGTGACTGATTCAAAACCGGTCCTCACCAAAACATTATCATAGTGAAAGTTAAAAACACAAACAAACATGGCTGCTGTTAGTACTCACAACTGTCATGCTAGCATTATCCAGTTGTACTGGTGACACGATATCAGGAGAAAAGTTATAACACATATATAATACTGTAACAGCTCTACTGTTTGTTAAACATGTTCAGTGTAGATGTTCTTAATTCCTACAGTGTTGACGGCCAGTGAAGGCATCAGGAGAGGTGTAGAGTGTGCGAGTGGGAGAGAGGAGAGACAAGAGGAGAAGTTCTTCATTAATTCAAACATTGATTGTTGTTTTGTTGGTTGTCGTGATCACGGCCGACAGTGACCGGTTATTAAAACTCAACGTGTTCACGAATCGGCTCGTCATCACTACAGCGTCCGGACGGACGCTACAATACATATACATTTCTGTAGGACTTACTGAACGTCATTAATTATTCTGCTTGTTGGTGAGAGCTTTTTAGACTCTGATCCGGACTACAGTCCTGAGCAAAGCACCTCATCAGGTCAGAGGGGACAGGCCCGAGGACGAGCGAGAGGGGCAGTCAGTAGAGTCAGGGGAAGTAGAGGCAGGGGACGGGGACTCGGAGGAGTGCACGCCGGGGAAATGTACGCTCTGCAGGAGGAGGGCAGAATGGCTGGACAGGATTTGATTGGTTTAAAATTTGGGGAGCCAAAAAAGGCTGATTGGTTGGTGTTTTCCCAGGTTTACTCTGGCTGTAGATAGTAGTTTTTTTTCACTCTTTTTTAGGAACACATTATGTAATGATTGCCATCAGGACATACAGATCATTTTAACCAGTATGACAAAAAGTGTATCTAAATCTGATTACCAACCCCAGCTTTAAGCGTAATTATTGACTCTTTCTGGAGTTAAAATTGAAAACTTCTTAACACTAACCAGTGTTAATTTTGGTCAACACTTCAATATAGTGTTAGAGATTAACACTCTCAGAGGATTTATTTTAACTTTTAAAGTGTTAACCCCTAGTTAAGAGTTACCCTTTATTAACACTGTAAGGTGTCAAAATTGCTGTAATAAAATTACTTGGATAATATTGTTAAAATAAAGACAACATGTCGTGTAAGAACACATTTATTATAAAACATATGCACCACATAGGCATCTTAAACATCTTCTAAAACATATGACAATATGGAATAAGATATGCTCTCTCATTTTCATTAGAATATTGCTTGTCAAAAGGTCTAAAATAAGTAAGCTGGTCAATGCATATCAAAGCATGTTCATCAATATTCTGCTCTATACAATATGAATGAAAGTGTTCATAAAAGAACATTGTTTTAACTGTACATCCTAAAATAAAAGCACACTGTTCCTGTATTATGATATGTCAGATTTTCTTGAACACAGGTAGATCATAGGATGTTCCAGTGCATATAAACAGATTAACCTGGTACTCAGTGCCGTCATTTCTGACCCAACTCGTAGGCAGCAGTAGGTCTCTGTAGGCTCACAGCTAACAATCTTTCACCACCAGGGAACTTGGGATCTCTCCTGCTGTCCAGTTAGCTCAGAAGATTCTCTCCTCTTTCCTTCGGTCTGTTGAGCCTCATTCCTCATCTGTATATTCAGCTCCATAAAGGTGTCCTCTTGTGTCCACAGCAAATGGCACCTCACTTTTGCAGTCAGAATATCTCGTTATTAACTTTGGATGTATTCTTGTCTCTTTTGAAGACCGCACACCTGAACAACTGATTACTACGTTGCAGACAAAAGAAGACGTTTGTGTCGCAGCTGAGAGTAGTGCAACAATGAATGGACTTTTCTAACAGCAAAGTGAAGCACTAAAATGTTTAATTATAGCATACACTTACACCAAAATGAAGATAAGATGAGATAAGATATTACTTTATTGATCCCCTGGGGGAAATTCGGTTGTTGCAGCAACCCAGACTTAAGTACATTTAAGAATAAGTTGCAGTAAGTAAAATAAAATAAGTAAAAATAAAAATAGATTGATAAAGATAGAATGCAAATTTAAAAATGTATTATATATATAAATGTTACAAATGGTTTAAATAGTGGTAATTACAGGCAGTAGTAACAATTATTCAGTAGTGCCAATTAGTGTTTGGGTTGGAGTTCGTTCTTGGTGCTCCGACCAGTTTTTCAACAAAGTAGATCCCAAGTGGGTAACACACTCACTATTGATAAGTTATTCATACTGCTCCATTAAAAAAACACATTGCATATAAATCAACATTTCTGTAAATTAGAACAGGCTTCCTCAGAAAAACAAAATAGAACAAAAAAATTTGAGGAGGTAATCCTCAAACAGGCCCTAGTGACAATTGCCCATATTAAACAAGGAACATTTGGCAGGTAAATATTAAGCTCTGGAGAGGGTGGAGACCAAAAACAGAGCTAAAAACAAAGTCAGTATCAGACTTACATGCATGACGGAAAGAAAACTTCAAAAGGTGTTAAATAAATAAATGTTTCTCTCTATCTGCTGCTGGATGTAAGAGAAGGAAGTTATTCACTAACCTGTTAGAGCTCAATGAGCTAATAATGGTTAATGAGATAAGCTAACAGTTGTGTATCTCTGATTTTATTCCTGTTGGCCCTGATTCAACTTTAAAGCACATACAAAATTAAATATATTAATCAAAACAGTTAAATAATATGGTGGAAGTGTCGGTCAGAGCTTCAAATGCAAATTCCCAGCATTAAAATGTCTCACTGTATTTTATGGCCCATCTCATTGATTCTCACATCTCTTCTTGGCATAACTAAGTACACATAATTTACTGTAATACCCCATATTCCTCCCTTTGAATGAATTTACATTAATGCACATATGCTGTATGTTCACCATTATGAGCTCCATCTCTCTCAGATGTGGAGGCTTAGCTGCAGCTGATGCAGTCTGCCGTGCAGTTCTGGTACATTTTAATGTGTTTTTGCATTTTTCTTGAACCTCGACTTCAGGCGTTGACATAAACACATACTGAACATGCACTATTGACTAAGTTCTTTCTGCATTCTGATCCACCAGAGACTCCCTCCTGCTGTGAGATGAATGTCAGGCCCTCCTCCACCCCCCTTAGACATGTTCACCCCCTCACAAACACACCTGCTACATGCTATACAAGGGCACATGTGCAGAAACGAAGCCCCTATGCTTATGCTAAACAGAGCTCTGTATTTATCTGCTGTTGTGCCAACTCCCACAAGCTGGCTGTCAAGGGCAAGGTGTTCTTCTTTGACGAGGGTCTCCTTGATCTCCTGTGATCCCTCCCAGGCATCTCTGCTGCAGCTGCACTGCTTCATTATGACACGGAGTCCACCAGGCAGCCTCTAAACCACATTGGCCCCTTCAAAATATCACATCTGCCATCTCTGTCTGAATCCACACTGGTGGATTAGGTGAGATATGAGATGGAGAGCTAGAGGGGGTAAAGGGACAGAGAGGAAGGAGTGCTAAAGTATGACCAAAGAGTAACTTGATATTTGGTTCGTCATCCTGCTGTCAGGCACGTCCAATCAAAATGGTTCTGAGGCATTCTGTGAGTCTGTTTCGACCAATTATTTTACAGAAAACTACTTCAGATACTCAGATAATACAGGAGAAATTATGGTTTTGGTGGCATTGCATTATAAACAGTAAAACACCCTGCTCCACTATTATCATAAACAAGCGTGGGTGCAGTTACACACTGTTAAAATAAAAAAACTGTGAAAACTCAAAATTTCAAGGCAACTGTCTGCACTAGATTTTGGAGTTTTGAGGCTAAAAAACCTTGCATTTGAGTTTTTGTTGAGATAACTTGTCATTCATATGTAGTGTAACTTAAAGTGTTGAGTTCTACATACTAAGAAGAGAAAGTTGTGCCAACTTATTATTGTTTGTTCAGAAAATGTTCCTTTGTTACTGAACGTTACTGCACCGTTTTCACACCTGCAAGGTAGATAGCTAATGTTCAAGGCTGCTAACTCTTGGTAATGACCATGCCTTATTAAACTTACTAAACAAATTAAAGTGACATTAACCGGTAACCAACTCACCATCAACTCACCAACTGTAAAGCTAGAGTTTCAATACAATAGTCAAACAACACACTCACCTTTAGGGTGATCAAATCCACACAGGACAGGAGAGATGGAGCCACATGTGGGGAAATGAAAGTGTGGATGAAGACCCCTGTAGATTTGAGTTGGAGACCCCGTTCTTTGCCTGAAGCATACTGAAATAATTCAGCCAAGCCTCAAACCCATCATTTCAAGTTAATAATAATAATAATAATACATTTTATTTAAAGGCGCCTTTCTCTGCACTCAAGGACACCGCACAGATATATATATATATATATATATATATATATACATACACAAATTTACATTAAAGGAAACAAAATCAAAGTCAAAATGAAATCAATATAAACTAACAAAGTGGTAAGAAAAAATAGAAACAATAACAAAATGACAGAGCAATAGGAGTCAGACGGAGTAGGCGGTTTTGAACAGATATGTTTTGAGTTGTGATTTGAAATGGGGGAAAGAATCTGTGTTTCTGAGTTGAGGTGGCAATGAGTTCCAGAGACGGGGAGCAGAGCGGCTGAATGCTCGGCTCCCCATAGTGGTGAGACGGGCGGAGGGGACAGACAGGTGTATGGAGGAAGAGGATCTGAGGGAGCGGGAGGGAGTGGGAACATGGAGGAGGTCGGACAGATATCGGGGGGCGAGGTTGTGGATGGTCTTGAATGTTAACAGGAGGACTTTGAACCGAATGCGGAACTGAACAGGGAGCCAGTGGAGCTGTTGGAGGACAGGAGTGATGTGGTGGATGGAGGGGGTTCGGGTAATGATCCGGGCAGCTGAATTCTGGACCAGTTGGAGTTTATGGAGGGATTTGTGAGGGAGGCCGAAGAGGAGAGAGTTGCAGTAGTCCAGACGGGAAGTGACAAGGCTGTGGACAAGGATGGTGGCTGTGTGAGGGGTGAGGGAGGGGCGGAGACGATTGATGTTACGAAGATGGAAGTAGGCAGTCCGGGTGATGTTATTGATGTGTGATTGAAAGGATAATGTGCTGTCAAGGATGACACCCAGACTCTTAACCTGGGGGGAGGGTGAGACGGAGGAGTTATCAATGGTGAGGGAGAAGCTTGCTGTTTAATGTAAGTTCTGCCAACCTAACTTATGAAATGAGACCAACGTTACACAACAAACTCAATACAGGTAGTTGAGATCACTACTTTGATGTAGTTTGAAACAAAATGGAACATTTTTTGTTTACTTAACCAAACAATCATTTTGAGGACAACAATTTTAAGTTTTACAGTGTACTTATATCAGCAGTACTCTGATTCTGTCATTAAGATAAGTGTCTGTTGACGCCTGCTTTTGTGTCCTGTGTGATTGTGAGCAGGGTTGGGATTTCAAAGGTTGGGGGCACACAGTCCAAAAAGGGGAGACTAAAACCACTCTGTAATTTTTCACTCATTCCTTCACCTTTTATCTTGATTTACCCTAATAGTTCCCTGATCTCTGCCCAACACCTCAAAGTAGTGAGTGAAAAATTAAGCTGAACATTTATAACTCTCACCTCTTCACTGTCTACACACAGTCTCCGCTCCCTGCCAGTCACCTGTCGGGGCAGCTGCTCTTCCAGACACAATAATTTATTTACAAAAATTTAAAATGTAGATACTTTCCATAGCTTAGATTAGAGGCTTATTTGTCATAACTGGTGTAAGGAATCCTGACAGGGTGGTTCTTTTTCCCATAACAACCTGCTCATCATACATTATCCCGCTTATTACCCGGCTACTTACTTAAAATGCAAACACGTTGTTAAAAACATTGATTCAAAATTATTTTATTGATTTAAATGATTTATGTTTACAGTTTTTAAAAATAGTCCCAGTGATTCCTCATCAGTTAGCATTCCATGGTGATGGATTCTTCTCTGCCTGTTGCGGTGGATTGAACATGAAACTGTCCTCATTCAGCTCTCCTTCTTCTCTGAGCTCTGCGGTTCACACACCTTTAAAAAGAAACTAATGTCACAACTTTGAACCCTGCTGCTATCATCACCACCGCTCATGGTTTAAGTTTCTTTGCAGAGATCGCTAACCTAAAGTTTCTCTCACCTGCTCCGCTCCTTCATCATACTGATGGACAGGATCCAAGATGAAAAGGTCTGTAGCCTGCAGATTTAGCAATGGAACCAAAACGAGCATTCTAGCCACATTGATTTCATGCTAACAGAAGCTAACGGATTTACCTCACCTTACGGTCTATGGCAGGAGTACTCAAATACAAATCTTAAAGGGCCACAAATAATTTTTTCAATGAACCAAAGGTCCATTTAATGAGGTCGGTCAGACCATCTGCAATAATACTGTAATATTCAAAACAAAATGTCCTTTTCGTTCAAAATAACAACAAAAATATGAACTACAGTTGTGCTCAAAAGTTTACATACCCTGGCAGAATTAATGGCCATTTTTCAGAGAATATGAAAGATAAGAGAAAAACTTTTTTTTCACTCATGGTTAGTGGATGGGTGAAGCAAATTATTATCAAACAACTGTGTTTACTCTTTTTATATCATAATGACAACAGAAACTACCCAAGAAACCATAAATTCTGTCAGGGTATGTATACTTATGAGCACAACTGTAAATGTTGTTGTTGTGTGTTTTTGTGTCATAGATGTGTCAAGAGTCCTGCTTGCAGCTTGATATGATGATTTCAGTGCATTTATTTTTGTAGTTCTTACCTCTGAATGTTGAGGAAATGTCTCTTCAAAATTCCTATGCTTCATCTTATAATGCTGTTTCAAATTGGAAATCTTCAGCACAGCTATAGTCTACTGGCATATTAAGCACATGGGTCATGTGGTGGTTGGAGGTTGAGTGAATTCAAAAGTTTCACTCCATTCTTCTTTCAATCGCTGATTTTCACCGTCCACTTTTCTTTGAGCAGCAAATTGTGAACACACCGTTTTCGTGGATTCTAGGGTCCTACAGCTGACAAAGTGCCAATATGTGAACTTCTCCGTAAATGAAAGTGAAAGTTAAAAATTGCACTCACAGCAGTGGACTCTAAGTGACCCAGTAACAGCCTGTCTGCGTATCGTTGACATGGATACAAGTCCCGGTAAACACGCAGTGACCTGACCAAAACACAGAGTGAAGGAACAACAGTTTTGGGGCCACAAATAGGCGACCGGTGGGCCGGATTCAGCCCGCAGGCCGCCTATTGAGGGCCTCTGGTCTATGGTGTCAACAAGCAGAAGCTAAATGTGTCTGAACTCTTTTCTGTGGATTGATTTGACATGACGTGTGATCAGTTTGTCTCTGGTGTTGCTCATGTTAGTGAAAGTTAATAACCATTGTCAAGGGGTTTGGACCAATCAGAATCAAGCTTCTTACAGAACCAGAAGATCAGTAAGAAAGCCGGGCAGCAGTGTGTGTCCACTCCATAACAGGACACCCAGTGAGAGAGAGAAGAGTCACAGCTTTCATATTAGTTTGTATATGTAGCTTTAATCAGCTCGCTAACTATAGCTAAATATGAAAATATGAGGAAAGCAAGCAGTACATTTAGGACAATGTTGTTTTTAGTTCCCTGCACAAGTAACCTCAATGAATCGAGAATCAGTGTGATTCACACTCACACTCTGTTATTTGGAGGTTTGGACATTATTGCTAAGAATACCATCGACCTGCAGAGCCCCCGCCAAGCCACCATGAGACATATGCATGTGCGAGCCTCCTGCTGACTCACCTGCTGTGCCGCTGTTTTAATCGGTTTCACTGAAAGTGTGGAAAGAAGAAGGGAGGGGGACGTAGGAAGAGGGACTTTCAGCTTGATCCTAGTGCTGCTGTTTCTCCTGTTTTTTAATATAAGGTTTGTTTTGGGACTTTGAAACATGTCACACTCAGTCAATCAGTCAATCATTAC
The DNA here is from genome assembly GCF_009762535.1 of Notolabrus celidotus. Lineage (NCBI taxonomy): Eukaryota > Metazoa > Chordata > Actinopteri > Labriformes > Labridae > Notolabrus > Notolabrus celidotus. The sequence continues at coordinate 35,460,377 of NC_048276.1, read as the reverse complement.
TTGTATAGCGCCGAATAACAACAAATGTTATCTCAAGACTCTTTTACAAACAGAGCAGGTCTAAACCACTCTATGTCAAATTATGAACAGAGACCCAACACCAAGACAGGATAAGACTCAGTCTGACCCCATCTTAATCCACCATGAGCATTGCACCTCACAGTATTTAGCTAGTTACAGCAGAGAGGACAAACTTCCTTTAACAGGCAGAAACCTCGAGCAGAACCAGACTCATGTTAGACAGCCATCTGCCTCGACTGAGATGGGTATGGAAAGAGGAATAGAGGAGAATAAGAGAGAGAGGGAGCGGTGATACAAACAGCAGATATAAGAATATATGGTATTATCTGAAAACAAGATTATATGTTTGGGCATTAAAACAAAGAAAGTTGTCTTGTTTTTGTGAACATGTGACAAAACAATACAGTCCAAGTATGAAAAATGTGTCAACCCTTCATGCAGCGCCTCGTGTTCAAACGTCTCAGATTTCCTGCCCTTGCTGGATAGCAGCAGCAAGGAAAAACTTCCTTTAACAGGCAGAAACCTTGAGCAGAACCAGACTCATGTTAGACAGACATCTGCCTCCACTACGTTTTGGTCTGGAAAGAGGGATAGAGGAGAATAAGAGACAGAGGGAGCGGTGATAGTGATGAGACGAGTAGTAGTAGCTGTTGTCCAGCACATCCGTATCAGCTGGAGTCTGGAACGTCCACAGCAGGAGGACGTCTACGGCAGCTCAGAGGAACCTACGAGACAAGGGAGCTCAGGGACTCCAGAAAGGTCTATGGTTAGTAACTTTAATGAGACAGGGAGAGTTAAAGTAAGAGATGAGGGGGTTGGGGGGAAGGGGGTGAGATAGGATCCCAGTGTGTCAGTATAAGCCTATAGCAGCATAACTAAGAGCTGGTCCAAGCCTGATCCAGCTCTAACTATAAGCTTTATCTAAAAGGAAAGTTTGAAGCCTACTCTTAAAGTAGAGAGGGTGTCTGCCTCCCGGTTCATGTGGCCAGGGTGGCCAGGGATGGAATCAAACCCCCTACCGCAGCTTTTGTCCCAGTCCGGCCCTGGTCACAGCCTGTTGTCTCAGAGCCCAATCTCAGATCACCACTGATACCATAAACTACAGCAGCCATTTATATGTGTGACGAGTCAGCATCTCCAGCACCACAGATGATTTTGTATATTTTCAAAGCTGAGCAGTACTTGCTACGTGTTAAACTGGCGAAGTGCTCCTTTAGCTTCTTACTTTGTGTTTGTTTGTTTCATCTCCAGTGATCTGTAATCCTTCACTCTGTCTGGAATAAACAGCACTGTATGTTTCACAGATGTTCCACCAGAACACTTCTATTAAACGTTGGTCGCTGTGTTCACCCCACAGTAAGACTCAGCAGGTTACTGCTGTGACAAGACAAACAGATGACGCCTCATTAGGTTGTTGTTTTTACTCTTGTTTTAAGCAGAGTATGCACAGATGTTGATGTTTTCATTGCACAATGACCTGTTCAGTGTGTGAACACTGTCTGCTTCATTCAAGGACAGAAGTTGGAAACATACAGCTGCTGGGTTTCACTCAAACTCTCATGCAGATGTTTCCACAGCCTCTGGTAACCCAAATCAACAAACAATTCTACCTATAATATTTATAGTCACATTTATATGCTATTATATATATTTAAAATATTGAACGGAACTTGAATCCATTTTTGAAGTATCATCTATTCATTTTTTGATAATGTTCTAACACTGGGATAAATAAGGCGGGGTTAACTTAGATATTTATGACGACATAAATTCACTAAATTTCCCCAGGACAGGTCCACTAACTTTACCTAAGACCAGTCCACTAACTTTCCCCAGGACAGGTCCACTAACTTTACCTAAGACCAGTCCACTAACTTTCCCCAGGACAGGTCCACTAACTTTACCTAAGACCAGTCCACTAACTTTCCCCAGGACAGGTCCACTAACTTTCCCCAGGACAGGTCCACTAACTTTCCCCAGGACTAGTACACTAACTTTCTCCAGGACCGGTTCACTAATTCTCCCCAGGACCAGTACACTAACTTTCCCCAGGACCGGTTCACTAACTTTACCCAAGACCAATCCACTAACTTACCCCAAGACCGGTACACTAACTTTCCCAAAGACTTGTTCACTAACTTTCCCCAGAACCGGTTCACTAACTTTACCTAAGACCAGTCCACTAACTTTCCCCAGGACAGGTCCACTAACTTTCCCCAGGACCAGTACACTAACTTTCCCCAGGACCGGTTCACTAACATTACCCAAGACCAATCCACTAACTTACCCCAAGACCGGTACACTAACTTTCCCAAAGATTGTTCACTAACTTTCCCCAGAACCGGTTCACTAACTTTATCTAAGACCAGTCCACTAACTTTCCCCAGGACAGGTCCACTAACTTTCCCCAGAACCGGTTCACTAACTTACTCCAAGACCGGTACACTAACTTTCCCCAGGACAGGTCCACTAACTTTACCCAAGACCAATCCACTAACTTACCCCAGGACCGGTACACTAACTTTCCCAAAGACTGGTTCACTAACTTTCCCCAGGACCGGTTCACTAACTTTCCTCAGGAGCGGTTCACTAACTTTCCCCAGGACCGGTTCACTAACTTTCCTCAGGAGCAGTTCACTAACTTTCCCCAGGACCAGTTCACTAACTTTCCCCAGAACCCAGAACCGGTTCACTAACTTTCCCCAAACAGCTCAGAGTTTAGACAAACAGCTCCATCTGACACCCGGAGCCGAGCTCCTCTGCGTGCACATACTACACTTCAGCCTCCTCTGCTCCGGGCGTCCCATGGTCCTGATGCCCGGAGACTACGGAGTGATAAAACTAATAAATGATAGAAGTCCTGATTCTGAAGTATTTTGTGACTCAGCACTCAGAGACCATTGTAAATGAATAACTTTCAGATTCTGGAGTTTTGATGTCTTTAGATTCAGAGTCAGACGGCTCAAACATGCAGGCTGTGAACTCTCTCTTGACCTGTCAATCAAAGAGTTAAGCCACGCCCACACAGTCCTGAGAAATGCTCTGACCTGTAAAAAAAGATGTTTTTGAACAGAGTTTTTTCAGAATTATGGATGTTTATTTTCACTCAGATTTTTGTTGAAGCTTCATTACACATAACATTTTGATATCCTATGTGAATTTTAAATATTCCATTTCACGTTTCCAGAGGCTTTAAGGATTCCCTTTGTGAGCACTATGAGGCAAACCTCAATTTTCAATAGTTGGCCTTACAATTCTGGCTTTTACATGCACTAGTTATTTGCTGGTGTTATATTTCACAAAATACACCTCTGATATGACTGTCACACAGTCTTTTTTACATTGCTGTGACATATTATTTGCCAAATAATTCCTGAGTGTTTAAATAAGAAAACTGGAGCATTATCAAAAAATATATGTTTTGAAATGAGAACCAGCAGCTGAAATTCTCAATAGGTTGATTAAATACTCTCCATTTATTCGACTTTCTGAACAGTCTGCGTCACAGCTCATCCAATCACATCACATGTGCTTAACTGTTCAGCCTTTCAGTATGAATAGGCTGCTAAACAAAGACACAAGAACATCTTATGACACAGCAGTGCTAATTCTCAAGGCTGTAATTAGATCTAATTTCTCCTTTAGTTCTAAATAAATTCAATGTCAGATGAATCATTTCTTTTTTTTTTTAGAGGGCTTTTAGAAATCTTTTACTTTTACGTTAATTTATTGTACACATGAAAAAAAGGATGCATACTTCTAAGTAACACATCCTCTTCTTCACTTGTTTTAAAAGGCTAGGAGAAGTAATGAAGCGCTCGCCAACACTGTCTTTGTTCTTGTGCTGAGAAGGAAGAGGAGTTGGAGTGTCTGTGGCAGTGGGTGATTGTCCACTGAAGGGCGGAGAGGTTCAGAGCAAAGAGTTTATGTGCAAACTACTTGATGAGGCTGAAGGAGAAACATATCCATGAAATGATCCCACGTGAAGGACATGATAAGATTAATCACAATTTGAGCTCATTTTGTTTAACAGATATGATTTATGAGTAAAAATCAATCGACTGATTCTGATTTAATCACTAAATACTTTTTTAAAACATCTATGAAAGGTTTTATTAATCTTTTAATCACGATGAGCCAAAAATACTACTAAGACTGTCCAACTGTAAAAGACCGGTGACCTGGGATCATTTTAAACCACCATGATACATGACGTGGGCTGCACTGCCTCCCTGTGTATCCATAATGATCAAAAATGCACTTTCTTACCACCCAGAGGCCTCACTCCCATGTCATCAGTGTTTTCTGCCCCACCAGGGTCTAAAATAATCAGTTTTCATGTATGAGCCCCATCTCTAACAAGAAGTTACTCATTCCCAGTTTCACACTTGAAAAGAGTGGAGCATGTCGAGTATCAAGTCGAAGCAGCAGGAGGGAGCCCAACTGGAACAGGCTGGCTGAAATGGAGCCGTCATTAAATTCACTCTTGGCTTTGAATACTTTGTAGCAGCTCTTCATCTTGTGCATAGCTATTTTAAGATGAGAAGTATTTTGTTGGATTCACAGCTGGATCACAAGGGGTCAGAACCCAGAGAGACTCAGTGAGACCCAGAGCCCTCATACATCACCATTTTATCATGTTGGGGTTTCTTTTTCCAAATGGTTAGCTTTCAAATCTTGACTTCCTCAATGCTCATGTGACAAACTCTCGGTGTCAATTTTGGTGCCTCTGCTGGTGAAGTGATAACTCTGGTGCCTTTTTGAATCTTCCTCTGTGTAAAGGCTACTTCTGCATCTCCCCTACGCAGCATTAGCTGACACAGACACGAACACCACATGCTTGTGCATCGATGTGTCCATGTCACGCACCAATTCTCCGCCGTTTCGGCGGAGAATTGGTGCGTGACATGGACACAGTGTGGGCAGTGTGGTCTCTCTGATAGCCGGTCGCCTGCTTCCGGCCCCGCTACGATCTCTGTTTACTTTTCCACAGAGATTCAGAGCGTGTTATGTTAATCTACAGCTGATACATGTTGCTGTTCATCATACAGACATGATTACATGAAGAATAGAGAGGAGGAGATGAAATACACGGCCGATGTGTGGCCGATGAGCAGGGATCCCGGAGGTGCTGTAAATGCAGGCCGAGCTGACCAATCACGGGGCTTGCGTTCCGCGTTGATTCTATGGGTAGCTACATTTTGGAGGAGGAGGTCAGCTACATGCGTAGGTACGGGAGTTACGCGGACCTCTGGCATAGGCTACGCCATCGATTCAACGCAGAAGTATAAATCAGCCTTAAAGGTCCTCTGGAGAACTTTTGGTCTGCTTCAACTTTGGCGCCCCCTGGGGACAAACAGAAACCTCATTTCTCTCAATAGATATTTCCTGTGCGTGTGTAAGACGTGTTTCCTTTTCCAATTGTTTTAAAGGTGACATATCATGCAAAATTGACTTTTTAATGGTTCTCTACCTGAAATATGTGTCCCTGTCTACAAACCCCCCGAGAATGAAAAAAATCCATTCTGCCCCTGTTCTGATTTCTCCACCTTTCTGTACATGTGTGTGAAACGAGCCGTTTCAGACTTCCGTGTTTTTGTTACGTAACAACAATATCCGGTCTGTCACGGAGTCAGAGCTCGGAGCTTGTTCAGCCCATAGACTGTATAAAATAATACTGAATCCCTCCTCCGTTTTTCATTACCTGCACACGTGTGCTAACAAGGAGCTTAGGAGGGAGGCATGCTAGTTGTAGGCTGTCTTAATAAACACAAAGGTCGGTTTTACTCCCACGTCTGCAGATTTGAAGATCTAGTGGATGATTTTTATTTATCATGGATATCTGCTAGCGCTAGTTAGCATAGCTACATAGCTACATGTCGTAGCTGTAGCTGTGTACCAAGACACACGTCGACATACTGTCAAATAAAACAACAAGTAACACTAAATCTGTGACCAATCCTTTAGAAAGGTCCTGCTGCCTTTCTGGCAGAGGTCGGTTTTACTCCCCACGTCTGCAGATTTGAAGATCTAGTGGATGATTTTTATTTATCATGGATAAGTGCTAGCGCTAGTTAGCATAGCCACATAGCTACATGTTCGTAGCTGTGTATCAAGACACACGTCGACATGCTGACAAATAAAACAACAAGAAACACTAAATCTATGACCAATCCTTCAGAAAGGTCCTGCTACAGGCGCCTCTCCATCAGGATCAGATTCTGGATCAGATTCAGAGGGTTGAAGTAACGTGATCTCTGAGCAGCCGTGTATATTCAGCCAACATGTAAACATTAGATCAACGTGCTGGACAGCCGAGGCCGCACCCACTTCCTGAGGGGGCGTGGTCAGAGAGAAAACAGAGTGTTCTGAGGAGGACTGAAGAAGAGGGTTCTTCAGGCAGACCAAAATCTGATTTCAAAGTGTTTTTTTGAGCATAAACTTTAAATACATGTTTAAGGGACCTCTTAGACCAATATATATTGATGAAAAAAGCATGATATGTCACCTTTAAGTTATTTTTTTGGGCTTTTACACCTTTATTTATATAGGCGAGGACAGGGGACAGTGTAGGAGTGGGGGAATGACACCCCCCGCCTTTGGTCTACATAATTAATTTCTGTATCGGCACACACTGTACTTTTTTTTAATTCACTTTTTCTCATGCAACTGTTTTTGCCAAAATAAGGACATGACTGACTTGATTGACAGGAGGGAACACAGGAACCACACGGATACTACGTCCATTATTTATACAGTCTATGGCCCTAAGTTGTGTTTTCTAATGATAACTGTCATTCTGTTGTCTGTTAAAAGCTAAATGTAGCAACTATTGAGATTTTTGGCTGTAGAAAAAAATAAGCAAAGACTGTTTTGGTGAAAGTGATTTCATCTGACACCTGCCCTGCAGCAGCACTTTCAGGCATTAAGATTAACAAAGCAGAAATAATCATTATTGTTCATTATGTTCTCATTGGGTGAGCTCATGAAGGCATAATAGTATTAAGTTGAAGTGTTTTAAAACCAGAGACAAACTTCTCACTGGAGCTTTAAGAACATGAACACATTGTATAGTTGTTTAGTTATGGCTATAAAATAGAGACCTCTAAAACTACACAATGGAAAAAAATCTCTGAAGCAGATCTGTGAAATAAATGAAACGTGATTGATATCAGGAGCAAACAGGCACTTCTGGAGAAATCTGAAAGTCTAATAAGACTCTGATTGAACTATAACTGTGAGGAGCGGGAAAACATGTAGCTCTCTGATAATGTTCAGCTGTGTCACAGAGAGACAAGACTCTGTGAGTCAGCTGAAGCAATACCAAATGTTCCCAGACTTGGAATTGAACTGGTGAACGTACGACGTGGTGAATTGGCAGCCCGGACTTCACCTAGAGTGGGGAGGAGGAGGCTGGTTGTAAGAATGTAATTACCCTCGCCCCACCCCATCTCACCCACTCTGACACCCAATAATAAAACTTTGATGTGCTCCTCTCAAAAAGTAGCGGCAGCCACTAATCACAATTGATTGCAGCCACTTAGGCGAGGCGCACTCATCATCTCCTGCTCTCTCTGGATGGGAGTCATCCTCTGCAGAAGCTAGGGAGAGAGGAAAAAAAGAAGCAATGAAATGAAATACAGAGAAAGAATGAAGATGAATCAAGAGACGGGGGAGAAAAAGTGAGATGAATTAAAATCATGCAGTTTGGAGAGGTGAAAAGGGGGATAAAGAGCCATTAGGGGATATACCGATCCCAATTCTCTTCTGTTTGCTTTTTAAGTTTATTTTCAACACCAGACTCATCTCATCTGATTTCAGCTCGACTGTTTACCATGCTGCAGCGCTGAGACCATGGCAGCCTAGAGCATGATGATGTGTTCATGCAACTTTTTTCTATTTTGAACAATTTAAATGTAATGGCCCTGTCACACCTTGATGATTTAGCCAGTGTATGCCGGCGTATAAAAAAACTGGCGAGTACTCTGGCGTACGCCGCATAAGTTCTAGGTAAGTTTTGTATAAGTTAAGAGCAGTTGAGCTCATAGGATTTGATATTACAATCCCTTACAGATAAATCAGCACTGGTGTTGAGTGGGTGGGAGTAAATGCTTCATTGGGGTCTTCAGGTGGGCACCCTCCTTCATTGGTGTTTCATTGATAGGCCCACGACACCTCTGCAGGGCTCAACGGCGACACCTGGCGTCCCAGGTGTGCCCCCCTCTGCTTTTACCCCCTGTTCATTTTGCAGCCCAGATGGGGTCCTTCCTCTTGATCCAAAGCCATCTGCCGCTTTGTTCGGCAGCTTCTGACATTGATCTGATGGCTTGTTGTTAGGCCTGACCTCGCAATCCCATTCCCTTGAGGAACTTGGAAGTAGATGTGGCCACAAACCCTCTACATCCAACCTCTACCGGAAGCACTTGGGCACGCCAGCCGCGTTGTTCTGCCTCGGCTGCTATGTCGGTGTACTTTAGACGTTTCCGCTCATATGCTTCCCCAACTGCAGCCTCCCATGGTACAGTTAGTTCAACAATGAACAGCGATTTCAGGGAGGTTGACCACAAGAGCAGGTCTGGCCTGAGGTTTGTTGTTAAAATCTCAGGTGGGAACACGAGTTTCTGGTCTAAATCAACTCACATTCTCCAGTCCCTGGCCGCGTCTAGAAAGGTTGTTTCCACTCTGGCAGTTGGTTTTATTGGAAACTGTCCTGCTCTCACGAAAGCTGTGGTGTTTGATTGTCTGGGCTCTGGGGGAGGGAGGACATTGTTGGCAGTTCTCCTTCCTTCCAGGGTAAGTTTTGTATAAGTTAAGAGCACACTGAAGCACGCTGGTATACGTCGTAGTACGGCGAGTATGCAGCATATGGATCATACGTCTGGCACACACCTGCCATAAGTTATAAGTAAGTTCTGCGATGGTTGACACACGTTCACACATGTAGAGCTGTGTGACTGCGTGTGTGTGAGTGTGAGAAGCCTTGGAGCCCTCACTAAGTGTCAAACAGCAGAGCCTCTGAAACAGAAGCTGAAGCCAGCATGTCAGAGTCTGCTGGTGTTCAATGGTAAAGCTGCTGTTGTTGAATTAAAGGTGACATATCATGCTTTTTTCATCAATATATATTGGTCTAAGAGGTCCCCAAAACATGTCTTTAAAGTTTATGCTCAAAAAACACTTTGAAATCAGATTTTGGTCTGCCTGAAAAGTCCTCTTCTTCAGTCCTCCTCAGAACAGTCTGTTTTCTCTCTGACCACGCCCCCTCAGGAAGTGGATGTGCCTCGGCTCTCCAGCACGTTGATCTAATGTTTACATGTTGGCTGAATATACACGGCTGCTCATCATCACGTTACTTCAACCCTCTAAATCTGATCCAGAATCTGATCCTGACAGAGAGGCGCCTGTAGCAGGACCTTTCTGAAGGTTTGGTCACAGATTTAGTGGTTCTTGTTGTTTTATTTATCAGTATGTAGACGTGTGTCTTGGTACACAACTACGGACATGTAGCTATGTGGCTATGCTAACTAGCGCTAGCACTTATCCATGACAAATAAAAATCATCCACTAGATCTTCAAATCTGCAGACGTGGGGAGTAAAACCGACCTCTGCCAGAAAGGCAGCGGGACCTTTTCTGAAGGATTGGTCACAGATTCTGTGTTTCTTGTTGTTTTACTTGTCAGTATGTAGACGTGTGTCTTGGTACACAGCTACAGCTACGACATGTAGCTATGTAGCTATGCTAACTAGCGCTAGCACTTATCCATGATAAATAGAAATCATCCACTATATCTTCAAATCTGCAGACGTGGGGAGTAAAACCGACCTCTGTGTTTATTAAGACAGCCTACAACTAGCATGCCTCCCTCCTAAGCTCCTTGTTAGCACACATGTGTGCAGGTAATGAAAAACGGAGGAGGGATTCAGTATTATTTTATACAGTCTATGGGCTGAACAAGCTCCGAGCTCTGACTTGCGTCACGGACCGGATATTGTTGTTACGTAACAAGTCCACGGAAGTCTGAAACGGCTCGTTTCACACACATTTACAGAAAGGTGGAGAAATCAGAACAGGGGCAGAATGGATTTTTTTCATTCTCGGGGGGGTTTGTAGACATGCCAGGGAAACATATTTCAGGTAGAGAACCATTAAAAAGTCGATTTTGCATGATATGTCACCTTTAAACAGAAAAAATGTGACGTTTCTGAAAGCACTGCAGTCAATAAGTGTAACTTGTTGTAAAGAGCAGAGGCTGTGTTCCTGCTGGTTTCACATCTCTGACACTCTTCACGGCTCATCATGTTCTTACTTCATATTTCATGACTTTTCCTTGGGGAAAACTGGGAAAACATAAAATGAACGTGTTTATATTTTCCAATTTGCTTGTGTTTTAGCTGTATAAAACATAATCATTTTAACATTTTACACACATTTTTTGTTGTTGTTTTAGATGATATTGAGGTCACTATAACATACATTTTTATAACCTAAAAGAAACATAAAGTACCAGAAACATAAACCTGGGTCACAATCAGTTTCTGGAGGTTTAAATTGCTGGGGTCAAATTGACCCCAGGGATGAAAGAGGTTAGTAAATTTGAGGGTAACAGGAGGGTTAATAACACACACCTTTTTTAATCAAGTGCATCTCATTTCAAAACGTATACATCGTCATTAACGAGCGGCAGACTTTATACACTTTGTCTGTGTTATTACGCTGCTGCACGCTTTGCACAAGTGGACTATAGCTGTGCATAAGTTATGAATAAGCTATGTATGTGCCCAACATTGAAAAAACATTGATAATTCAGCGTATGTCAGCATTTTAGAGGCATTTTGATAGGTAGGGAAAATGCTGGCTAAATCGTCAAGGTGTGACAGAGCCATAACGTTTGTAAAATGTGCCATAACATCACAACATAAAATGAATTTATATCACTTCCAGATTGTCTTGACAGAGCTGGACAGTGAGACAGAGCATGTTAACACAACCATTAAAGCTGCTGTTGGTAGTCGTGATATAAACATCAGTTCCAAGAGAGATTTCAAATGTCAACACCACCCCTCCCCTCTCTGCTCCTGTAACCCCACCCACAAAAGATCGTTGTGCGAGTTCTATAAGGATGTAGTGGCTTCCCAGCCAACCAGGGCAACGTAGTGGGGCCACCACTTGACCAATCAGGACAGAGGGTTGGGGAGTAGCTCTGATTGGTCCGTGATAACGGGAAAGAGGGGAATAATAACCTTGCTTGATACAAAGGCATTGGAAAACACAGAGAGAAAAAAAGTAATGTTTTTTTTACACCATTCCTACGAACAGCAGCTTTAAGTTATATTAGTTATACAGTATGATTTTACAACAGTAGATTTGTAAAGAAGATTCACTCCAGGGATCAGACACTAACTCTACCTTGGATGTTTTAGCTGTTTCAAAGATACGAGTGAAAATATTTAATGGTTGATAATCTTTTGCTCCTTTTCCAAAAAGATCTCAAATACTTAACTCAGAGCATTATGGTTCTGGTTTTCAAGGCCATGTATTGTATGGTCACACTAAAGCAACCTATCTTTTCCCTAAATTGCCTTTTAGTCATGCAAATTCTGAGTGATTCCGATTACCAGATCCTCCATTTCCTCTCTCTAGATGTCAAAGTGTCCTTGGGTGAGGCACTAAACCTCAAAGTGTCTGCCACGAGCAGGCTACGCTGCGTTGTATGGCAGCTGTGTGTGAGTCTGTGTGGGTGCAGGAGAGGGTTTTGAAAGCACTTTGTCCAGCTCGGTTTGAAAGTGATATTTATACCCCATCCATTCGGTGTTTAAAATTGTAAGTGCTGACGAGTAAGATGAGATGGGATGGGATTCTAGGACAACAGGGTCGAATGCAAACGTTATAGGGTACATTCTGATTCTTCAGTCTGTCTTAAAAAGCAGTCTCAGCATAATGTATGTATGTGGAGAGTTATCTGTTGCTGTAATCCCAGCTCATCATACCAAAAGAAAAGTAACACCCTGGTAGATTGCTCACTCTGTAAAACTGGGGTAACAAGATTCACAGAACCATGTTGCAGGAAATTAATATAGCTAAGCTAAAGCCGTCATATGAAGGTTCAGAAGTCGAAGCAACAAACCTCCATGCAAACAGTGTCGTAGTCACCAAACCTGAGTCTGAGTCAGCTTCTCTATTCTGTGTTTGGATGCTCCTTAATGTTCTTTAACGCCAAGCTTATCATATTTGATGCATCAGTTTTTGAGACCTACATCATCTGTGTGATATATTTTTTAAGATAAAACCTGATGTATACAATCAGATACATGCAGTGCACGGATAATCCACCAGGTGTGAGTAGTTCATGCACCAGAAGGACGTCACTTGAGACATCCAACATGTCAGCTGTGGATCAGAGACCCACTCGAGGTTTTTCAGGGATATTTTTAACAAGTTTGAAAAGTTTGGACGAAAAAAACTTTAGTTACTGGATTGATACAATGTAAAACAAATTAATATTTCATGACTTAATTTATAGTCAAACCATGTTGAAAATGTGTGTATCAAGATTAATACAGCAGGTATTAGGACATTTATTAGGAGATCTGTCAATCATCATTTTATTACATTTCCTACATTATTCATTCCATAAAGCAACATGCCGTCCTTTTATTATTTAATAACATGTTTAAATGACATAATGAGGTATATTTAGAGGATGAATTGAGATATTTATAACGTATATTGTATTTTTATATATGCAACCTGCTGTATCATGATGATTGATGACTAGTTGAATGCCACCATGGCTCCCTAGTAAATAATTGTCTTTTGTTAATTGATTTACACTAAACATTGCACAATTCATAGAAGAAATACACAATAAATTAAGTTTTTTTGCTACAAAATATGTATGACGTTGTCGTGCAATATGAAAAAAAAAATTCTAGGTTTGAAATTACTTTGGGAAAATTCTGAAGGAAACTCAAAGTTTAATAGGCTAAAAATGTTATTTTTGTATGTTTTAGTTTGTTTAAAAAATAAGAAACCAAAGTACCAAAATACCTGCTGTATAAAATATGATACAAATTAAAACTCACATATGAAAATTGCTTTTTAATTTATTTTTTAAATTATTTGTCAGAAGGTCCAGTAAACACTCCATTTTCAAAGAATTAGAATTTTCTGGCCCTTATTTGATGGTTCAGGCTTTACAGGGTTAAGATATCCAACATGTTGCATTGTTCTTCTTTTTATTTGCTGTAAAATATCTGAAAGCAAAACACAATTCATGGCACCTCTGACCCTCTTTAAGCATCCTGACACGATAGCACATGAACACACTTCTGAATCCTAATTGAGCATAGCGTTAATTCAGACAGGCCACGAAGTCAAGCTCAGCCCACTTTACATCTTCTGATCTTGACGCCAGCTCATATCAGCTGACAGCTCAGCCGATTACCTTCTACGTCCAATAGGAAAATGTCTAAATGGGCATTTTATTTAAATTGCTTTGATCTTCCTGTGCACCCTGCTTCCTCTGCAAACCGCTCTACAACCCACCTTCCTTTTTATGCTGCGTCTAATATTACCCGTGTCTATTGTTTGTCACTGGTGCCTGCTCTGTTTCGTACCCTGGGGGTCTTTGCTGCTGCTGCTGACCCTGCCTTGTCTTTTCATGTATACACATACAAAGGAGGGGAGGTGTGCTCTCTCCACCTCAGGCTTTGGCATTCCAAGTGTGCATGTGGAGAGGCAGGAAGCTCACAGAACAAAGCCATACTGCCAGACATAACTCACTGCATGTATATAATAATTCTCTTTCACAAGATTGAGCCTGATTGAAGTGTAATCAGTCCTCCAAGCCAAGTCTGAGTCATCAGTGCTCACAAGTCCTGAAATGCATGACTCCAAATGGACTTGGGTGCTTCAACACTGCATGCAACCGCTACGGCTAATCCTTCCTGCTGTTGTTTTACAAGGAAATGGGGTTAATGTGTTAGCAAAGATGGAACTTCACTCATCAGCGACACGGCTTTGCTCAACCCGAAGGCTTGCGCCCTGGTCCACAGGACACAAGTTGGGAGCATAGTGCCAGCTCAGAGCAGGCAGGATCAGCTGGGTCCAGCAGAGAGAGAACCACATACAAACAACAGGTTACAGAGCCTTTCTGTGGTTGAATTTCTGCTCGTTTGGGGAGTGTTGTTGTGAGTATGCTGCAGAACTCTAAAGTTTCGTTTTCTGCAGGTTTAGATGATTTTAATAAGAATAATTCTGCTCTCCCTTCTGCCACAGTGATCATCTTAAAGTCCTGTTACCTTCTGACACAGTGATCATCTTAAAGTCCTGTTACCTTCTGACACAGTGATCATCTTAAAGTCCTGTTACCTTCTGACACAGTGATCATCTTAAAGTCCTGTTACCTTCTGACACAGTGATCATCGTAAAGTCCTGTTACCTTCTGACACAGTGATCATCTTAAAGTCCTGTTACCTTCTGACACAGTGATCATCTTAAAGTCCTGTTACCTTCTGACGCAGTGATCATCTTAAAGTCCTGTTACCTTCTGACACAGTGATCATCTTAAAGTCCTGTTACCTTCTGACGCAGTGATCATCTTAAAGTCCTGTTACCTTCTGACACAGTGATCATCTTAAAGTCCTGTTACCTTCTGACACAGTGATCATCTTAAAGTCCTGTTACCTTCTGACACAGTGATCATCTTAAAGTCCTGTTACCTTCTGACACAGTGATCATCTTAAAGTCCTGTTACCTTCTGACACAGTGATCATCTTAAAGTCCTGTTACCTTCTGACTCAGTGATTATCTTAAAGTCCTGTTACCTTCTGACACAGTGATCATCTTAAAGAGTCCACTTACCTTCTGACAGTGATCATCTTAAAGTCCTGTTACCTTCTGACACAGTGATCATCTTAAAGTCCTGTTACCTTCTGACACAGTGAACATCTTAAAGTCCTGTTACCTTCTGACTCAGTGAACATCTTAAAGTCCTGTTACCTTCTGACACAGTGATCATCTTATAGTCCTGTTACCTTCTGACACAGTGATTATCTTAAAGTCCTGTTACCTTCTGACACAGTGATCATCTTAAAGAGTCCACTTACCTTCTGACAGTGATCATCTTAAAGTCCTGTTACCTTCTGACACAGTGATCATCTTAAAGTCCTGTTACCTTCTGACACAGTGATCGTATTAAAGTCCTGTTGTAGTCGACCTGGATCACAGATATGTGTCTGTTTGCAGCTTACACCCATAACCGATGAGTATTTTTGATCTAAACAATCTTTAAACTGTCAGGAGTCCGTTTATGATACTTTATTTTGAAATTGTACCCTTACATATTCACCACCATATTCACCACACATTTAGTTTACACTGCACTTTAGTTTTAGCACTTTCACTCTTAATGTTGAGTCTGAACTTGGTCAGTTATCCTCTCTCTAGGAGTGGAGTGCGGATTCAGTCTTTTAAACTTAATGCATTTGGTGGTCACAGCAACAGTACAATAGAGGTCATTAAAGCAAGTATAATGTTTATCAGCAGCTATCTGAATGACTAATAACTCTGCACTTAGGGACCTAAATGCGAAGAGGAAAATTGGGCATTTACCTCATCAGCTAGCTCACATCAGCAGGTCTCCTTGGCTGTGCTTCAGATCTGCTCTGTTCTGCCTTATCACTGTATTTAAATGAGCACCATCACACATCAGCTGTACAAACTGACACATCAGATCATTTACACCCTTTCAAAGTTTGGATAGACCTTTTTTTACCCAAAGACACGACTATCAATAACCTTTGTCAGACATCAGTTATGTCCTTCTTATGCCATCAGATATGATAGAATAAGAGAGGAAGGCCAGGGCAGAGAGGAGCAGGAAACTAAAGGTCATTCTTTCATTTGGACCAAATACACAAAGAAGAGTGGAATATTTCTATGCTCTGATATGACAATAAAAAAGTATCTGCGATGTTAGCTCACCTCCTCTTTGCCAGCACTGACACTTTTTTTTTATCACAGTGCGGTGTTGAACCCTGCTGTGTGACCCAGGCTGTTGTCCATCTCCTGTCCTTGTGTGTCTGAGCCTACAGTGTGGTGGAGTTAATCTTGAGCTGGGGGAACCGTGTCCTTGCTGCAGTGTCTCTATGTTCCTTTTCAGTGTGTATTAGAAAAGTTTTATTTATTCAGCTCATGCTTATACCACAATGCCTTATTTTGAAGTGATACATAAGAGGATTATGAGATCTCCGAGAAATGCTTTGGTGAAATGGATTATATTTGATTGGCAAGGATTTTGTCAAATTGTTGACACACCAAATATTTCATTCAA